>NC_056731.1:521839943-522189943 GCF_019279795.1 Protopterus annectens
CGATACTGCTGAAGCTCCGCTACAAGGCCCAACTCCCAAAAGTTTTCACTGAGAACTTTATCAATGTACAACGTAAACAAGTGTAATGTGAAGAGTCTTGCATTAAATTTAGTCAAATAAGTGCCTGCCCTATGCTGGAAAGTGGCTGTGACAGTCCCTTAAAGCAGTAGTGCATGTACTCTAAGAACCATTTAATTAGTTCACCACTGTCCCTTCTCTTGACCAATAGCATGCAATCTTTATGCCAGTTAGACAAATAATTCCAGCGAACCTTGAATCCTGGTTTTCAAATAATTCTACTTTATTGTAAACTGGACCAACAACGAATAAAACATCCACGAACAAACACAAGCGCTTTCACCCTAATGTATAGGGCATCATCAGAGTCTGATGATGCCCTATACATTAGGGTGAAAGCGCTTGTGTTTGTTCGTGGATGTTTTATTCGTTGTTGGTCCAGTTTACAGTAAAGTAGAATTATTTGAAAACCAGGATTCAAGGTTCGCTAGAATTATTTGTCTTACAAGTTTCTACGTGTGTGGATTTCTGTATGCCAGTTACTTTGTCTTCCTAGCTTCCTTATTTATGCATTCAGTCAATGAAAGAAAAACTGTTCTACTGTATGCCTCTTTGTTAACCACTTTGTACTGGCTATAAACCAATTGCTCTCTGTAATGTGACCTGATGAAAATACAGCTACACTGGAAAATATCCTGCATTGCATATCCATAAGTATTCAGCAAGAAAAAAATACTACAAGGTGATGTCAATAACAATTGGTTGGACATAATTTCTAACTCCCTTACATCTTGCATGAACTTATATAGTTTCACACAACTAATTAATAGTCCTACACACTATAGCAAGATATCAAATTCATTGTTAGATTGGATCATAATATCTAACCCTAGCAAATTCACCACCACAGGTACAATGTCAGACTCTTTCAATGACCATCTTTCAATCCATACAACCAGAAATTCCACATATCCACTTAAAGAGCAATGTTTATTAAACAGCATGCAACATGTCCCTGTTTAACCTAGAAATATAAATTAATAACCTTTCATCTACTACTGAAACATCCTAATAATCATCTTCTTAGAAGAAGTTTTAAATTAATTCAATATAACTTTTCTTAGTATGCTAAATAGCCTAGCACATCCACTGCGGTGGTGGTGCTGCGGTAGCGTTGTTGCCTCACAGCAAGACGTTCCCCCTTTTGATTCTCAGCTAGAGCGTCTTCTATGTGGTGGCATACGTGAATGGGGCATGCCTTCTTTGAAGGTTGTGCATCAGGGCTGGTAACCCGGTACGTAAAAATCCACTACCAATCATTAGCGGACCGGAGTTCCGCTGTGGCGACCCCTAACCAGGAAAAAGCCGAAAGACACAATCCTAGAAGTAAGACTAAAAACAAATAATGCAATTTGGCTATCCAAAATGAGTAGAATGCTAATTCTGGCTAGAGAAAAGGTGTGAAAAATGGCAAAAATGTAAAACACCACAATATTTTGAACACCTTAGAATGATCCAAAACAATGCTAAAAGTAATTAAATGAAGGCAAAAAATATACTACAACTTTCAGTACAATACTTAAACACAACCCTAATAAATTCTGGTCAGCCATTAAAGAAATCTTACATCCCAGCTAAAAATTCATCACTAACCCCTCTCCCAATAACTCACCACTCAGATCTACAACAGATTTCAACTCTTATTTCATAGATAGCATACCATCCCTAACCAAGGATTCCCCAGCATCCAGTCCCAACCCTACATATCACCACATATAGTTTCACCTTCAAACCTGTGCTCGCATCCTATTTAAAACTACTCAAACGAACTCAAACCATGCTCTACTTCTGCTAATGACCTTCCAAGTGAGTACATTAAAATAACATCCATTAGATTTTCCAGTCCTGTCTCATTCCTTATTAATAGGTCAATCCAGAAATCCCACATTCCCCCTCTCTGGAAACAAATATACATTATCAATCTACACAAAGGAGGAAATTCAACAGGCATTACTAATTTAGACCTATAGCAATCTTATCCCCCCTTTCCAAAATATTTAAAAAATATATTCAAAAACAATTGCTAAACTATCTCCTGTAGGAAGAACTCACGTCCCCCACAGAACATGGCTTCTATTCCTACCACAGTACTAACATTAAACATTTAACCTTTATATATACTAACAATAAAGCTAGAGATAATGACAAACTAGTCTCCTGTTTATTTCTAGACTTGTCTAAAGCCTTTGACACAGTTTGTCACAGCAAACTTCTAATCCAAATGCTATCACTAGGCCTATCTCAGCCCACCTTGCTATGGTTCAAAAGCTACTTGCCCAATAGGTATCTATCAGTAAAATGGCACTCCACTCTCTCTCCATACATCCCAATCACTACCAGTCTATCTCACGGTTCTGTCCTTGGTCTCCTCATCTTTAACATTCTCACCAGCACCCTCCACACATCCACACAGCAGGCCTCTCTAATTCAATATGCAGATGATGCCACACAAATATGCACATCTCCAAAAAACTACTCAGAAAGCTTTAATAGTCAATAAAACATGGCTTTGTGACTTACAACTCATGCTCAACCCCAAAAAAAGCAAATTACTTTTTTCCCCAAATCCCTCTTTCATGGAAAAACAACATTTAAATCCGCTCTCATTCAACTTTTGAAGTCAGTTCTCATAGCAAATTATTAGGGATGATAGCGCATGATAATCTTAAATTTGACCTATATATACAAAATTGCATAAGAAAGAATTATCACAAACTATGGATTCTTTACAGAGCCAAAACTTTCACACCAATGCAACTAAAGCTACACCTGCCACTGCTTACCTCCTCCCTTCATTATTATGTGCCACTCCCAGCTTTACTAACCTTCCACACATCACAAAAATCAGACCTTGAAGAATCTTATAATAAAGTGGCTAAATTTGCAGCAAGTACCCTTTTTAGAATGCATCACTGTATGGCACTAAAAATCCTAAATTGGTAGGAACTACCCATTCAACTAGCATATACACAGCATCTTACCACCTATAAAATTATTTAGCATTTATCTGCTTGTCCAGCACTAAATACAATTCTACACAACTATGTTTCCAATTGGTCATTACAATCCAATGACCAAAACCCCCCTCTCTGTTCACAAACCTATCAGATCTGCTGGGCACAGTCTACACTTATACCATGTTACTATGGTGTGGAACTCCTTACCCCTATCCATCAAGTAAATACCCTCTCTCTAGTCCTTCAAAACCATTTTAAAAGACTTCTTACCCAAAATCTGGCTCTGTTCTTGCTCATCCCCAGGAAAAAACTATATCCCAAGATATAAACAAGTACCTATTTATACCTTACACCTCCTTACTCCCCCTTCTTCACTCACTTCCTTACTTCAGTCAATTTCTCTCCTGACTCTTTTTCTAAACATGCCAAACTCTGTTTTTCTATCACTTCATTTTGCATTTCCTGTTCATCTTATACTAACTTACATTTAATTTCAATATAAACTGGTTAAAATTTCTCTAAACATTAAATCATCGCCATATAAATTCAGTGTCAGATTCAATAAACCGTAATACCGTGTGCATGGTAGTGCACCATTTTGTAATCTGCAATCGGCTTTACATGGTGTGTAGAGCCACACAATCATGGTAAGCACTGTGGGATGCTAATTACAGCATAAACAGCTGAATTTTATGCTAATCAACCAATCCAAGATAGAGGAGCTATTCAGCAATCTATAAAGCAACCTTGTAGACTCACTGCTGGTTTTCCCTGTGAATTCCAAAACCTATTGGAATACAGCCAGAGAAAGGAGTCTACACAGAAAGAATAAAAAGAATATAAAGCACTGAAAACCACTACAAACAACAGTTTCTTTAATATGCAAGCTAAAACCTTTACCAACAGGCCTCTTTAGGCAAAAATATGTAAACCCAACCATTAAACATGTATACATGTATATGACTATGCATAAAAGCATCATCAAGTCACATGACTATAATTAATTGAGTACACCTGATCATGTAAATATCTAAGCATTAATTTTAAAGTAAAAGCACTATTTAAACCTGGTGGTATGTGTGCTTTCTTTCTTAATATCCAACACATCTCCTCATTCTCGGTTAAAAGTATGACATCACCACCATGTAGTGGCATGCAAATCACTTTTAAAATCATAAATTTAAAACTATGAGTGTTCACCTTTTTTAAAATATGCTTATATAAGGCATTAGTAATAACCTTGTGCTTTATGTCAGGACAATGATCACTTATTCACTCTTTGAGTTTTCTATTGGTCATGCCTATATATTAACCTTCACAAGCTCCACATTTAGCCATATAAACAATATTTTGGGAATTACAGTTTCCATAAGTTTGTAAAATGAAATCAAGGCCTGTGACAGGATTCTTAAAATATTTGTGTGTATTTATGAACTTGCAAAAATTGCAGTCATTACAGCTAAAGGTACCATACTTGTTGCTTATAACATTAAAATAATATTTGGTTGTTCCTTGTAGCATAGAGTCTATTTAAGCAT
This sequence comes from Protopterus annectens, assembly GCF_019279795.1. Lineage (NCBI taxonomy): Eukaryota > Metazoa > Chordata > Ceratodontiformes > Protopteridae > Protopterus > Protopterus annectens. Next base: position 521,844,517 of record NC_056731.1, read on the forward strand.
GGTGCATCGCTTATACCCAAAATGCTTTTTTTTCTGATATAAATTGTTTTAGCTCAATTATATCTTGCAAAATGAACCAATGCTTATTTGTAATCTGCTTTATTATATGGGTGTCCTTGTTAAACATCTGTATACATCTAACATCCTGCTTACACCCAATTTTCACAGCCATTGTTGGTTCTACTTCTCAAAAATCTGGTCAATCAAAAATTAAAAGAATTAGAACATTTCTGGTTAACATCTTCAAAAGCTATCATTGTTTCCTTTTTGGAGTAACTACCCTTACAAAAATCTATGGACATATTATCCAGTTGTTTAGCCATATTCGAGTCAAGAGTGTTTAATCTAGCTACCCTATGCATCTGATTTTTAACTATGTTCTTAAATATGAAAGGTGGTTGCATACTTGTACTATGCAGATAATTACTTTTCACAAGTTTCCTTTACAATTCAGTTACAATGTTCCCATCTACATCCTTAGATAACATTACATCCTAAAAGGTGATCCTACTAGAGGAAAGTTCACACTTAATCTTCAGGAAAGTGGTCGTATTATATATATATATATATATATATATATATATATATATATATATATGTATATAATGTGTGTATATACATATATATATATATATATATATATATATATATATATATATATATATATATATATATATATATATATATATATATATATATATCTGTGAAAAAACTATCAAAATCAGTTTGATTTCCATCCCAAACAAAAAATAAATCATCCACAAACCTTTTGTAAAAACCTATCTGTTCACAAAAGAGGCTTTCTGTGGACAAAATGTACTTCTCTTCCCATACATACATTACTATATTTGCATATGTGTTAGCAAAAGGCATACCCATTGCTACACCTTTGAGCTGATGAAAAATACTTGTTTGAAAGATGAATATGTTGTTTTCTAATACCAGTCATAATAATTAATATATAAGATCAATTTTATCTGTTATATAACCTGAATAATTATCCAAAAGTCACGTATACTATCAATTCCTACATCATGTGGAATAGCTGTGAACAGTGAGTCCACATCGAGTGATAGAATAAGACTCTTAAGTTTACCTTTTGACCATTCATAGAATTGTTTTAAGAACATAGTAGTATCTCAAAATAGTGACAGTCTTCTCAAGCAAAGGCCTTAGTTGTTTTTCAAGATACTTTTAGATGGGCTCTGTAACACATCCTCTCATAGATATAGTCGGTCTCATTGGTGGCTTCTCCAAGCACTTATTTATCTTTGGTATGCCATAAATATTTTTATATCGGCAGTATTCTTTAAGTTGTAGGTCTTAAACTGAATTTTATAAGCCACAGTAATCACAGTACTTATTACATTTGTAATATTTTGTTCACAACTTACAATATCTCAGCAACCACTCAAGTGACACATATACATTCAATAGCATTTTATTCATCTAGCTGAGAGCTTTCATATGAGGTTAATGAGTTTTGTCTGTGTTGCTTGGTTGTTTAGATATTTAGAAAAATGTGAAAATTATATCTATATAAATTAATATCATAAAAAGCAATAGTTAATATCTATTTACCTGCAGTAGACAGAGGTTAAGTATTAATGCAGTTGAGTTTGCCATTGTGTAAGCTTTAATATGAAATATTTAAAAACCTTGTACATAGCATGGTTTTAGAATTATTCATGCAAATATGAGCAAACAATATCTGATGCCTAGAAGCATCAGTAGGAGTTAACTGCAGATGCACCTGGAGGTGTTACTCAGATGTAATGAGTTAATATGCAAGCTAAAACTTTTGCCAACAGTCTTCCTCAGGCAAAAATACACAAAATCAACCATTAAAACACACATATATATATATATATATATATATATATATATATATATATGTATATAAGCATCATCAAGTCACATGACCATAATAAATTGATTACACCTGCTCATGTAAATATCTAAGCATTGGTTTTAAAGTAAAAGCACCATTTAAACCTGGTGGTATGTGTGCTTTCATTCTTAATATCCAACACATCTCCTCATTCTCGGTTAAATGTTTGACATCACCACCATGTAGTGGCATGCAAATCACTTTTAAAATTATAAATTTACACAAGAAAGAATGTTAGGAGCTGCTGTGTCTTTAATTCATGTGGATTTGCAACAGGCTGAATCTATGTTGCTGCTGCTGCTGCTGCTAATACACTACAGCCAAGAAGAAGAACAGTTTTCATACCCCAGATAATTTATCACAATCTACATGAGGTGGAAATTTTAGAGTGTTAAAGGGTAGATAGACACACTACAGCATCTCTACAACCTCTCTCGTCCTGAACTCAGACCCATGGTAAATTGAGTGGAACCCATACCAGTAGAGACAAAGGTATGTGTAGCACTTAAAATTTTAGCTAAGACACCTTTCAGAGACCAACAGGAGACATGGTGGGGGGGGTGTCACAAGCCTCAGCATCTAAGATCTTCCATCAATTCCTGAATGCTATGCTCCAACCTGCCAGTAACCACATATATTTTGCCCATGCTCCTGAGGATAGGGCCACAAATATGCAGGAGTTTTATCCTGTTGCACACTATCCTGAAGTACTGGTGGCATAGATTGTACACATGTAGAAATCAAAGCACCACGCTGGGAACTGGGAAGGGTCTACATAAATAAAAAGGGCTTCTGCTCTATTAACTGACAAGTCATGTGCAATGCTAAGGGAATCATCCTGAATGTGTGTGCTCGCAACCCAGTCAGTTACTGTGACTCACATATCTGGCCCACCTCCCAGCTGTATCAGATGTTCACTAGGGGTGATATCACACAGGGTCATTTACTGGGGGATGCAAGGTATGCACTGGAACTGTGGCTGATGACACCCATTAGAAATGCACACACACACCCACTGAAGAATGCCATAATGCAGCTCACGATCAAACCAGAAATATCATAAAACACGCATTTGGGTTGCTGAAGCTATGGTTACGGTGCCGCGATACATCTGGGGAAACCCTGCAGTACAATCCATGTACATGTACTGAAATCTTCACCTTCTGTGTCATACATAACAACATCATCCTGAGAAAGCAGCTTCAGCAGGATAAAAAAAGGGAAAGGGCACACATTTCACCAGCAATGGCAAGGTCACCACAGCTGCATGCAGGTGAGGAGTGAGAGTTGCAGCCAGCAGCTGCTGTGGGTGTAGGCAGACAGAGGTATGCTCAATATGCCTTCACAGTGGCCAAGAGGCAACACATAGCACACTCACTCACCACCTAAGGGGCTAAAACCTTCATCCTATGCACATATATATAGTGACATTGATGCCAGGTAATGCTCACCTTTACCTACCCATGTAATGGCTGTGTACTGCTAGCATCAGACAGACTCAGGCCTGAACTAAAACTGTAGAAACTGCTGGATTTACAATGTAAGTGCTGAACCTGGAGTGTTAAAACAGAATTGTGCAATAATGCAAACAAAAGACATATCCTTGCATGTTGTTACTTGGTAATGTAAGTTAGTAAAAGGTGGGTGAGTTATACAGCAATGACTTTAACATGTGACAACAGACACTTATGTAAATATGTGTCCTTTATCAAGTAATAGGCTTCAAGCATAAAAGATTCGCACATTCATACCTCGCAAAAGTACTGACACATAGTCACCAAATGTCTTCAATTTGACCTCATATTTTTGTACTGCAAAATCATTAAAGAGAGAAGTTAGAAAGTAATAAGACACATTTCAGTTTCAGACTTCACAACCTTCAGAAGATTCTTAAAAATACTATGCAAAAAAACTGTTTAGATTCTGTAAACTATTTAGCTTTCTAACACCAAATTATGTCAAAAGTACTATTAGAAAAACAGCATCACAAACACAGATATACTAAGCACTAATTTAGCTATGCACCCTAAGCATCAGACACAAAGCTTATGTATCCCTAAATCCAAAAGATAGAAAATGATACGACACAGTTATTATCACTTGCACATGGTGTTGTGTAGGAGGGCCAGGAAGCCTGGGCTGACACAAAGGGTAAGTGAATGTGTGTGAGCAAGAAAGAGAAGTAGGCAGACATTTGGATAAAGTAAAAAATGGCCAGTGAAACAGAATGAGCTTTAAGCTTCACTGATGAACTATGTAATTGGTGTGTGTGTCTGTATGGGCCCTACAGGTGAAGTTGGTGTGTGAGTGTCTGTAAGAACGCAGTCACGCTCTGTGCTAGGTCTACAGTTTGGTATGTCAGACAGGTGTGAGCTGTGCACAGTAGAGGCGGCAGTTCATCACTTCATACCTGACCACAAGAACTGGCTCTGCCAGGAGTTGCACTAGCATATCTATTCCCATGGTCAGATGCAGTGCTGCTACCTGAACGTGACTGATGTCTGCTGGACAAGGTCCTCTCATGAGGATGCCCAGGACTAGGACCATGACCCCATAGTCTGCACCTTCTGGGTTTTGACACCTCAACCACTGACAGAGCCATGGAAGTAATGCCATTATGGGAGCATGACTGGGCATGATCATGCTGGCTAACATCAGATGATATGGCCAACCTATGCCCATGTGGATGTTGTCCCCCTCCCAGCAGACATTTCATCACAGACACCATTCGTTCCAATGTGTCATTCATCCGAATCAGCAACATGGTGGAGGCAGTCATGATGTCAGCCTGTGCCACATCTACAACCCTAAGCATTTCTCTGGAGGACCTATTGGAATGTGTTTGTGCATCTATGATGGCCCTAAACATACATCAAGTGACACGGGAAGACACATCTGGATCAGGTGGAGGATGGACATCAGGCCCCTCTGAGCACCCCTAACAACCCTTCTCCATGGCACCTTGCCCACACTTTTGCTACACCAAGGGGCAGCAGGCACTGAAGCCGCAGTAACCACACTGTCTTGATCAAGTGTCTCACCTTACACCTGTCCAATATCTGAGGACTCACTGGATTGGGTTGGCATAGGCCTACTGGCTGTGTCTGATGAAATTACAAGGGATGACTGAATGTTAACTTCAGTGTCAGATTCAACTTCTGCACCCCTGACTGTGTCTCTGTTTGGTCACCATCATAATCAGAGTTGGCTATTACAATGACATCAGGTGGTAGGAGTCCCATACTTCCACTGTCAGGATCACCTGTGATAATAGGCAACAAACACAGGAAAAAAAATAATACCTTCAGTACTATAGTTCAATATATGCTAATATACTAACAGTGATGTCCCTATTACAGACAGTACAGCAATACACACAACAGTCATGACACCCACATCACAAAGTAAATTTTTCTTTGAACTGCTCATCATTACTGATATAAAAATATTTGGCTTACCATGTGCAGATGACTGTAGCCTCCCTATGCTGGATGGTCATGGAAGATGTTAAGCAAAAGGTAGGGACACCATCATCAGAATGAGCAGCAACACACAGGGTTAAAACTTTTTGCACTTTATATGTACATTAATAATTTTATTAACAAGAACTTGAATGATACGTCCACCCCAAGCCCATGTGTAATTAACCAGAATGTGCTGTTAACTGTATCAATCTACAACTATTCCCCCCCCCCAAAAAAAAATGAATGTAGTATTAAACAGAACTTAACTACTGCGGTCAATATTTTACTGTAAAAGAGGTATTTAACAATTGAGATAGGTAAGCCTACCTGGAAGCTCAACCTGGGGCATACTTGTCCTCCCTAAACAGCAGCACCAATGTCAATAACATGCTGTTGTGCACTTTCCACTGAGCTCTCTGGATCCATGACAGTGGAAAGGAACTCTTCATTTGGTGTTAGTGGTGGCTCTGTAGCAGCCCCCTCTCCCTCAGTAGCCATCTGTTCATGGGCCAGTGCAGCTGCTGTCTTCTTGGTTGATGAAATCATGTCACTGGCTTTTTAATTTCTCCAAATCTTTTGGGTTTCTAATACCATGATGGGAATGGACCACATTCCTAAGTCAAAGTACGATTAAAGTTCATGAAATTAGTATTGTTTCACTCTTTGATGTTAGCCAAAAGTGCTCTTCGCAGCACCCACAATGTGCCCAGTAATGACTCCTTCTGCAATTCGTATGGTGTTACATGTATTGGTAACATATCTAAATATGATTGTAAATTCTTTTTTATGAGATCAGTTGCTCCTACTACTATTGGAACTGTCTGGGTATCTTTCTTCCACATGGCTCTCATTTCTGCCTGCAGAACGAGGTATTTTATGACTTTGTGTCTCTCTCTAAGCAAGAAACTGTAGACACTAGGTGTGGCAATTTCAATGATCAATGCTACTTTTGTCTTCTTTTCTTGGACCACTATATCTGGTTTTCTAGCATCTATCTTTTGGACTGTTGGTATTGGGTGATCCCATGTGATGTAAACTTCATAATTTTCTATGACTCTCTGTGGCTCATTTTTCCAGTGTTTTTCAGCCACTTTGATACCATAATGTTTGTACAATCTCCAGTGTAACAATCTTGCCACATTATTATGCCTTTCAGTATACAGTCCCTCTGCCATTGGAGAGTCGCAACCAGCAGTAAGGTGTGTGACTGTTTCCAATTCAGTTCCACAAAACCTACATATGTCTGTTTCTCCCACATGTTCAGTGGACTTAGTAAACCAGCATGTACGTAGCCCACTATCTTGGGCTGCCAATATTAACCTTTCATTTCTTTTTGTAAATGTACCTCTCCTTAACCATTCCTGCATTCATTCTTGATCAACATGAGGCTCTTCCAGAAGTTTTCTATACTTGCTTTTTTCCACATTTCTTGCCCTCTCATCTAGTCCTTCACCTTATATTCTTTCTTTTGTTTTATAGCACATTCAGTTGCTGCCTGGTTTTTATCCACTTCTGGTTTGATTTCCATTCCTGCTTGACATCGATATGCTTCTGCTAAATTAAGCAGATATGTCATCTTAGATTTATTCTCCTCATGTTTCAAAACTTTCACCACATTTGGATCTTGTGAGGTCAGTAGATATGTGTGGAGTCCCATGATTGCAGATCTATACATGTAATCAATTTCAAGGAGGCCCATCCCTTCTTCAGAACAGGGAATATATAATCTTGGTATACACTGATTTTTATAAATCATTTGGTGACCATGAAGCATACTTCTGGTTTTAATATCCAATCTAGCCAACACTTTTTGGGGCCAGTCAATCACTCCAAAACTATAAGTTAGGACAGGAAGAGCAAACTGATTTATAGCTTGGATCTTGTTCCTAGGGGCCAGTGTTGTTTTCAGGATTAATTTAAGTCTTTTAAAGTACTCCTTACTAAGCTTTATTCACATTTGTTCATGTTTTATTGCTGATCCTTCATAAGTTAGCAAGTATTTATACACCTCCTCTTGTTAGTTCTTTTATATCACATTCTTGTCCCAAACTGATGTTTTCCTAGTGCTGTAATTTTCCATTTTTAAAGGTTGCTTTTGCACATTTATCAAGACCAAATGACATTCCAATATCATCTGAAAAAGTTTTGACAACCTGCAGCTGTGCTTTCAGTTCCTCATCTGATGAGCTATACAATTTTAAATCATAGACAAAGAGAAGATGAGCAGTCATTAGACTTTGTTGTTTTCTAGAAGCCAATCTATAGCCATGACCTAATCTGTTAAGTAAATAGCTTAATGGATTAATGGCAAGGCAAAATAGCAACGGTGACAGGGAGTCACCCTGGAATATCCCCCTTTGGAATTTTATCCCTGGGATAATAATCTGTCCTTTATCATGGCTTAATTGCAAAGTGGTCTGCCACTGTTTCATGGTTACTGTAATGTAATCAATCAGTGTAGGATGTACCTTATGCATTTTTAAGCACTCTTTTATCCATGAATGTGGGATACTATCAAATCCTTTTTTATAGTCAATCCATGCCATACTTAGATTCTTCCCTTTTTTACAATTCTCCACTATAACTCTATTTAACAACAAATGATCCTTTGTTCCATATGACTTTCTTTTATTGCCCTTTTGTTCTACTGCCATAATTGAGTTTTCTTCTAAATGACTATAAACTCTGTCGGTGTCAATCCCCATGTATAGTTTATACGTTGTTGGAAGACAAGTTATTGGTCTATAATTTTTAGGGTAGCTTGGAGATTCACTCTTAAGTAAGAGCATTGTTTTTCCTGTTGTTAATCAGTGCAGAGTCTGTTCGGGGTGTGCATATAAATAGTTCTTACTCATGGCTAGATCCTCATGTAAAGAAGTTAATACTTTAAGCCAAAAGTTAGGTACTGCATCTGGGCCTGGGTTTTTTCAATTAGAGGCTTTTCTCAACTTTGTTTCAATCTCTCTGACTGTTATTTCATCCCATTTCATATCCTGTACCTTTAAACTTCTTATTCTTTCTTTTACTTCTTCTATCCATTTAGCATCTTTGTTATGTTCCACAGGATCTTCATAGATGCTTCTCCAAAATGTATCTACTTCCTCTTTTTTTGGTGGTCTATCAATTCCTTTTACCTTATTTTCCAATTCTCTATAAAACTTTTTTGGGTCATCAGTAAATTGCTTATTTTGTGCTTTCCCCTTATATTTATCTTTGTATCTTCTGAGTCTTTCCACCTGTTTTGAAATTTTTAGTTTGTTATCTCCAATAGTACATAATAGATCCTGGTCTGTTCTAATACTGTGCATTGCTTTTATCACATCTATCTTTCTTAATATTTTTTGTTGATCTGTTCCCTCTTCTATAATCTTCTAACAATGACACTTCTTGTTTTAGCTGCTTTATAGTTTTTTCTATTCGATATTTCCATGATGGTATTCGCTTTCGCCCCCTCCCCCTTTTCCCTCGCTATCCTATGTTCCTGTGGTAGAATTTTATCAGTTATTAATTTACCAGCACAGTAATATATTCTGTTTACTTTTGTTATATCGCATGGATCTCTATGGACAGTCCTAATTACTGTGTTCATTTGTTTTATCAAGCTTCTGACTTTTGGGGTTTTATTAACCTTCTGCAGTCTATTTCTGTCATTGATCTTGATATATCTGTCTTTGTCTATTAAATCAAGCAACTCTTCTCTTAACTCCTTTTCTTCCATACTGAGGGCACATCCCTTGTTTTCGATTTCCTGTGGGCATTCTATAGAAAGTTCTATAACATCTTCTTGTGGCACATTCTCTTCAATTTCATCCTGTATCATCTGTTTTGTCATATGGAAACTCACTGGCCTATCACTCCTCAACATTGACTGCATCAGAGTTTCCACAGTTTCCTGTTCCTTTCCTTCCTGTCTAGCTTCAAGTGAACTTTTATACTAGTTTCCTGTGGAAGGCTCCAAAATTCCTTGATATGGTACCTGACCTGTTGCTTCCTGTTCCACTGGTTTCCCCTTAATTTGGATATCCATTGCTCTGTCCGGTTGTTGTGCTTTCTGCATTTGATTTTCTACACTGAATCCTTCTCTTTGCAGCTGTTCCATTACCTCAATTTCTATTTCTTTGACTTCTCCATTACTAATCTCATTTTCTACTTTTCCTCTTAGTCTTCTTATTTTTTGTATTGTAAAGTTTTCCATATACAGATTCCTTTGCCTATATTTTTCTTCAAATATCTTTGGTGAAGCTCTGTTTGTATTAGTTAGTTTTGCTTTCTCCTTTGCATAAATATTACACCATACTAAATCTCTTTTCCTTTCCCCCTGTCCATATTTCTTCTTCACATGTCTCATGATTTTCTTGCTTTTCCTTATTCTAGGGACTCACTCCGTCATGCTGTGCTGTAATCTTAGTTTTAGACCTTCTACATTAAATCCTTCACTTCGCATGCACTCCATAACTTCAACTTTTATTTCTTTAACTTCTACTTTATCAATCGTCTTTTCTACATTAAATCTTTGTGCTTTTGATTTTTTTATTGTGAAATTTTCCATATTTGGATGCCATTGCCTGTATTTTTCTTTGAATATCTTTGAAACTGCCTTCTGTATATTAGTTAACTTGTCTTTCTCCTTTGCATAAATATGGCACCATATCAAATCTCTCTCTTTCCCATGTCCATATTTCTTTTTTATATTTTTCAAATATCTGTAGGTTTTGCTGATTATATTTTCTCACATCCTCAGATGCTTCTTTTTCCAAAGAGATCAAAGTTTCTTGATCTATATACAACTGATAGTATGTCCTGCTCTGGCCACCTACTGCATTCACATTAGCAACTATCTGCTGACAAATTTGCATTCTGCCTTTCAAGTAGAAAGGCACCATGATGGCTAAATGCTTCAAAGACTTCATTTTTAGGGTTACTGAAGGTGAGATTGTATGGATTGTGATGCCTGGGCTCCATAGTCCTAGGTGACTTAAAAGACAAAAGAAGGATAATAGACATAAGTATCACAGAAATAAAAGTCCTGCTTTGGTATAACAAATAAAAGGTATTTATTTCACTGTTACCCACTGGAAAATGTTAAACAGTAAAGACATTCAAATATACAAAATCTGAATTGTGTAGTTTTAACATATTACAATTCACACAAAGCAAGATTGGATCAAAAACAATGACAGTAACAATAATCAAATCTTGTTTGTGCCAAAACAGAAATGCAACTTGGCTCCCCACCCCCAAAACAACAGAAAATGGCATATTTTGCTAACAACATCAGTGAAATGCTAAAAGTGCTATCAAATAAACATTTAATGAAATATGTGTACACATTTACCACAGAACATTCCATTTTAAGCAATTGCCAGTCATGTCTCCCTGTGGCCAGCACTCCCATAGAGGTGTGTATGGGCCATCCTAGAAGGCTAATACCCCTGTGTCATTGATAATATAGGACATTTGCATTTCATAGAGATAACAGTAGAAGAGTGTACAGAGAAAAAATAGTTGTAACTTTAACACTTGTGATGACAGTAAATAAAGTGCATCTGAGAAAGTAAAATGCCCTAACAAACCTGTGGCACCAGTACACTTCTAAGAAATGCATACAGATAAAAGTAACATTTGCTGATGCATATACATATATATATATATATATATATATATATATATATATATATATATTAACATATTTTTCTTACTGACATTTCAGCATATGCAGTATATAGCTGAAAAAGGCAAGCATACCTTATCAAGATCAGTAGTCTTCTGTGCAGATAAATCCCAAAGTAATATCTTCTGTGTTTTCCACATAAGCAAGTCTCCTCCCCTTGAGGTTCCCTAGCTACACTGTTCCATTTTTATAATGTAGATTCTGGGCTGTGAGTATGGTGAATATGCAAATGAGGTGTGAACTCATTAGAAATGCTGAATCCCAAATACTTGGCTCCATGTAGTAAATGTAAACATAGTGTAGACACTCCCTCAGTGTTTGTTGCCAATGGATTGCAACTGGGAATGATTACTGGTAGGGAGAAGGAAAACAGAACAACAGTCCAGACTCCCTTACCTCCAGTGGGTATCAGCCAGTAATTGTATTAAGGTTTTAAATGTAAGCAAGCAAAACACATTTCATAGTTTCTGTTCAGGAACATCCATCATCCCATCCATTTCTAGACACTGTATACTATTATCATTTAATATCCTCACACATTTTGAGGACAATTATACAGAATGCCTTACAGACTGCATGTCTCAGATTACAGCTCAGATAAGACAAGAATGAGCAACAAATGCAGAGAAATAAGATGGAGCTGCATTTATGGAAGAAGAGAAAGAAATGGCTGTGTGATCACTCAGTGCACTACTTTTGAAATTAATACATGTACGACAACTGTCTCTTATGTTTTGTTAGCACTGTGGATGATTTTGCAGTTTGTTGTATACACAATGATATTGGTTCTCTGCTGTAAAGCGTTTGTGTGGCAAGGAGGCATAAGACACCCTTATTGTGTTTTGAAGGTCCAGCGGAGTGAGAGTTCAAATTCAGACCTGTGTAGAAATATTTCAAGTGTACCAACATAAATTTTGTAGTGTTGTTTATTTAATAGATTTATTTTCTTCATTTCACCTAATTTTCCCTTGTTTGTGTTTTTTTTAAATGCCAGTGCATGGCTTAGCACAAAGAAGGGAAATGGAGAAACACAATGAATGTCATGCTTAGCTGTGCTTATCTAGTTTTATGCAATGCAAACCTTGACTAGTGGCCCACACTGGAAGCAGTCAGAACACTTGTATACAGGGCATAGACAGTGTAAGGTCAAAAGGATACATTATGTAGTTTTTGTTTTCCATTGTGCAACACCACTAAGTGACATTGCATGGGGGTTAGCAAGCTTCCCCAGTGCTTGCAACCATTGAATACTTGCAGACAGGATGCAGACAGTCAACAATTTAAAATGGATACATTTTAATAATGCTTTTGGCACCATGCAAACATGCTAAGCAGGGTTGCATGGTTGTAACACACAGAACTAAGAATAAATAGGGAATTATGAAACTGTTATTTAACTATTCCTGTGGCAGCAGGTGTAAGTGTAAGGCTGTGATACAGATGGTCCTGAGTTTTAATAGAGGAAGTGCAACATATTTTTACTGCTGTGATAGCCTAGTTTATAGTAATGAACAGGAAACTATACAAGTGTTATTTCAATATTCCTGTGGCAACAGGTGTTAGTATAGAGCTGCATTACACATGGTTCCTGGGTTAAAATACAGGAAATTCTAGACATTTTACTGTTGTTCCATTTCACATTATATTCAATCTAACTTATAACACTTTATACATAATGATAAATAGTGGAGCTAATATGAATTATATGTATGAGGGATAAGACAACATCCTTAGTATGTTTTGAATGTTCATATGTATGACTGAGGGTATGCTGTCTGCTATGTTTCTGAAAGTATAGTTCTGCTATCTAGACTTGGATGGCCTTCATACTTGAATAAGACACATACATAAATGAATGTTTATGCAAGGGCCTTCTCAGGTCACACACATACATGGTTAACACCTGAATCTGACATCTGTATTTATGAATAATTCATGAGCATGTCTAAGAAGCACTTCTTCTGTGGCAAAGTCGGAAAATCACCGGTGTGGAAGAAACTGCATTGGTTTGAATCTCACACTGTGAAAATCAGTGTTAGCAGTGCATAAAGCCAAACAAGCATGTGTGAGATCAGGACATTCATGGTCCCACTGCATGTCAGCAAAGTTAAATCTCCTAACAGTTACAGCAGCAGACACCCCTCAAACTAATGTCAAGTGTCAAATTAACCTTCCAGTTTCAAAAAATGCTTTCCTCCTTGCTTGACATTGTTACTCTCTACTTAACATTATGCAGATATGGTTAGCATCATTTCTCAGGTTTGCACACTACCAGTAAATGTGATAAAAGAAATTGGTGGGAAATCATCATTTGCCATTGTTCTACTTTTGGAATTAGACATGTCTGGTGTTATTGGGAAATGTCCACAATTTAGGGAGCAGAGGTGGGGTGTTCAGGAGTCCAGAATATTTATTGGACACCTGGTAAAGTACCATAGTCAAAGGCTTCTGCAGGGGGTACTATTCTGGCTCCCAGTATAAGTCTGAGGCTTTGAATAGTCTGGCCAAGGCTGTATCCAGTGTGACTAGCATCCCATACACTGGACAACAGTGTAGACCCCAGTTCAATGACCTAGAAAGAATGCAAGTAGGATACACTCAACCAGTGGTTGGATGAGTTTCGAACTAGTAACATCCCACAGTTGTGTAAGTATTCTAATAAAGATAATTTATAATGCATAGCTAAATATATGCAAGACTGGTATGCATAACTGTCTTCTGTTCTTTTCTTTAAACAGCTAATCCTGAAATTGAGTTGAATAGGCAGGTGCATGCTGATCATCTGGGAGAGACTGATGGAAGCAAGTGGTATGTAAGCAGCATAAGAGAAGTATTATTGTAGCTTTAAAAGTTAAAGATAGATGTTTTTATTTTCTATACAGTAGGAGCAAAGTAAGCATGTGTATCCTAACTGTAAAAGCAAGTTGGCATGTACAGGTCTGTAGCACAAACCAACTTTAGGAGTCAAGTGTAAGACTGTAGTCAGAGGTTGTGAGTTCAAATACCACGGCTAACAACTATGCAATACTGCAATGTTTTACTAATATGACATAAATTAAAATCTGTACAAGTGGTATAAATGCTCTACACTTAACTGTAATCTGTATAATTGGACCAATCAAATGTGCAATATATACACGTCACATATGCTGTTACTAATTTTATCTCATTTTTTTCTCTCATCTCAACCCTTATCTCTTTTTTTATTTTCGATTATGTGTTGTCAAAATGTCTCCATGTCATCCATCTGTAACAAATCACTAAATACTTCAAAGCACAGCGAGTTAGCCCAACCCCAATGGGTCAACCTGGCCATTGATGTCCAACACATCTGGAAGCCAACCTAGAAGTACTACCACTGCTGCCCGTGTACTACTTGTGCCCTCAAGTAGCACTACCCTGGTAGCTGGTGCTGTAGTACCCTCAGAGAATACTGGTGGAGGTGGGAATTTCATCACCCCCAGGAGATGCCAGGGTTGGTGTGTAGAGTCATGCGCCACACCATTGGTGTATGCCTATGCTGGATGGAGAGGCTGCTCTCCTAAATGGTCCATAGAAGAAAAAGATATCAAGCATTGCAGCAGCCAGCTGAGTAAGGGGACAGTGATGACAGTCCTATGGGTGAGGACTAAATTCTCACTGTCCCCATGATTGATGGGCATGAGCTTGCATTATCTCCTCCCTCACAACAATCATGGTGTCCCCCATTCTTTTGTGTCCCTCAAAGTCCCTGTGTCTTGTTTTGTTTGTTCTGTTTGTTTGCATTTGCTTCCTTACCTGCCCAACTTACATGAACCAGAAATACCAACATCCCTTACCCAGCATTCCTTTCTTACTGAAGTAAAACAAAAAGGGCATCTGTCCCACAACAAATATTGTCCCATACATATCTCTCCATTTCACACACGTCTTCTTGACACACTTGATTTAGTCCAATTTGCAATACAACATGATTGTGTTGTTGTGTCCCCTCTTTGTGGAGGTGACAGTCCAAACTCAGCATTTCTGTTAAATAGTTGCATACTGGAGCTGTTTGGTTAGCTTTTGCATACCCTACATCAACTTTATTACAGGCTGAGAAAAGTACAAACTTGCAGTGTTATAAGATAGTACTGAATTTTACTTTTTCTGTTTATTGATTCATTGAATATTGTGTTAAAAATAGTACCATATTTATCTGCTTATTTATTTGTTTACTGAAAATTGGAAGCTCTTTTTCTGTTCTCTCCCTATCTGCAGTTAGTTTATTCTTCTTACTTCATTGTTATTCGGTGTAGCAGTCTTAGCCTAGAGGGATTCTCTGTGCCTTAAAGTCTTAGTCCCTTATCTCTGAAATTATTTCTGCTGAATAGTTGCATACTGGAGCTGTTTGCTTAGCTTTAGCATACCCTACATAAACTTTATTACAAGCTGAGATAAGTACAAATGTGCAGTGTTATAAGATAGTACTGAATTTTAGCTTTTCTGTTTGTTTCATTGAATATTGTGTTAAAATAGCACTGCATTTATCTGCTTATGTATTTGTTTACTGAAAATTGGAAACTCGCTCTCTGTTCTCTCCCTGTCTGCAGTTAGTTTAGTCTTCTCACTTCATTGTTATTCGGTGCAGAAGTCTTAGCCTAGAGGGATTCTGTTTGCTTTAAAGTCTTAGTCTCTTATCTCTGAAAGTATTTCTGCTGAATAGTTGCATACTG
Source organism: Protopterus annectens (assembly GCF_019279795.1). Lineage (NCBI taxonomy): Eukaryota > Metazoa > Chordata > Ceratodontiformes > Protopteridae > Protopterus > Protopterus annectens. The sequence continues at coordinate 521,860,237 of NC_056731.1, forward strand.
TAGCTGTTCCGTTAACTTTTGCATACCCTACATCAACTTTATTACAGGCTGAGATAAGTACAAACCTGCAGTGTTATAATATAGTACTGACTTTTAGTTTTTCTGTTTATTGTTTCATTGAATATTGTGTTAAAAATAGTACTGCATTTATCTGCTTATTTATTTGTTTACTGAACATTGGAATCTCTCTCTCTGTTCTCTCCCTGTCTGCAGTTAGTTTATTCTTCTCACTTCATTTTTATTCGGTGTAGAAGTCTTAGCCTAGGGGGGATTCTCTGTGCCTTAAAATCTTAGGCCCTTATCTCTGAAATTATTTCTGCTGAATAGTTGCATTCTGGAGGTGTTTGGTTAGCTTTTGCATACCCTACATCAACTTTATTACAGGCTGAGATAAGTACAAAGTTGCAGTGTTATAAGATAGTACTGAATTTTAGTTTTTCTGTTTATTGTTTCATTGAATATTGTGTTAAAAATGGTACTGCATTTATCTGCTTATTTATTTGTTTACTGAAAATTGGAAGCTCTCCCTCTGTTCTCTCATTGTCTGCAGTTAGTTTATTCTTCTCACTTCATTGTTGTTCGGTATAGACGTCTTAGCCCAGAGGGATTCTCTGTGCCTTAAAGTCTTAGTCCCTTATCTCTGAAATTATTTCTGCTGAATACTTGCATACTGGAGCTGTTTGGTTAGCTTTTGCATAGCCTACATCAACTTTATTACAAGCTGAGATAAGTACAAACTTGCAGTGTTATAAGATAGTACTGAATTTTATTTTTTCTGTTTATTGTTTAATTGAATATTGTGTTAAAAATAGTACTGTATTTATCTGCTTATTTATTTGTTTACTGAAAATTGGAATCTATCTCTCTGTTCTCTCCCTATCTGCAGTTAGTTTTCCCCATCCACCCTCCCTGTTCTTGTTGTGGTATTAATCTTGGTGGCTTTGGAACTGACCACCCCTCCTGTAAATTTGTACACTCCTTCTGGGCCCATCTCATTTGCTCACTCAACCGAGTACACTGAGATCATATTTTGATTTCAGACACTCTTACCATTCCCATCTGTTTAGCCCTACCCCAGCTCTATCCTAGTCTAGTCTCATTAGCTCATCCTTCCTAATACAGAGAGAACATTTGAGTAGGCATACCCACTTAGGCCCTGAACTTGTCTGATTGAAGACTGCTGAAACAGGGCTCAATTCTGAGGTTTTTTACTGGTTAATTGGGTAATTTGTTCAAATCAGTTTGCTTGTTTTCTATTGTTATATATATATATATATATATATATATATATATATATATATATATATATATATATATATATATATATATATATATAAAACAATTTGCACTTTATCTGCTTTTACTGTATTTGTGTTTCTTCCTACTTTATTACCTTATTTTGCTTTTGCCTCTTCTTAAAAGTACTCAATTGTGTTTATTCTGCTGCATTTATTACTGCTTGGTAGTAGCCTGATTAAATTTTAACTGTTATTCTAAGTCTTTTGGTTATTGTACTTGGGCTTCTGACCAGTTGTTTTACATTAAGAAGGTTTGTGGTCTGCACTGTTGTGGCAGGACAGGTAGCTTACCTTCTAAGTTGGAAAATGCTGATTGAAGGCTCAGTGTCTGTTATTCTAAAAGTGTATTAGTTCTGGTTTAAGCACTTGGGCTACAGGCCAGTTATTTTACATTAAGAAGGTTTGTGGTCTGCACTCTTGTGGGAAGAGAGGTTAGATTCTACCCTTCTGAGCTGGGAATTTCTGGTTAAAGGCTTACTGTGTCTGCTCATTTGAACTGTTTTTTCTGATATTTGTGCACCTTGTCTGCTGTAGCATAGACTAGATTCAGGCCTGCTGAATCTAGTTTTGTTTGTATAACTTGAGCACTAATCCAAGCCATCTTTTTTTGGAGAAGGTTCCCCTGCACCCTAGTGGCAGGAGTGTGTGGTTAGAACTTGTCAGATTGAAGACTGCTGGAACAGGGCTCAGTTTTGAGTTTTATACTGGTTAATTGGGTAATTTGTTTAAATCAGTTTGCTTGTTTTCTATTGTTATATAAAAAAAATGCACTTTATTCATCTGCTTTTACTGTAATTGTGTTTCTTCCGACTTTATTACTTTATTTTGCTTGTGCTTCTTAAAAGTACTCAATTGTATTATTCTGCTGCAGTTATTACTGCTTGGTAGTAGCCTGATTAAATTGTAACTGTTATTCTAAACCTTTTGGTTTAAGCACTTGGGCTTCAAACCAGCTGTTTTACATTAAGGTTTGTGGACTGCATTATTGTGGCAGGACAGGTAGCTTACATCTTTCTAAGTTGGGAATTGCTGATTGAAGGCTCAGTGTCTGTTATTCTAAAAGCACATTAGTTCTGGGTTAAGCACTTGGGCTTCAGGCCAGTTATTTTACATTAAGAAGGTTTGTAGTCTGTACTCTTGTGGGAAGAGAGGCTAGATTCTGCCCTTCTGAGCTGGGAATTTCTGGTTAAAGGCTTATTGTGCCTGCTTATTTGATCTGTTTCTTTCTGAAATGTGTGTGCCTTGTTTGCTATAGCCCAGAAGTTAGTAGTTTATTGGCCATGTTGGGCTAATTTCTATCTCTTTCATTTCCCTGCTATAAAAAATGCATTTGCGCGGTTTTGCATGCCGGGCAGTGCCGGTTAGCTCGGGTTAGATTATTCCCGGCTCCACAAAGTCTGCTCTTCAATTTTTCCCTTGGAACTAGACAAACTTTCAACTTAAGCACTCAAACCATTCATTTCACAGCCCAGCACTTGCTCAAAACTCATAGCAAGCACTAATTAACCCTAGCACTAGACCCCCTCTACTGTCCAGAAGGACAAGGCTCTCTATTTGTCTCTACCAACGAATCAGCAAACAGCTCACGTTACCTATTCGGGCATTTCCAAAGAGCAGTTTCAGGTGTATTCTCCAGTCCAACTGGTGAATCTGGGCATTTTGAGGCAATGTTACAACTACCTCATGTACACAGACAACCCTCTCCTCCTACCACCAAACACTAATATATGCGAGAGATGCAATTATACAGTCAAACTGGAGGCAAAGCTCTTTCAACCCAAGACTGGAACTGACAGTCAAGAGGAGAAGGAAAATACTTGCAACACACCACCAATCTCACATAGACCTTCTAAACCAACACCGGCAAATAACACACATAAATACATGAAAACATATTTGGAGGCTCTAAATAAAAATCTGCAAAAGCAACAGAGACCTCCAAAGCAGACACTCAAGCAACCTCCACAGCCCATCACAAACCATGAAACACATACTTCACATAATCAGTGTGCCACGCAATCACAGCCCTTAAGGCAAAATAACATACCCAACACACTAGTGATAGGCGACTCTATAGTCAGGCACACTGATATCCCACAAACTAGGCTGAACAAGGAGAAGGTTACAGTTAGCTTCTTGTCAGGTGCCAGGATCTGCCACATAACACAAGCACTCAGGTCACTCCAGAACAAGTACACATATGACTCTGTCATTGTCCATGTTGGTGAGAATGACCTGAGATGTATCTCCCTAGACTACATGAAAAGAGGCATGGAAGAGCTCTCTGATCATGTAGCCCAGGCCAGTATGACCCTGACTTTGAGTAGCATCCTGCCCTCACCAAGAATGATGCCACAGTATAAAAAGAAAGTGATGTATTTCAAATACTGGCTAAGTTTCTGGTGTCATTCAAAGGGGATCCAGTATCTGTCCACCTGGGATGACATGCTCAATAAGCCACATTGCTTCACAAGAGATGGCTTGCACCTGTCACCCTTAGGCTTTTGAATACTGGCCAAGGCTTTTGCCACTCCCATAGTGCCTTTTTTAGGCAAGGCTCAAAAGACAAACCCACCACCATAAATAGCACAAGTAACCAAAAACTGAGGGTAATGCAACTCAATGCCAGAAGTCTAAACCTCAAAATGCATGCACTCGAGGCACTCCTCAGTATGGAGAACATTGGTATCTGTGCAGTAACAGAAACCTGGTTTAAGGCTCCAGAGAGCACCCCAGTACTACCAGGCTATAACTCATACCACACTTTTCAACCACAAAACCCGGACCGAAACACAAAAGGTGGGGCTGTATCCATATTCATCAAGGATTCCCACACCTCCAGGTTAGTGGCACAGCAGAATACCTCAGAGATCATCCATGTGCAACTAACAATGGGCAAAACTGCAATTCAAATTGTAGCTTGCTACAGATCACTCACTATGACCCAAGACCCCCATTCTGGGTTTCTGGAGACACTGGAAATTATGAAGGTCCCATCAAATGCCCTAATATTGGGTGATTTCAATTACCCAAACATTAACTGGAAGAACTACTCAAGTACCAACTCCCTTGCCCAATGCTTCCTAGAATTTATAAACTCAAATGCCCTTAATCAACTGGTCAACACCCCCAACCGAGGTGACAACATATTGGACCTGGTAATCACCAACATGGGTGACCGGTGTTCTACACCGGAGGTCAAACCCTCATTGGTTAGATCAGACCATAGACTAATCACTCTGGATATCCACATTCCACCCCCACCCCCAATCAAGGAAACCACCATGAAAAACCTTTCAAAAGCAAATTTCAAGTTACTTAAGACTGAGGTGGAAAGGTTCACAGTCCCCATGCTAAAGGACAACATTGCCCAAGCTGCTGAATCCCTTACAAAGGCACTCTATGAGCACCTGAAAGAATGCATGAATCGTGCTATCCCAAGCAAAACCAAGACTCACTCCTCCAAGAAAAGGAAACCAGTCTGGTGGACTCCTGCTATAAACAAGTTATACAATAGAAGGAGGAAACTAGTGCAGAAAAGAGTAAAATCCCAAGAAGGGAAGACATCCCTGATCAGTATCAGCAAGAAACTATGATCCCTCATAAAATCATCCAAGGTGAGCTTTGAAAGAAAAATTGCCAAGGACTCCAAAGATAACCACAAAGCATTCTTTAGCTATGTCAAGAACCTAAGTGGAAACTCTCAGATCTGCTCTGAGTTAGTGCAGAATGGCACAAAATACACTGAACTGACTGATATTGCTAACATTCTGGCAGACAGGTTTAGTGAAAACTTCACCCCCCTCTCTCCCCCTAAAGGACCCATAACCATACCAGAAGAATGTAGTGCCTGGGCAATCAATGACACACAGGTAAAAGCAGCCCTATCCAAATCCAAAAATACAGCTTCAATGGGACCTGACAGTGTCCCAGGCTGTGTCTTACACGTGCTCCAAAATGAACTAACCCCTCACCTAAACACACTGTTCAAACTCAGCCTCTCTACAGGCTATGTACCCATAGAGTGGCGCACAGCAACAGTTATCCCGCTCCACAAAGGTGGAGCCACAATGGACCCCAGTAACTATCGCCCTATAAGCCTGACTAGCCTGGTCTGCAAGGCTATGGAGCGCATCATCATGGAATCCATTAACAGAGACATTGGGAACCTTCAAACATTGGAACCTACCCAGTTTGGCTTTGTTAAGGGCAGATCATGCCTCCTAAACCTGGTGGACTTCTTTGAGACAGTTACCAATGCTTTAGACAAGGGAATGGAGGTCCACACAGCCTACCTATACCTCACAAAGGCTTTCAATGCCATTCCCCATTCTGGTATTATAGACAAGCACACCAGCCTGAACATAAACCCCTACGTCACGAGATGGGTTGCCAGTTGGCTCATGGATAGAACCCACACAGTGAGAGTTGCAGGCTCTAAGTCCGACTCTAAACCAGTTACAAGTGGCATCCCCCAGGGCTCAGTCCTGGGACCCCTCCTGTTCGGTATATACTTCTCAGAGGCACAGGCTAGCACAGGAGGACTATGGCTGACCAAGTTCACAGACGACTGCAAACTGGGGGCCATAATTGACTATCCAGCTGATACAGACATCCTCCAGAAGGGTCTCACTGAGACGGATACCTGGTGTCAAAATCATGGCCTCAAGCTAAATGCCAAAAAGTGCATAGTCATCCCCTTTGGAAAAAGCAAAGTACCAGCGAACTGCCACATATGTGGTAGTCCCCTAAATACAGAAAATGTAATAAGGGATCTGGGGACCCAAGTAGATAATAATCTCTCCTTTGATAATCATATTGCCAAGGTGGTTAGAAAATCCTTCTATGTGGCCCACCTAATCACAAAAGGGTTTGCATCTAGAACAAAAGAAGTTATTGTGCCCCTCTACTCATCACTCATCAGACCCATCATAGAGTACAACGCCCCATTTGGGATGTACCTTACAAGACACCTGCAACAGCTGGAAAGCCCACAGAAGTACCTCACCAAGAGGATTACTGGCCTCAAACATATGCCCTATGCAGCCCAACTGAAGAAACTCCAGCTGTACTCGGTTGCATACTGCTTAGTCAGAGGTGATCTCTGCCTGATGTACAAGGCCAAGTCCAACCCAGAATTGATGGAAATGCTCCACCTAAAAAAAAAACAAATCCCCAAGAACCACACACTCTAGGGCTCTAAACCTCACCACAATGATAAATAGGATGTGCTGGAGGGATAGATTCCTGTCCCAGAGACTCCCCATGTTTTGGAACAGGATTCCAATGTACATTAGGCAGAGCCCCTCATTAACACTCGTCAAGAAAAACCTTGACGAGTGGATGGGAAACAGAAAATTTACCCCGGGGATCACTGCAGTGACTCTGCTGGACAGAGGCGCAGGGAACTAATGGCTCTGCTGGACCGAGGCACAGGGAACTAATCTAAGGGGGCAACGAAAGCCAACACATTCTGGCTAGGCTTATAGATGTCCTCGGGCAGATAGCCTAGTACTTACCTATGAACCTATGAACCTACATATTTTCATTTTACACTGTTGAAGAAATTAATAGCTATGGTTCTTTCATACCTCCCACCTGCACATTCCTATACTGCTTTCCCTTTGTTCTTTCCCCTGTTTGCCCCCCCCATTTCACCACTTTCCTATCTCCCCCATTTTAGCGCCTATAATCTTATCAAAATGTAGAATCACACGCAACACACATAAGTACCAAAAAAAATCAGTGGAGCCCTTCACTTTTGACCTCTATGTTTTCGCAGTTTGGCATAGCACACCAATGCCAAACGATGGTGAACAGTTCTTCCTTGCTGTGGTTAAGGCTGTACAATGCTGCTTAAACATGCTGCACTACATCAACAAACAGTAACACATGGTGAATGTAGTATAAAGATTTATCCCCTTGCATTATCACTATTTATTTAAAAGTATTACATACACCTGTATTCGAACCATATATCATCAGGGCTCAAAAAGAAATGTGTCAATGCATTTACACCTGCTGCTACAGAGCCATCTAAGCAGTAGGTGTGTTTCATACCCTCAATACTGAGAAGTCTTAGAATGTTAGCACTGAGGCTTGCATTTGTGCACTGTTTAACTATGCTCAAACTGGGAAATCAGTAGAAATTATTATTTATTTATTTGACATTTGTTAAGTAGGTTAGTCCAGCTGAGCTAAAAGCCCATTTTCAGTGGAGACCCGAAGAGAAAAGCTCGAATAGCAACACTACATTACAAATATTACAAGCACATACAGAGAATTATTCTACATAAGTTCCAGATATACAGATAATTATAATATAGAGAAGTATAGTACAATAATATGATAAACAAATAACTTTTTTTATTACATAGACAATGTAATTCAATTGGATTTTCCAAGAGAGTGAGAAAGATTTCACAGAGAAGAAGAGAAGAGTTTGTATATGAGTAGCAGTATGTACATATGGTATAGCATTACAGCCCAAGGATTTATTCTCAGAAAGGGACTAAAGTTAAGGGGAGAAAAATTAGGGGGATTGCAGATGAAAGTTACTGGAGAAGAAGTGAAAAACATACAGTAGTGTAGCAGATTAAGTAGGGGCCTGACAGGAACAAGTCTTAGTGTTAAGTAGGTGAAGTTTTTGGAAACGTGTATCTCGTATGTGCAAACAATTTGCCATCCATCAAGCAAACCCATTGCTTGGCAGTGCACCATGCAAAGTGGACAATAGCATACATTACTTTTGTTTACTGTCCATTTAATATTCATGACATGAAACTATATGTGGAAATAGAAAAAAATGAAGGCTCTATCAAAGAAAATGTCACATATTTATAGTGCAGCCATCTGTTAACTCCCCCCATGCACTGCAGCCCTGGTCTCTCAATATTTGTTCACAAATATGTCAGCTACACTACATAAATTAATAGCAAATGTTGTGTTATATACCATGCATATCTTTAGAATGACAATACACATTCAGATTTTTCAATACTTGTAGTAATGTCAACACACTATTTGCATATAGTATCCATACAAAGAGTGAAACAGACACATGGCCCAGTCTTAAATAATATCGAGCGGACACTTAAATTAAAAACAAACTCTTTAATAAAATGTTAAAGAACTGGTTAGCACTTTCAAAATGTAACACATTCCTTCATCAGACTATTAAACAGTAACATTGTAACAAACCATTTAAAAGCCTTACAACCAATTAGAACCCTCAAAGTTCAAAAGGTGAATATAAAATAGTAATCTGTATTAAATTATTATTAAATCATTTCCTCTCAAACACAAATGAAGCAAAAATAGAAAAACACAGCAATATATAAAAACTGTGTATAAAATTTGCAGATAAGAACTAAACATTTACGGCAATGGGATATTATTGTGAACATGTTCACTAAACTAACACAGTATTCTTCTTAATGTAAGCCTCTCAGTTTCAGAAACAGATTCAATGGTACCTTTTCATCTAGTTCTCAATGATGACTGAGTGGGATATTGTGTCCAAACCCTAAGGCAGACCAAGATAGGTATTATACACTGTTTACCTTCATCTGGACTATCACACAAAATCAGTGGGCTGTGACAACATCACAGATCACTTACAGCATGACTCACAACATACCCCTACCTGACACGGTTGGATATGCACTTCAACACACCCTCCAGCTGGAATATTTTCCCATGGAAGGGTATGCATTAACATACATACATCTGAGTGGGGGATACAGCACCCAATACATGCATGTATAGACACTTCCTGACTCTCCTCATCTGTGATATAGACCAACATAAAATCATGGACCTTTTCTAAATGGACACTAGCAATATCCCAGCTGTGTGCTACAGACGTGTGAGTTGCTAATGCTACATCCATGTCTGTTACATCTGTTATATGTCCTCAAAGTTGTCATTGAGGGCATGCATGATGACAACACTATCATGCTATGAAACTTGACTAGGAAAAGGCATTGGACAGAAATCTACACTGAGGTATTCACTGATCACTGTCAGATGTGGCCATAATCACCTATATCACCAAGTGGGTACACAACTGGATCACATACATGGCATATAAATATGTTGAAACATATGAAGTGACCAATATCTCAAGTCCAGTGATCAGGTCTGTACATCAGGGCTATCTGGTAGGCTCTTTTCTGTCACACACATCAAGGATGACATACACGTCCTATGTCCAAACAGCTGTCTGGAGGACTACAGATTGTGGGCAATCATTGAGTCCAACTGTGATATTAGTATAATTTCATACAGTATTAACATATAACAAAGATTGCTGCCACAGCCATTACAACACATGAGATGAAACAAAAACATGGGGAGATTTGTTACATTATGAAAACAAAAGCACAACCAAAGGAAAATGTACACATCACACCATATAAGCAGACCAGATGGCATGTGACCTGTGTTCAAGGGAAGAGTGTGGTCACAATGGTGACTGCTCCCTTGTATGTAACACAACTACTGAGTATGCACAGGACATCCACATCAAATGCCATAATGGCTGCATAGTTCATAGCCATCATCACACCAATAACTGAGTACAATGCACCCTTCTTCATGTACCTCCCTACATATCTTACACTGATATGTAACTGAAGAGTACCACCTTTGCCACAGTGAGTTGTCACACATCTTATTGACCTAGGCATTCTTTTGGTTGCATAAACATTACTGTCTGATTGTGTGAAACACCCATCAAGGTGTTACACCAGATGCATGTGTGATACCTGTTCTGGTTATTGGCGATGCATGCAATACATACAAAGCTGTTTGACAACACTGATGGCATAGGTTACATTCTTGACAGTGTGGATTGTGCCACACACACACACACACACACACACACATATATATATATATATATATATATATATATATATATATATGTGTGTGTGTGTGTATATATATATATATATATTTATATATACGCCATGCACACCACCAGTCAAGTAGCCTCTAGTGATCATAATATCACATACAGGTATAGCAGTGTCCCTCCTAACACCTCTAACAGATGTTACAGTGTCAGGACGGTATGCTTGATTACCCTCATAGACTGCTCACATGTCATAATAGTACCACTCTCCATACTGAGAATAGAACAACCAAATCACAAAAAACCAAACAATTGGACTCCAGGAAGCAAACGCTTGAATAAGCACAACGAGTTTACCTAGGTTTCGTCTTTAATCCGACTTCATCAGAACACAATTGATACAAGAAAAACAGCTACTTTATATACACACCTACAAATGACATCATCAATTATCAAGTAATTGATGGTGAATAATTAAAAGGCCAGCATACAAGATAAAAACACAAACTTCACTAAAAAATATGCAATGTTGTTAATAAACCAAACACCATAATTGTTAATATAAATAAATAATGTTGTTAATACACTCAAAATAATATGAAAAAACATATATGTAAACAATGTAAAAAAATAAAATAAAAAAATAAAAATGAATAATAAACAAATAGGATAAAATTATTCACCCCAAAATGTTTTTCAATTTTAAAATGGACATCAGACTAATACAGTCATTAATACCTGGCTTTTGTAAAGCATTCAGCTTTAACTGCCATTTCATTTCTGCTATATCTAAGTACACATCTAATGTCTTTCCAAACCTATCTACCATAATCTGCTGAATGACACTGAACTTAAAGCAATGCCCACCATTGATGTCTATATGCCTGTAAAGAGCATTTGTTTTTTTCTTCAATCTAATATCTGACTGGTGCTCAATAATCCGCTCCATTAATGCCCTACAGGTCTTTCCTATGTAAAAGGCCGGACATTGCTTACATAATGCCACATAAACGACACTCGTACTATAACAATCAAAGTGAGCCCCTGGTCGAGCGGGTGGAGCGGATTATTGAGCATCTTGCAATATGTTAACATCATTTGGGGAGTCAATGACAGCATCCAATTTACAGTCAGCTGCAAACTTGGTAAGCCACAGTCCTTTTGTCTTTGCCTGGACCTCTGAGAAGTTGATGAAAAACAGTAGGGGTCCCAGGACAGATCCCTGAGAAACTCCACTAGTGATAGGTCTGTTATTGGAGGTGGAGGCACCTATTTTGACCTTGAGGGTCCTGTCAGTGAGCCAGTTAGCCACCCAGCTGATGAGATAGGGATTCATGCCAAGTTGTGTTAGCTTCTCAATGATGTCTGAGTGGGGGATTGTATCAAAGGCCTTGGCCAAGTCAAGGTAAGCTGTATGTACTGACTTTCCCTCATTCAGGGCCATGGTGACAGTCTCAAAGAAGTCAACCAGGTTCGACAGGCAAGATCTGCCCTTGACAAATTTGAACTGGGTGGGGTCAAATGCTTAGAGATTGCCTACATCTTTGCTTATGAGATCCATAATAATATGCACCATGGCTTTACAGATCATACTTGTCAAGCTAATGGGGTGATAGTTTCCAGAGTCAGGAGTAGTACCACCTTTGTGCAAAGGGATGACAATTAAAGTTCTCCACTCTGCTGGAATAAAGCCTGTCTTTGGCTGTGGTTGAATAGGGTGCAGAATGGCGAAGCCAGTTCTAGCTGGAGATAGTGCAGAATACAGCCTGGGATACTATCAGGTCCCATGGAAGCTGTGATCTATGCCTTAGATAGGGCCTTTAACACTTGATCTACAGAGATATGTGGTGCAGGACAAGTATCAGGGATGTCAAAAGGGTCTTTGGAGAGAACAGAGGGGAGAAGTTTGTGCTGAACCTATCTGCTAGCAGGTTGGCTAAGTCATCATGATCAGTCTCCATTGATATGTCATCTTGTCTGACAGTCAAATAATATACAATTTCACTGTGCAGTCTGTACTGTGCCATATTGATATGTGATTAGTGTTCCTGCTACAAGTGTCTTCCATTTACATGCCCTCATCTGCTGTACATTACCTTGTTTCACCTGTCCTCTTTTTATGTGTTCATTCCTACAGTTCATCTGTGTGTCCTTATTCAATAGACACACTTTCCCTGACTGATTATTTTAAAGGGCAGTCCATCTACCCTTACTGATCATTTGCACAACTTTTGTACAGAATGCCTGAAATGGGATTTCACAAAACTCTGCACTGTTCACACTGTCCTGTACTGTGTTTGGACCATATACATTATTATGATAAACCCTGGTAATAACTATGACATTCCATGAAACCCTGCTAAAACTAGTTTGCGCTATGGTAAACAAGTTTGCTATTCATGTTGCTTTGCATGGTTTCCTGGCTAGCAACACTGTTGCCAGCCACAAAACCACATTTGTTTATGTTTAAATGCGGTGTGTGGCATGAATGTGTAATCACTGCTGCTGCTCACCATGAAAACATGTAAACTCCATATAAGCTTTGCACCAAACCTACACAGACCCTAGGATTTAATAAAATCCATGTAGGCTCCATAGAACCTACACAGAATGTACTCCTGTACACAGCCATGGTTCTCCCTTGGGAGCATTCCATGCATATTAATGATGGCATGCTGCTGAGGAAGAGCATAGGAACAGGGTTATTGAATCTGTGTAGGGAGAAATGCAAAGGCTAATCATTGTTGTAGATGGCCTGTACTGCTCCCCACTATTGTTGAAATGCTGTGAAGTGGGTCAAATGTGTAATATTTTATTTTCATTTCTTTTCTGTTTTTTGCATGTTTGCACAGCGCAGAGCACAGCAATACCAAGTTGCTGTCACATATAGACAGCTGACACCTGCCAGACATCTAAAATTAGAAACTGGATGTCATTAATTATCATAATTATGTATTTTTGTAATTTTAAATAATTTTACATTGCTGTTTGTGTGGTGCAGCATGGAGCACAGCAGAGTCAAGCGGGGCTCATACATATATAGCCAAGACTTGCTAGACATCTAAATAGAAACTGAATGTCATTAATTATTTATGTCTGGGCTTCTATGCCACAGTGCTTAGCAATGCTAACAAATAGCCCAGAAGTATATGTGAAGGTATACTTGCTTTCGTAATATCTAAGTAGCTAAATGGATAGAGATACAGTCTAATGTTTAGTAGACCCTAGGTTTAAGTCTGTAGCAATGATAAGATGTGTATAATTTAATTTATGTTTAATTTTAAAAACAGATTTGTGAGATATGACACTGCTGCCCTAGACTGAGCACTGCTTAAACATGCTAATGGCTACTTTGTCTGCATGGTGCTAAGCTTAGCTAAAATCTCAGTTGTGCAAGTTTTCACACTGCTTAGCTGTGCTTAGCTGGTTTGCATGCTGCTAAGCAATGCAGCACTTTTTTTAATGTTTCTCAATGACGTGTAAAGGCAGGAAAACAGCCTATATTAAGCACAATAGGTGAGAATTCTGCATCATTCATTGGAGTCTAATCACTTCTGGATATGGCAGGTGGTGTTAGTGTTAGTGAAGGTGAACACTTTCTGGCTCAGAGATGGGGTGTTCAGGAATCCAGGGTCTTTGTTGGCTCCTGGTGAAAAATCATGAACCCAGGCTGCTGCAGGGCAGTTTCCAGGGCTCAAAGTGTAAGGCGGAGGCCTGGGACTGGTTGGCTAGTTAACTCACCAGTGCTACTGGTATCCCCAGCACAGGTGAGCAGTGTCATCATTATTATTATGACCAGAAGAGGAGAAAGAAGGAAACCTTGGACACCTGGGTCCAAGAAGCTACAGCTAGGAATGCACCACAACTATATAAGTATGTTTTCCTCTCTTTTACCAATATGCAAGCTGAATGTCTGCAAAATTGGCATGCATAATGGTGTGCTTCTCTCCCAACAGCTGCACCTGAGAGGCCTCTCAGTGTTGATTCCCATGCCTGGCGCCTGGCCAGGTTGCACTGTGAGTGTGGTATGTACAGATTTATTATGCTAATTGTAGTGCAATAAGAAAGAAAGAGTAAAGCATTTACTGCAATAAAGTATTCACCATAAAAACTCTAGTGCAATAAATGGGCAAGTAGAACTTTAGTGCAATAAATGGGCAAGCAGAGCTGCAGTGCAATAAATGAACAATAACAACTGTATTCCAATAGATAATAAACAATGCCAGTAACATTAACAAAAATGGTGTACAGCAGGATTGTGTTGTCATAACCATTGCAGTAGATCTGTATGCATTACTTGTCTATGGTAAGGTTGCAACACTCAAGTGTAACACTGTAATAGCTGTAGGATGCAAAAGTAATGGCCTGCAAACTGTATTGTTTAACTCATAGTACTGTCCAAGGCCAGTCTAAGTCACATAATGCTCTCTGTTCCACCCACTACAAGTAATAAAGGTATATGGCTGAGGTAATCCAGTCTATGGGCAGATATTGTGTGGACTTCACAGACATTTATCAGTAATACCAATAAACTGTTAAGCAACATTGTTAAGTTCTACAGAAATCTATTTAAATAAATGCATTATGGCCACATTGCATGCATGTGTGTTCTACTGTCACTGCAGTCAAGTATACCACTGTAATAGTTCTGGAATGCAAAACGAATTAAGTCACGTAATGCTCTCTTTTCCACCCACTCCAGGAACAAAAGGTATATGGGTGCGGCAGCCCAAGTTATGAACAGATATGATTGTGGTTACATTTCACAGACATTTATCAGCAATACCAATAAAGTGTTAAGCAGCGTAGTTGATTAATAAACAGATTTGTTTCAATAAATGCAGTACAGCTGTATGCCATGCATGTGTGTTCTACTGTCATTGCAAGCAAGTATAACACTGTAAAATTCTAAAATGCAAATGAATTCAGTTACATAATGCTCTCTTTTTCTCCCATTCCAGGAAGAAATGGTATATGGTATATGATTGAGGTAGCCCATGTTATGAGCAGATATGATTGTGCTAACATTTCACAGTTATCGGCAATACCAATAAAATTAAATGTTTCGCAGATGTCCCCTGCAGTCACAGCTATTATGTTCTATTCCCATGCCTGCCAACTAAGGCATGACAGATGTGGTGATTATGTAGTGTATACAAACATGCCTCTTAAGTGTCACAATTCCATGTAATGTAATTAAAACTATCTAATCCATACGTCACATGATTAACAGAAAAAAATTATTACCTGGAATGCAATATATTACCAAATCTGCTTACAGAACACCTTGGTACTTATAAAAGTCCACATTATGTAAAAGTGTTCTGTATAGTAGTGCACCTGCATTTGTTATTGCGTGGCCCATACTGACTCATGCTATCAGCTTGAGAGGTATGTACATGCTACATTAGCTATAGGAAAATTGTAGTCACTGTACTCAGAACTGACACTACATGCCTGTAGAGTATTTAGTATCAGTGTTGTCTGCTTACAGAACACCTTAGTACTTATAGAAGCCCACATTATGTGAAAGTGTTCTGTGAAGTAGTGTAGCTGCATTTGTTATTGCTTGGTCCATACTGACCCATGCTATCAGCTTGAGAGGTATGCACATGGTACATTAGCTATAGGAAAATTGTAGTCACTGTACTCAGAACTGACACTACATGCATGTAGAGTATTTAGTATCAGTGTTCTCAGGGATATAGTCTGCATTGTCAGTAATGGATTGTTTCTCTCTCTCTCTCTCTCTCTCTCCCCAGCCCTTGTCTTCATTTATTTATTATTCTTATTTATTACATTGATTTAATATTAACATATGTTGTTAAACTAACTATATTTTTGCAAAATGTGATGTAATATTGTTATGCGTTATTATGATTCACTATTAACATACTTTGTTGAACTAACTATTTTGTTGCCCTTATAGTTTACTTCTTAGTAACATGCTGTTACCATACTGATTGTTATGCTATTTATTGTTGTGTTACACATACTATACATTAATATGTATGTGGATGAATGAAAATGATGTTTCATTCTGTTAATACTAACAATGGTTTGGTTATTACTAACCTTAACATATTGCTATACCTCATTAACCACAACATGCCAAGGTAGGCCAGTTCCGGCTGATCCCCATACCTTGCTTCAACCGGCCGTGGCACCAGGTCCCAGCACATCTTGGACCCAGACCAGTGGTGCTCCCTCTGCTGCCCCTGTACTAACTGTGGCATTGGGTAGTAGTAGTACTGCTCCAAGGGATGGGGACCGGCCCCTCTCTGGGAACGGTGGTGGAGGAAGTTTTGTCACCTGGGTTGAACTGCCAGTCTTGGTGCGCAGGATAGTCTACAGTGGGTCTGACTGCTGCCTGTGCTGGATTGAGAGCATGCTGGCTGATCTCATGGGGCAGCCTTGCCCCAGTGCCCAGACTCCAGCACTGCCACCCTCGGGACAGTGAAGGAGTAGTGCCAATAGTCCCATAGGTGGGGATGTGAGTCATACTGCTGCCATCTGGAGGCACATGGGACTCAGATTCCATAACACCCTCATGTGTCACACGCCTTCCCTGTCTGCTGTCTTGTCTGTCTTGTATGTCTGCAAATGCATCCTCATGTACCTAACCCTCCCTCACATGTACCTAGGTCCATTCCCCAACATTCCACTCTCACCTTAAAAACAAATGAAATGGCCACCTATCCCCAAAAATAAATATTGTCCCATATATAGCTCTCCATTTTGCACACATTTCCAATGGACTTACGTAATTTTGTCCAACTGGCTTGACAACGCAGTTATGTTGTCCTCACCCCTCTCTCTGGAGTTGAGACTTCAAAGTCATGTACACATTCTATCAAAGTGCACAGTTGCACATCCCTACTTACCTGCCTTTCACTATGTGTTACCCCTGCTTGCACCCCATTTCACCATTTTCCTATCTCCCCATTTTTCTTTTCTTTATATGTTTTAGCGAGTTGCTGCACGATGCGCCGTGTCATGCAGCTTTGCTAAGCTTAGCTAAATAGAGCTATATTGACTATATACATTTTTAAACTTGTAATACACACTTACAAATTAAATATTTGTCTCATATTTTGAGCCCAAGACCAACGTGATTAAAATGTAATTAAATTAAAAAGAGTAAAAATGGGAGTGTACCTTGGACTCTGGTGCAATAGTACACCACTAGAAAGCCAAAGACATAATAATGGATGTAAGTGAGGCCTGTGATAGCAGGTAAATATGCCCATCAGCAGCAACATGTAGAAAGACACCTGCTACATTGATAGCAAAATACATATTTAACTGGGCCCTGGTGCACACATACATCCATATAAAGCCATGCACATACTGATGGATGTAGAAAATGTATGTCACAGCCTGTATGTGTGCACATATATCTTTCAAATACACCTGCTGTAACAATGACTCAATAGCTCAGTCTGTTAATTGCCTTGTGAATAGTATATTATGCCACAAACAGTCCTGGGTTCAATTCCAGTGGTGTGTAGAAGTGAGTTTACAGTATTGTGAAGGCAGCAGTTAATGACTGAGCCATACACTCTTTATCCACACAAAGCATTTCAAATGACATGTCTGCTTTTCACTA
The DNA here is from genome assembly GCF_019279795.1 of Protopterus annectens. Taxonomy (NCBI): domain Eukaryota; kingdom Metazoa; phylum Chordata; order Ceratodontiformes; family Protopteridae; genus Protopterus; species Protopterus annectens. The sequence continues at coordinate 521,878,001 of NC_056731.1, forward strand.
GTGGAAGTCACAGCCATGCAGGTAGGATTAGGAACACACTTCACATATCCCTATAGCAAAACTATATGCGCATAAATTGTTACATCATGTATTAATATGCATTCACACAGAATGTCAACACAGGTACTGCTAATGAGGGCTACTAATATCACAGTGCACCACACTATCCTTCCAAAGTCACTGTGCAGATTATCACAGCTACCATACACATTGAAAGTCCCTGCTTGTAAAAAGGCCTGCCATCATACACACTGAAAATTCCTACCAGACTGTAACACAAGTTGCCCAAATGGTGGACATACTCTTATATTTATACCTCATCTTACCCAAGGACACAATAAACATTTTGCCTAATAGTCTGTTCATGATACGTTTGCCTAACATACTTACCTTAAACACATGCCTTATTTGGAGTGGAAAGGGTATCCTGACTCTGGCTCTGCCTCTACAACAATGCTGACACAGCTCCCACAGTTACTTCTACAGGTTGTTGTCCTCCAAAGTGTTCACACTCACTGCCTATGTCCATTACCTGCTGCCTGTGGCACACACATCTCTATGGTAAGGTTTCTGCTACAGACCTACCCACTGCGACAATTTAGTCTCCTCACCCCAGTAATGTCCAGCACAACATATCAGAAAGGGGCCCTAATCTACATGAAGGTCTTATATATTGTACAGTGGTTACATGTCATTGGCTGATAATAGTGCAAAACAGCTGTGTTAGCTGCAATTAGCATTTCAAACCCACATACTGGTTTAGAGGCATTCAACAGCTGAATGGAAGCATGTTTAAAAGGCAAGCAGTGGGCTATGGGGAACCAGTTTGTATGAGACTTTCCTCACACAGAGTACTCCTTTGTGAAAACTTTACTATCACCACATATCAACATAGGAGTACAGAATAGACATACTGGGAATGCAGAATACAGCATTAAGCCTGTCATAGACCTGTGATAATGACATGTCATTGATCTCCTGCTGTCTTACACCTACACAGGATCTACTATCCATCAATAGTGCATTGTCTGTTGTCATTGTGGCACACTGGTCTCACTAGACAGTCCCTTTGTAGTGGTTGTAATAGCACACTGCTAATTGTGTGGCACTTTTCCTGGTGTATGTTCATGCAGCAGTAGCTGTCATGGCACACACGGGAATGCCTGACTATTGCTACTATCTCAGTTGTATCCACACACTTAGTATGTTTGAATATTGTGGAGTATGACATGTGTGAGCAAGCAGTGGATAGTGCCTGCCATTTTGTCCTTGCTGTATCTCTATATAGTGTACTTCCAAGTATGTGATGCTATAATGTGTTCCCTTTTTGTTGTCTTTCAGCAGTCATGTATTATAGATGTCGTGTGCCCTTCTCTGATGTGGAAAATAAAATTATACTGCAAGGATTAAGAGAACATCATCACATCCTACTCTACAGGGGGAGTCATAACAAGGAACAGTGGGCTGCACTGTGGGCTGACCTTGTCTGTGAAGTGAATTGCACTGGCCGTCAGGGCAGGACGTATGAGCAGGTTCAACACCGTGCAATGGACATTATCAATGTTGCACAACAAAGGGAAGCAGATGTAGCCAGGGATCTTGCCATCACCAGTGGAGGGCTTGCAGTGGAACAACCACTCATGGCCACTGAAGAATTCCTGATTAACCTAGGCACACACAACAGCTCACAGACATCCATCACACCATACATCATGAAGGTATGTGCCACAGTTTCCACAGCAGAGGAGTGTGCAGGTAGGCTTACTGGGGATCAGCACTGTAATATTGTAGCAGTCAGTATGTCAGGCTGTCCCCATACTTTTACTTGGGTGTCAGGTATTAGTTCTTTGGGGGGAGAGGTTTTACCTCAGTTGTATTCTCATACTCAGGATGTGGCCAATACAACAAGTAACACAAGTACTGTTAATGTGAAATATATAATAACCTATTACCTTGCTGTGGTGCAACATGCTGCAAAATGCAGTGGTAAGGGCATTACCTCACCCTCAACTTTTCACAGGTCCATCAGGTAGTGGCCAAGGGCATGGTCCTACTCCTGGTAAGCATGACATTGTTTTGTTAAGGAATATTTATCTTCTATTAAAGTTAAGGGCCAGAATAATGCCCTATTTAAACATAATGTCAATGTGTAAACAGAGTAGAATGTTTTTATTTTCCATTCTGGAGCAGGTACATAAGGATCATAGAAGGGGTAATCACAGGAGAATAGTTGAACAAATAGAAACACTTTGGCAATGACAGTTGGATAAGCCACATGGTTTAAATAAGGCATTTACTCTAAAATGCCTTTTAAAACAAAAAAGGTTGAAAGGTCATTAAATTAGGCAGTGAAATGTGTTTCAATATATTTGTTGAGATAGGTGTACTGGGTTTTTATGTGTTCTTTTATCAAGTATAGTGTCATATTGCTTAATTAAAGGTAAATTGTACTGGTCATGTTTTACTTGATTTACTTGAAGTGATTGTTATAAAGGTCTTGAGTTGAATGTGTATTTTGTTCAGAGGAAGTCTAATTTGGATGAAAGCAGAGAGGAAAAATTTGACCGCTAATCCAGTTTTGGGTCTTTGTTATTATGAGTATTGGTGGATTTTACGTACACAATAGTGCAGGTATTCATGTACCACTTTTTTCTTTCTTATCACAGGTGACTGGGGGGAGGGGTTGGTCTCTGTCCCCTACACTTTGGACTCTGGTGATGATGGTGGCCACAGTGAGGCACACGTAGGGGTGTTGGTGGCTGAATCTGTCCTAGAGGTAGACACTCTTCTTCTGTCTACATTGTCACTGCACACAGTCAGTATGCTCACCCATACCCAATCCTGGGAGGCCACAGATATTGGACAGTCAGAGGGTGGAGACATTGAACAGTAAAGTGTGGCAACTATGGCTCCAGTGAGTGTAGACACTGGCCATATCCAGAGAGCTGGCAAGGTCCCACACAGGTGGCTTGACAGTGGTACTTGTAGGAGGCCTGCTGTCCATCCATCACCTGTTGCAGGTGTCACATCACAGGTCATTTGCCCCATATCTTAGGCCATCATGGAGGCACAGGCATGTTCTGAATGGAACACCAGATGTATGCTTAGGGTTATGGATGCAGCACAGTCTGACATCCGTGACTGCCTCCACCGCACTGGGAGCACCCTGGATTGGTTGACTGATGCAGTGGACAGAAGGTGTGCTGAGACAGTGTCTGTCTTGGACCGCACATTGTCTGTGCTGGAATGTGTGTTTGGAGTTGAGCATCAGACTCATGAAAGTAGGTCAGCAACCCCATCTGTTGAGAGTTCACATGGCCATGCACAATCACGCTCCCATAGTGGCAGTACATCCAGAACTACAGAAGGGAGTGTGCTCTCCACACCATGACTTTGCAGGCCATGGGCTTATGATCCTGGGCATTCCCATGGAGGACACAGTTCCAGCAGACAGCAGTCACTGTCAGGTACTAGCACTGCTTCTGATCTTGGGCATGGAGGTGCCAGTGCAACTCCTGGCAGAGGCATTTCCTATGCTTCCGACCACAGACAGTGAACTGTCAACTCTACCATATACGGTCCAAAACTGTCCAACATACACACATTTAGAGCTAGCACTGAGCTTGATTGTGTACATGCACACACTCACACATGACACACACAGCACCGTTCCATGGTCCATCTTACCTGCGTCCCTTTCTGACTCCATTTGAGTCAGCCTAGGCCTCCTGCACCCCCCCCCCACACACACAACAGCCTGTGCAAATGATGATACCTGTGCCACATCCCTGTCATCCTCACCATTAATGCAGGGAATGAAGCTACAATATGTGTCTAATGCACAGAGTGACTATATTAGTTAACATGTACTTGTGTAGTGCAGTGTTGTTTGCCATGACACTTGCAGTGGTTAATGACAGATACTGTATGCTGACATTTGTCATGAGTATGCCACATACTTGTGTGCACCTTATGTTGTATGATGTTGTAATGAACTGTATAGTTACATGATGACAGGTGTGTCATGGACCTGTTTATGTTTCTGTTTCAGGAGTCTGTTGGGGTAACCTATGGATACACAGTGACAATAAAGCAGCACAGGGTGGCATGTCAGCACAGCAGAAATATGTCTTCAGCAGGGTACAGTACTATAAGTGCATGGCTCTACAGGTTCATATGTGTATAACAAGCTAACAAGGACAATGGTGGCATTCAGCATACTCATGCATCCCTAATCTGTGAACAGATCTGCTACCCATGGTAAGTGTTACCAGGGTTTTAGGAACTCACACATCTATAAGCTATGGTGATGGAAATAATCCATTTATAAATATCATGTGTCCAGTACAGACAGTTGCTCAACATCTGTTATGATTGTTGTGTTCTGCATCCCATTTTGTAACCTGCACATGCTGTGTCACAGCAGATGTGTGCTTCACATGCATGGGGGACCTGTTTCATGTACAGCATACTGTCTGTGTTACATACCTGTCTTTCCAGCATGTACACTGTATACCACAGTAATGTTCTAGGCATGTAGAACAGGTGAGGCATGTGTTAGTCCTGTCATGGATACATGGGAGGTACATAGTGGGATCTGACACCTCCCTGTATGGAGCCAGACACATCTCCTCCAAAGCATTTAGGGACAGACTACACATGTACAGTCATGACACAGACTCCATAGGACATGTTATCTATGCTGTGTATTGGTGTACTATGGAACCTGTGTGGCTGCTTCAGTTGTATGATATGCCTGTGTAGTGACATAGCAAGGGTGCCATTTCACACAATGAAAGCTTTAATGACTGCTACATTCAGTATAGCAGTGACAGTCTGGGATTTACATCCCAAACCTGTTGGTGTAGGGTGTACAACAGTGAATGCATCCCCACATCTTACTGATCAGTGAGAGTCAAATGCTACATTATTTTCTGTGTCCATATCTCCATGTGTAATGGCTGAACTGTATGCAGTGTGCAGACAATACAATATTTTGCAGGGGTGGATGATGTTCCACAGGATAATATTGTGCAGTCGTTGGCATTTAGTCATTGTCAGTGGCTCAAAGTACAACTGACTGTGCCATAGGCCATCCTGGATAACTGTTGGTTTTCTGTGGCAGTCTGTGACAGCTCCCAATATGCAATCATCTGCTAATGTACTCAGTCAGAGGTCACTGACAGTGGCTGTGACTGCAGAGAGGGAATAGGTAGATGGAGTATGCCAATAATGGAGGATGGTGAACCCCACTGGTCACTGGCATCATTGCAGCACAGGTCTCCCACTGCTATCTTCCCAGAATATGACTGTCAGACTCTTGCCTATGCACCAGCTGACATAACACACTGTACATGATGTACGCACTTTCCAGCAAGTCCTGCTGGCCTAATATTGTCATACACCTTGTCAAGCCATAGCCATGGGTGGTGGAGTGAGAATATGTCCAACATCCATTGCATAGTGTAACAGTCAATGGGCTCCACCGGTTATATTCGGTGAGCATGATTTGGCCTTCTGCAAAGGTAACAGTATTTGGTCCACTGTCAGTAAATGTACGACAGTGTTAGTGCTTGTATAAGACTCAGAGATCTGGAGACACTGCTTGGCAGAACATGCTAGTTGTACTCCATGCAAGTAAGTGTTACAGTTCCTTCGAGCATGTTTCAGGAAGAGAGTCATGCAAGGGGTCTGTACAGAGCACAGACAAACACGTTAGGGAAATGTAATATGTACACCAGACTGTGTTGCTTAGTCATGCTGTGGCTTACTTGCTCAAAGGATGGTCCAGGCCCCTTACCTACAATGCCCTGCAGCAGTGCTGTGACATCGCCCCATGAGGAATGAATGTAGTGCATCATGTGTTTACCAATATGGGTGACCAGTACAGTCCCCCCCCCCCATGTGAGGTCTTCACTGATGGAATCTGGCCACAGATCAGTCTCCTTAGTACTACTGGCACTTAACCCCCTTGCTGACAATACAGACATATAGGTCAAGACAGATATTTATTACCTCCTGTGGGATGGTTGACATAGCATGTCTGCACCTCCTGTTCAGATAGAATAGGCAAGTATGCAGAGATCTACACTTATGCAGTATGTCAGCAGCATTACAATGGCATGAACTTGGCTGACAAGAGGGGAACAGGCCCATCATGGCTCAGCAAACCTGGCTGGTGGACAACTGCCATTAGCAGGCTGTACAATAACAGGTGGACGGTGCTGTGTGACAGTTGGGATGAGGGTGTCCTCCATACCATGGAGGTACTACCTCCTCAGCTAAAAGAAGCACTCACAGTTCTTGTGATGTTGAGTATACATGGTATGTGACAAACATAATACAGTCCCAAAAAGACAAACTAAGAATACCACAAAAATAAAGTCTGCTTAACTGCTTCAAATTCCCAAATTTATTGAGTCACATCACAGCCAAGGTTTAGCACTTTCATTCCTAATGGTGGAACTTCCTCAGAACAATAAGTTTGTTTTTTGGGACTGTATTGGTCTTTTATGTGTTCTCGTGAAGGTTCCTGCTGCTTCAATATGGATAATCCAATCACCATCTGTGACTTAACTCAGCTCATACAGCAAATGAGTCTATCCATTGCTATGGACACACCAACCATGTGAACCAAAGCCATATTGAAAGTGAATTTATGAATGTTTTAACTCAGAACAACTCAGTGGAAGTAAGTAATGTTGTAGCCACTTCAGTCAGCTTCCAGTTTTTGGACTGGAAAAAAGTACAGTTTTGTACCTACCATAAATGTAGATGTTCGAGGATCTCCATTGCTGCAGTCCTTACATATGAGTACTCCGCTGTCCACAATCGGCCCGAATACCAAAGGGCTAGAACCGGCGTCGGTCATCGGCGCCCGATACTGACGTCAGTATGTGCCAGTACAAATGTGCATGACCGACGCCATAACCTCAGTCTTTCTTGCCCCAGATGTCAGAATACAAAAAACACCACCCAAACCCAACCTAAAAAGAAAAGGGGGGAAGGAGGGAGGGAAAATTGGACTGCAGCAATGGAGATCCTCGAACATCTACATTTATGGTAGGTACAAAACTGTACTATGTTCTTCGTCTCCCATTGCTGCAGTCCTTACATATGGGTAGAATCCCAGAGCAACGGAAAAAAGGGAGGCTGGTTAACTAAATAGCATCAGGAGCTGCTGACATGCCCTGTAAGATTGCAGTGGCAAACCCAGCCCTAGACCTAGAATAAAGAGGTAAATGATAATGCTTTGTAAAGGTATGTACAGAACTCCAAGTAGCTGCTTCTAAAATGTCTTTAGTAGCTACCCTCTCAAAAAGCAGTAGAAGTGGCGTAGCCCTAGTAGAATGAGGCTTGATCCCAACTGGAACATCCTTTCCATGATGAGAGTAACAAAACGCAATACAATGGCCAATCCACTTGGAAATAGTTTGTTTCGAGACAGCTTTCCTCGTGAAGTCAAAGCAAAAGAAACAAATAATTGTTGAGATCTTCTGAACTCTTTGGTTCTGCTCAAATAATACCTTAACTGCCTATGTACATCCAAAGAATGCAAAACTTTTTCCCCTTCATTTTGCGGGTTAGCATAAAAAGTAGGCAAATGTATAGATTGGTTCAACGCCACATTAGAAATCACTTTAGGCAGAAAAGTAGGATTAGTACGTAATGAAACTCTGTCATTGTGAAAAATCAGAAAAGGTTCCACTGCCATGAGGGCCTGTAATTCAGATACCCTTCTAGCAGAAGTAACAGCCAATAAAAAAGCAGTCTTCCAAGACAACAACTGCAATTCAGCTGTAGCTGCAGGTTCAAAAGGAGGCAGAGTCAGCTTTTCCTAAACAAAATTAAGATCCCAGGTAGGAGTAGGAGCCCTCCGTGGGGGTCTTATATTCTTTGCCCCTCTAAGAAACTGTTTAACCAATGGATGTGAAAATAAAGGAGGGTCACAATCATAGTGAGCAGAAATAGCTGCAGCATGCACTTTTACAGAAGAGAAGGACAAACCCTTGTCCAATAAAACAGTCAAATATTGCAATGTACAACTCAAATTAGGCAATTCGACATCAAAGCCTTTAGCTGAACTCCAAAGAAAAAATCTCTTACATTTACCAGCATAAACTTTTCGAGTACTAGGACGCCTGGCTTCCAAAATAACATCCAGAACTTGTTGAGGGAGCCGAAGGTCCTCCTTCTCTAAAACAGAATGCGCCAGGCTGTCAGGTGTAGGGATTGCACCCTGACATTGAGAAAATGATTGTTTTCCCGAGACAATAAGTGAGGAATCTGTGGTAATGGCCAAGGTGGTACATGAATCAAGCTCCTCAACAGAGGGTACCAATGCTGACGAGGCCAATCCGGTGCTATAAGGATCATGCAAGGTTTGTCCCTCCTGACTTTCAACAGCACCTTTGGAAGAAGAGGCAAAGGAGGAAAAGCATACACGTGAAGGTCGCTCCAACTGAAGGATAGTGCATCTATTTTCCAGGCTTTTGGATGAAATAGCCTTGTGCAAAACAGTGGCAGTTGGAAATTCAGAGGAGAAGCGAACAGATCTATGTCCGGAGTTCCCCAAGCCATTGTCAACTGAAGAAATACCTGAGGGTCCAATTTCCATTCGTGAGGATCCACAATCTGTCTGCTCAGAACATCTGCTAAAGAATTTTGTGCTCCTGGCAGAAACTGTGCTCGAAGAGTGATGTGCAGATTCAAAGCAGTTTCCCATAACAGCATTGCTTGTCTGCAAAGAGGGTAAGAATGAGTTCCCCCTTGCTTGTTGATGTACCACATGACAGTCGTGTTGTCTGTTCGAATCAACACCAGTCCTGGTTGAAGTAGGCTCTTGAATCCTTCCAAAGCAAATTGAACTGCCAGCATCTCTTTCATGTTGATATGCAAGTGAAGTAGCTCTGGGGGCCAAAGGTCTTGAATCCATTTTCCTCTGAAATGAGCTCCCCAGGCTGACTCCGAGGCTTCTGTCGTTAATATCTGACTTGCCTCTGGTTGGGTCACAGAGAGCCCCTTGTTTAGGTGACATTCCTGAGCCCACCACAGAAATTCTTTCTGAATGCAAGGTAGAATCCGAATGACAGTGTCCAAATCGTGGCAGTGTTGAGTCCAAATGCTTTTGAGATACCATTGTAGCTTCCTCATATGCAGTTTGGCATTGGGAAGTACTAGAATGCAAGATGCCATGAACCCCAAGGCTTGAAGGACTGTCCTTGCAGTCAGCCTGGACATTACTGATAGCTGTTGGAAGTATAGGTGAAGATTTCTTTGTTTGTCCGGGGTAAGAAATGTCATCTGAGTAGCTGTATTCAGTTTCACACCCAGAAAAAACATCTCTTGTGAGGGTACTAGACTGGACTTTATTTCGTTCACAGAATACCCTAGGCATCTCAAAACTGTCATTACATACTGCAGATGTTGAAGAAGTTCGTGCTTGCCTTGAGCCAGAAACAAACAGTCGTCCAGATAAGGATAAATTTGAATCCCTGTTAGTCTGAGAAAAGCTATTACTGGAGCCAGGACTTTTGTGAATACCCTGGGCGTAGTAGACAAGCCAAAGGGCAATGCAGAGAACTGATAATGCAAATTCCCATTCCGAAATCTCAGGAATTTCCTGCAACTTGGCCTGATAGGAATGTGAAGATAGGCCTTTTTGAGATCCAGAGTCACCATCCAGTGATCTTTGCCCAGCATAGGTAACAGCTGTTGCAGTGTTAACATCTTGAATTTTGGAATTTCCAGAAAGGTATTTAGAATGGACAAGTCCAGAATTGGCCTCCAAGTATTTCCTTTCTTTGGCACTAAGAAAAGATGGGAATAAAACCCTGTGCCTCTTTCTGCAGAAGGTACTTCCTGTATTGCTCCCAACTGAAGCAGAGAAGAAATTTGCATCTGTGCTTCCAGTCTTTGCTGATGAGGCACATCCGGCATACCTCTGAAAGGAGGGAATGTGTGAAAATAAAATTTGTAGCCTCGAGTTATTATGTCCAATACCCATTTGTCTTGGGTAACCAAATGCCAATTCCTTTTGAAAAGTCTCAGCTTTCCTCCTAGAGGGGCTGCCAGCAAGGCAGAGTCCGGCAGCTGAAGACACGGGTCATTGGGTCTGTTTCCGAAAGGACTGACCCCTGCCCTCCCCGGCAGAAGGGGTAGACGAACTCAAAGACCTAGAAGTAACAGGGGAGAGGAAGCCCTACCTCTACCTCGCCTCGACCTGCCCCTAGATTGATAATCCGAAGAGGGGAAAGACCATCCCTTAGCAGGCCAATTCCTACTGAACTTAGGGGGCTGAACCTGTAAAAAGTCCTTAACTGTCTGCATAGACTTAGCTTTTTCCTCCATTTTTTTCAAAACTGATTCTACTGGAGGACCAAAAAGAACATCAGATTGTAGAGGAGCATCCATAATTCGAGCCTTAACATGCTCCGACAAGGTCCGATCTTTAAGCCAAGCATGCCTACGAACAACTGAACTAGTAGCAGCCACCCTGGAAGAAGCCTGTAAAGCATCAAAACCACACTGCAAAGAATGCTTACCAACTTGGTCTGAAGCATGCACTAAATCCTGAAGCTCCTTACATTCAATACCCTCAGCTAAAGCATCAACTTTACATTTCAATTGGCCCAGCAAATAATTTTGATACCGGAGCATATGAAACTGACAATTTAAAGCTCTCATAGCCAAAGTAGAAGAGGTATACAGTTTTTTACCCCACCTATCCAGGGCCCTAGCATCCTTGTCCAGAGGAACTGGATTCTTAACCACAGAAGCCCTAACACCTTTGGGGCCTTGAGTAATAGTTTCGGATCAGCCCTAGGACTCTTATATAAGTACTTGTGAGCTTCCGAACCCTGTAGTATCTATCTGGTTTAACCGGGCAGGAGGCAGAGAATCTGGGTTAAGGGCAGCCTCAGAAAATACATCCTGAACAACATCCAGTACAGGGGGAATAGCCAAGGGCCTATGCTGAGGCAAAAACAAGAATTCTCTTAGTCTTTTACGAGAATCAGAATAATCCTGGCCCTCCCATTTGAAATGTTCCCTCATGGAATGCAAAGTCTCAGAGAAAGAAAAATCTTCTGGAGGGGACGCAGAGGGAGTAGTGTCCTCAGCCTCCGAATCAGAATAGGGAGGGAAATCCTGAAGTTCTTCTACAGAGGAATCTGACTCATTGGAAGACTGAACCAAACCCTCCAACTCTGTCTCTACCCTGGGCCTCTTCACAGGGGGGGGCATAGAACCCCTAATTAAAGTAATCAAATCTTCAGCCATCTTTAACATGTGCTTCCTAGGAGCTGGACCCTGGGGACTAGCACCAGCAGGGGCAGACTTAGACTTAGAATGGGCTTTGCATTGAGAAGGAGGAGGCCTAACTACCCTATGAGGGGAGGGAACCACTGACATCAGAGAAGCACCCTCAGCCTGGCCTAACACAGGAGAAGCCACTTCCTGCAGTAACAAAGGCTCCCCTTGAGACTCAGGTAAACTTTCAGAAGGAGCCGCTGAAGTAGCCAGTGGTACTATAGAACCGGCGTCCGGAGTGGACGACTCATCCAGTTTGGACCGCAAAGACTTTTCTTTGCGTTTCTTAGAAGAACCAGTCGTCGGAGAATCCGACGGCATGTTGTAATTACAACGTTTACCAAACACCAGCCTAGCACAGTCCAACCGACATTTAATAGTACGCTTGTTAAAAGTAGCACAAAAGCGACACCCAACAACGTCGTGCTCAGGCCCTAAACAAGGAATGCAGAGTGAATGGTAATCCCTATGAGGAATCTGTTTCCCACAAGAAATACAGTTATTAACTTTTCTGACATCCGCAATACTGAGGCAAGAAAAGACAAAAGTGTCCCCAACGGGGTACTTAGCCCAACTTGGTCTCCGGTCTGAAACTCGAAAACCGACAATTCCAGAACGCCGAACGGCACTTGCAAATGCTGCTTCTGCTTAGGACCATGCAGCAAGAAAGACTGAGGTTATGGCGTCGGTCATGCGCATTTGTACTGGCACGTACTGACGTCAGTATCGGGTGCCGATGACCGACGCCGGTTCTAGCCCTTTGGTATTCGGGCCGATTGTGGACAGCGGAGTACCCATATGTAAGGACTGCAGCAATGGGAGACGAAGAACATCAATATATTCTGTATTAATATGGAAGGAGCGACAGTTTATATCAGTCCAAATCCTCCCTCTTCTTTGGTTATGCAGTTGTGGCTCTTTGAAACAAAGCTGCAAAAATTTAAAACTTTACAGCTTGAGAATGTTTATTTAAAGAAAAACATAAATGCTCAAGTTATACCTAGAGGCTTAAGGGACTGGCATTAGCCTAATGGAGTGGCAGACAAACCTGAGTTTGTGGTCAAGTTGCATAATTTATTTAACAAAACTGGTCTGGATATAATGCATCTTCTCATTAAGTACAATACTATTGAACTGGAAAGAATCTCTTTAGATATGGATGTTTTAAATTCCTCCATCAGGAATGATCTACTGTTTCCCAATTATGAGAATAACTACCTTAATGCATTTAATGAGGTGGATGGTGCTTGTGATCATATTTTTCAATGGAAGATCACCAAACTGAAAAGGGATATTCATGAATTTCAAAACAGGCAGGTTTATCCTAACCAGCCCGGTTTTCGAGACAATCAGGGTGTTTCAGCCAATCAGCAGCCTACAAGCTAGTCCACATCATCAGAACTGATAAATTCTTCTTCTTTGGCTGAACCCTCCGCTTTAGAACAAATGGAATTGAGGAGATCTGAGCAAATTCAGGGCCAGTAACAACGGAACATCAATGGTCCAACTTAGATGGCCCAGCAGAGTTATTTCAGAGAGGGGCAAGACCCAAACAACCCTACAAGCAACCACAATTCTACAAGCAGCATCAACATTGGAAATAGACTATTTGCAACTTTTTTCAGGTACTGAACATCATGGACTTAAAATAGTTACTAACAGTAAGAATGATTTTAACATTTACATCTATTCTACTGTTGATTTTACTTCTGCACATGTGGATCTTTTATCAAAAGTGTTTACATTTGTACCAACAAGGAGAGCAGAAATTTCTTCTGTTTTAATTGACTTGAAGTTGTTCATTCATAAATTAAACTTGACCTTGTGGTTTAACAATGCAGACACTTCTAGAAATATACTGTTACATTGCTCCAGTTTGTTTAACCCCTCCAACTGCAACAGAGCTTGTTAAATTTTGAACGGGTATGTGAAGTACATATTAGTGATATATGCAATGAAAGATGTAAAGTGCCCTTTGCTAATTTAACTGCACAGGAAAGTGTTGCTAAATGATGCTACAACTGATGCAAAAATCAGAATTATGAAGCCTGACAAAGGTGGGGGGTAGCTATAATGAACCAAATAGAGTATGTAAGTGCAATGAATCAGTTATTACTTGGTGATGGTTATGAGATATCATCTGTTAATGAGATAAACATTTCATACGCTAAGACTGATGCCTTCTGTTTGACCTATGGATGAAGGGTTCATTTCAGAAACATGAATATGAGTTTATGTCTAATGATAAACCAGTGGTAGCCAATATTTTTGGCATTCCTAAATTACACAAAAATGTTCAACAACCTCCCTTCAGACCAGTTGTAGATGCTAAAAAATTTAAACTTGTTTTATAGCAAAGTTCTTGGATATAACAACTAAGAATTATATTTATAATATTCATCAAATATGTAAAGATTCTTGGCACTTTTTAAAGTTGTTAAATGAAATGGACTTTAAACCAGATTGTTATTTTGTGACAGTAGATGTGTCTAACCTGTTTATGGTTATCCCTCATGAAATGGGCCTTAACTGGTTTGAAAACCAATTGTTAAAGTCAGCTGTATTCAGTACTAACAGGGTGTACACACTAGTTACACTTATGGAAATGGTTTTGAAATACACATTTTTACATTTTGAAGGATCATTTTTTTAAGCAAGTAACTGATGTGGCCATGGGTGCAGCTTGTGGACCCATGTTTGCCAACCTAGTTATATCTGAATGAGAAGATAGGTTTATTATGAACAGCCATTATATGAGCTGGTGGACCCTATGCACATGAGTTTTGGATGATATTTTCATCCTGTGGGTCCAAACTGTGGAAAAACGTAATGAATTTCTCACATGCGTTAATAACACAGTAGATTATTTGAAATTTACTCATAATTATGACATAAATCAGATTTCTTTTTTGGATGTGTTGATTAGTACAAACACCCCAGGGCCTTGTTACATTTCTAGCATTTTTCGCACGCTCACCTTTTTGAACAATTATTTGCATTACTCAAGTTGGCACCCAACATTACTGCAGCACAGGTTAAAGCTGCATTGTCTAAGGCCAAGAATACAGCTTCCATGGGACCTGACAATATTCCTGGCTGTGTTCTACATGCATTACAAAGTGAACTGGCACCACATCTGTGTGATCTGTTCACTCACACCCTCACCTCAGGCTTTGTCCCTACCAAATGGTGTACTGCTACAGTCATCCCTATCCATAAAGAAGGAGTGACTACAGACCCTGAAAATTATTGCCCTATTAGCCTGATGAGTCTGATATGTAAGGCTATGGAGCACATCATCATGGACCTAATTAACAAGGAACTTGAGACTCTCCAAACTCTAGATCCCACACAATTTGTTTTTGTGAAAGGTAGATCATGCCTGCTCAACCTGGTTGACGTCTTTGAGTCAGTCACCAGAGCAGTGGATGAAGGTAAGGCAGCTCATACAGCCTACCTCGATCTGGCCAAGGCCTTTGATACCATTCCTCACTCATGAATTATTGATAAACTCAGCAAACATGGCATCAACCCCTATATCATTAGGTGGGTTGCAAACTGGCTCACAGATAGAACCCACAGTGTGAAAGTAGCTGACTCCAAGTCAGACTGCTGGTCAGTCACGAGTGGAGTCCCACAGGGATTAGTCCTCTCCTGTTTGAAATTCACAGACGACTGCAAGCTGGAAGCCATTATTAACTCCCCAAGTGATGCAGACATCTTACAGAAAGGCCTCACTGAGACCAATGACTGGTGTCAAAACCATGGCCTTAAGCTTAATGCCAAAATATCCATCATCATCCCCTTTGGGAAAAACTCAGTTCCCACTTATTACCACATTGATGGGAGCCCACTGAACGCTGAAGGTGTTATAAGAGATCTAGGGACACAGGTTAACAACACCCTCTCCTTCGACCACCACATTGCCACTGTGGTCAGAAAGTCCTTCTATGTGGCACATCTCATTACCAAGGGTTTTGCATCCAGGAAGAAAGAGATTATCATTTCTCTCTACTCTTCCCTCATTCGACTAGTCATAGAGTATAATGCCCCATTTGGCATGTACCTCACTAGACACCTGCAACAGTTGGAGAGGCCACAAAAGTACTTCACGAAGTGGATCCTCAGCCTTAAACACATGTCCTACATGTACAGACTCAAAAAACTCCAGCCATTCTCTGTCTCATAACGTCTATTAAAAGGCAATCTCTACTTGACTTACAAAACCATGTCTGACCCAGCTCTGTTAGAAATGCTACATCTAAAGAAATCCCAATCTTTCCGCACCATGAGCTCCAGAGACCTCAACCGCATTACCACAATCAACAGAGCATGCTGGAGGGACAGGTTCATAACCCAGAGACTACGCATGCTCTGGAATAGACTTCCCAAGCATGTCAAGCAGAGCACCTCACTAGCCCTCTTCAAGTAAAATGTTGATGTGTGGATGGGAAATAGAAAGTTTTCCCCGGGGATCATTCCAGTGGATCTACTTGATGCTAGGGCACTTCTATGCGCTAGGCTTGTAAAGGCCTTAGGGCCATTAGCCTAGTACACACCTATGAACTTATGAACCCACAACATCAAAAAGAGTCTGTGGTAAAGGTCCAACTGGTTAGGTTTGCTCGAATGATTTAAGAAACGTATACCTTTTATTCTGAATCTGACAAACTAATGGAAATGTTTTTAAGCAGAGGTTATCCATTATGTTTTTTGTAAGAAATAAAATCAGAGGTAATAGCAAAAAGGAATTTGGGTGTATATAATCCTAGTTTACTTGAAACTGACCACCGACAATGATTAAGTAATTTGGTTGAATGTAATACTAAAGATAATCAAATGAAGAAACATTCCTTTATTACTACTTATAATCTGGATAGTCCAGCAATAGCTACTGTGTTAAATAAGAACTGGCCATTATTTATATCTGACCCATTTATGCTGGAAAAATTTGGACCTAGGCCTAACATTATATATAGGAAGGACAGCTCCTTAAAACAGCTAACAGAAAATAAATTTCCTGTAAGGTACTCTGGCAGGAGGGGTACTTATAAATGTGGCCACTGTTCTCAGTGTAAGTTTATCATTGAGGCAGATAGTTTCAAGATGAGGGATAGTGTATGTAAAGTCAATGGGCATTTTTATTGTACCACTTCCCAAGTGATTTATCTAGCCCAGTGTCAAAATTGTCCATCTTATTATATAGGGAAAATGTCTCGTAGGCTTAGGGACCGCATATACGAACATAAGTTGGATATAAAAAAAAAAACACTAATGCTTTGTATAAGCATGTTATGGCCAACCCTACACATGTTTTTGGTTTTATAGCCATTCAACAGGTCAGAAAGGATGTTCAGGGAAAAGTTACTGATGAACATCTTAGTCAACAGGAATTAAAATGGCAAATTGTTTGGATGCCTTGTCTCCACCTAGCTTAAATGATGGGTGCTCTATTGCACCTGTTCTAAAATTAAGGAACTATGTTATTTTGTTTTAGTCGTATTCATTTTTTGTTTATCTTGTGATTGTTTTGTTGTTCATTATGTGATTTTTGTTATAACTACTTATAATCTGGATAGTCCAGCAATAGCTACTGTATTAAATAAGAACTGGGCATTACTTATATCTGACCCATTTATGCTGGAAACATTTGGACCTAAGCCTGTCTATGTCTGTGTTATTAATTTGACATTATTTTGTTGTTCATCATGTGATTTTTACTTTGGTTCTCGTAAGTTGCGAAATCATTACCATTTACCAACTCAATTGCTTCATCTCAACCTAAAACAGTCTCACCCTACCAGAGACTGATTTTCTTTCTACTATTTAATGTACTATACTTTCCATAATCCAGTATTCTTGTACTCTCTCCATGCAAAATGATCCACCTAACCTGCAAAGGGCTAGTAGCTACTTGTTTAATGTTTACTTACAAAGAGCTTATTTGACAAAAATGTCTTTTTTCTGCAAATGTTCAGTTTACCCAACTTCCAAAAGGGCTAGTAACCTTATGTTTAAATGTTAACTCAGTAAAAGCTTATTATATAATGTATTATATTTCTGTAAATGTTTTAACTGTTCTGCACAAATCTTTATTCTTTTGTAACATGTAATATGTAAACTGCAATATATGGAACTTTTCTCCCCGGGCCTCCACTGAAAACGGGCTCTTTATGGCCCAGTGGATTTCCCCGGTCATCAAACTTAAATAAATAAATAAATAAACAAACAAACACATAAATAATTGCTTTTGAATATTTAAGTTGCTGATTTGTAATTTTTATTGTTCTGAGGACATTCCACCGTCAGGAATGAAAGCATTAAATTCTGGCTGTGTTGTGACTCAATACATTTGGGAATTTGAAGTAGTCAAGTGACAAAAGTAGCCACCCGTGTAAAGCAGATCTACAATGCACAGTGTAGTTACATGTGTGAGCTCAAAGAACAGGCCCAGATTGATGTGCCTGGACTCATACCTAACCTGTGCACCCACACTGTCTGCTTCAACTACACTTCCTTGTCCCCACCACATGACACATGACATTCCTACAACCTGTCCAATAACTTCCATATTTACAGAGCAGTTTGTAACTGGCCTCTCATTGGAAGATACACAGCTTCTATTGCACATGCTAACATTCCAGGCTGCATTCCACATGTGATCTGACAAGGATTCCTAACACCACTGGGACACCCTTGCAATCATACTGACACTACTGGCTGCATACCAGCTGAGTGGACTACAGCAACTGCTAACCCTTGCACAGAGGTGGTGCATCCACTGACTGACACAACTATATACCTCTTTGTCTGGGTGTCCATATCTGTATGCCTGTGCAGGCAATCCTCATGGAGCTGATCAGCACACATATATGTGTTCTACACACAGTTGACTGTACACAATTTGGATGTGTGACAGGGGGAGCATGACTGTTACAAATGGTGGACATTTCCAAGGTAGTGACCAAGGACCTGGGTGGGGTACATCAGGGCGTACAACCCCTAGACTCAGCCAAGCCATCTGACTATATACCCCGCTCAATCAACATTTACGAGGCATCCACAATACTATCATTGTAGGGGTCACTAAGTGGCCCATTGCTGGCACACATATGCAACATAGGGACATCTACCTCTAGTAGCTGTTTAGTCAGCATCAGTGCTTAACAGTGTGCAGTCTTGGGTCCTCTGCTGCTTGGAATCCATTCTACCACAATACAAGCGACTACTGACTGACTGTGGCTAACAATGTTGGCTGATTCCTTCAAATTGTGAGCACTCGTAGAGTCTCTGTGGTATGTCATTATCCTGCAAGAGGGTATTGTGAACACATACCTGTTGACATAGCAATGGCCATAAACTCCATGCAAGTATATATGTAGTACCAGTTCTGTCAGTTAGACCTATGTACCAGGTAAGTAAAACATCAAGTCGCAACATGTGATGTGCATACTCGGGGGTGAACGAACTGGGCACACAGACCTGGCCACACAGGTTTACACCTAATGTTCTTTAGATTACCCTGTCTATACAGTGGTATGGCAGGAATCATATGGCATATCTGAGACCACAGTCACCTGTAAATGACATGCTCCTAACCTCCAAGTACTCTTCCATCAGCATGCCAATATCTGAGTTCAATGGCCATTTGGTGATGTACTTTAACAAGCCATACTGTCAATTGCACACAACAATATGGTCCCTCACAAGGTCACTTCACATCACCAGTATGTGTTCAATGGGGATAGTCTGCAATGAGTGTCATTGTCACCTGTGGCATATAGACTGCGCAGAGGTGATTTGTGCCTTGCATATGGAGTCATGTGAGACTCCGCTTTATTGCATATTCTGCCTATCTGTAGGAGGCATAGTAGATGGATAACCCACTGTAAGGACATTAACCTCATATGTAATGCTGGCACTGCAAGCTTGGGGGAGAAATTTGTCTAGCAGACTTAAACACACCCTTGAAACAGAACCCTGCCTAATGGCACACAGAGCACCTCAATGCACCTCACCACATGCTACCTGTATGATTGACTGGGTGACTATCTCAACACAGGGCATCTGCCTGTGTCCCTCTTGGACTGGGGCAATATGCGCTCATCCTGCAACTACAGATATAATGATGTCTATGATTGTGAGGGTTGTATGGCTATTATGCCAGTGAAGTTCAAATGTCCTATGGTTCCATAACATGATGTAAAATGCCCTAACAGGCTCACGTACAACCATGGCTTCATTGAGGCTAGCACCACTTCTAATCACTGCATACAGGAAATGCCAAGGCATGCACATAGTGCAAGCTGGCTGTATGTAGATGAGAACACTTACCTATGTAATGGTACACACTACAGATCACAGTATGTGAGGCACACAATGCACCTCATGTTTGCTAGTACTATCATCTCAGGATATATTATGCTTGCTGACATCAGCAGGCCTTGTTGTGATCAGTCTTTCTGGGATACCACATTGCATCCTACAAATAAAATACTGCAAAGCCCTACCTATTTCTATGTTATTAAGATAATCATATCTATGCCATTGGGACATACACACAAACACACCAAGTAACATAGAGTGAGATTAGAACCCCAACCTATCTCTTTAGCCTTACACACTATAGATCATAGTATTTATCGCATGCGCCATGGCTTAAGACTTAATGCTATACTGTCAGCTGGTAGTCTTAAGGTGGATGACATCATCAGGCCTTGTAGAAGAGGGCAGTGTGGAAGCCAGGAGCAAGTTACAGGGCCAAAAAGTGCATAACCATTACAAGTGGATAGCCCACAATGGCATAGCAGTTGCTTTGCAGGGGTATAGACACACAAACACACATGCAAAAAGTAGCCTGGAGTGAGATTATAACCCATACCGATCTACTTTTACACACTATAGTTCACAGTATTCATCACATGCACCACAGCTTAAGTCTTGATATGATACTGTCAGCTGGTAGTCTTAAGGTGGATGACATCATCAGGCCTTGTAGAGGAGGGCAGTGTGGATGCCAGCAGCAAGTTACAGGGCCAAAAAAAGCATAACCACTGTAGTGGATAGCCCACAAGGGCATGGCAGTTGTTTTGCAGAGGTATACACACACATATGCACACACACGCACATCAAGTAGCCTGGAGTGAGATTAGAACACCTACCTATCTAGTCTTATACATTATAGAGCACATTATTTTTTTGCACACACCATAGGTTGAGTCTGTTGTATATGGGATTTCAGGCACAGTACTTGTGCATTACACAAACTAGACTTGTGTTGAACAGCATATGTGGTCTGCAGCGTGATATTACTTCATACTGTTATCTGCATCCAGTATCCTAGCAGTGGGATAACTGTTATTATCCTAGCTATGTATGTACATTTACCAGTATGACCAGTTAGATAGGCAAACCTCTGGGCAGAAACACTGTGCCCTGTTGATGCGTGCGTTCACATTATACATTACACCACCTGCTCACCTGCATCTCTCTATGTGGTGACATCCAGCAGGCACAGGGGCCTGTAGGTAATTGGATTATGTACTTCTGCACCCTTACTTTGGATCCTTTGAGCAAAAGTATGGATGTGTGATAGTGCAGATTTAATCTTCATTATTATGGTATGTAGGACAATATAGACATCCACACACATATTTATGTAATTAACAGGGACGTATATTTATATTTAGTTGTATGTGTGTGTAAGATATGTATATGTGTTATGTAGATATATGGGGGAGTCTATGTATCAATGTAATATATATAGCTATATTTATTGCTATATATCTATTTGACACTGCATAGCGATAGATATACTATGTATGTGAGAAAGAGATAGTGACAGATGGATATGTATATGTATATGTTGTGACACCCGTGCCCTGGCCCAGCAATCAAGGAGCCTCAATCCTAACCACTAACTACAGTGAGGAGCATCTCATATAGGAGGAAAGGATAACAAATACACACAGTAAAGTGCAATTTCCCTTAAGAGCACACAGAGATCACAGTCAGTCCAGGGCTGGTCACTCCCTTGCTCTCCAGGTCCTCAATAAGACTCCCCACTGACACAGCTATAGGATTCAGATCTCAGCCAGCTGGGAAAGCTAGAATCTCAAGCACCCTCTCTGTCCAACCAGTGCTTCATGTCCCTGCATGAGTAGCTGACACACACACACTTTGAGATAAGAGTTTATACAACCACACAGACACTTTAGGGGAAGGCTGGCACATGTTTTCCAGCTGTGCCCCTTTTACCCAGACTATACAGTAGAAATCACTGCCACCACACAGCTAATATTTATCAGCTACACAAAAACCATTAAAAGGGTGTCCAATTATTACTGTGCAATATTATTATCCAATTGGTAGTATAGCCCAGGGCGAAAGCTATAGGAGTGGCTTTGTGCAATTTTATCAAAGGCATGCAAGTACTCTTAAGAGCTTATATTATCTCTACACAAAAACAGCCACAGTTGAAAGGTTTTAAAATATTTAATAATAAATAATAAAAACACACAATAATAATTCTTCCTACACAGTGCTAGTCAAGAGTTCAGAGATCACACAGAAATACTTAAAATAAATAAATAGTACATTTCTGACATAATAGAAAAACATAGTCTAATCTTTCTAGTTCCTAACTATTTCTAAAAAGAAAACACAAGTCTAAGATAACTTACATATGAGCAAGACAGTGCTGTGAGTTGGATGGTCCAGGCAAAAATGCTTAATGCCTTCTGATTCTCTCTGTTTAAATTGCTATTTTCAGTCCTGATTCCCATTACATCATTTCACACTTTCTTGGTGTTCCCAGGCTAACAGATACTACATAATTGTTATCTTGCACCTACAGGAAACTACAGCCATAAACCACATTCTACATGTAAACTCTAGTAGTTATTCCTTAAGTTAAAACATTTGGCAGGATGCTTCACTCCAGATTCATCGACTCCAAATTCTAACATCAAAGGGACACACATGAAATAATTTTAACTTCAGAAGACAGGCATGAAATGCTTGTCTTAGCTTTCTTTACAGCAGAGGGCAATGTTGCTACATTGTTTTAAGTTCAACATTTCACAGCATATGGTGGTCTAATGGTTAAGGTGTTTGCAAGGCAAACACAAGGTGCAGGGTTTGAGTCTCACAAGGGACAATTGGCTAGGCTTAAAATGGCTTGCAAGGTCAGTTAGCTTAATATGAATCTATGAATATCCTTTCATTTAAGAAAACAAGCTTTTAGTTCAACATTTCAAAGTATTTTCTTTCAATTAAGAAAACAAGTCTGTAGTTCAACATTCATATTTACAAATGATAGAATTATCTGCACAAGTCTGTCTGGCAAGTCTGGCAGCCTTCACATTTCTACCAGTCTTCACATATGTCTGTATGTATATACATATCTATACATAACAGGTCAGTATGATAACGGGGAAACAGAATTACGCTCATTTTAACTAAGTGTTTGGGCACACCTAGTGTGACTGTCAGTACTTATAAAGTGGCTCTTGGCCTCACCTACCTGCACTCTAGTCTGAGATGTTGTGTGTTTCAGACTACA
This sequence comes from Protopterus annectens, assembly GCF_019279795.1. Taxonomy (NCBI): domain Eukaryota; kingdom Metazoa; phylum Chordata; order Ceratodontiformes; family Protopteridae; genus Protopterus; species Protopterus annectens. The sequence goes on from NC_056731.1 coordinate 521,900,874, forward strand.
CCTCGTAACTGTCCAGAGTTTTGCAGAATGTCCAGAGTTTTGGCTCATAATTTTGGTCTGTTTCTCATAAACTTTGTGGTTTTCTGGCAAATCACTTTTATGAACTTAGGACTGAAGTCACTAAATAGTGACATACATTTGAATCTCTGGCTTAAAATCCATCAGTAAAATGTCTGTTGAAACAAACTATTTTATTTTAGCAACTGTTTACATTTAAAATAGCATGATTTAACCATGAGGCCAACTATAGACCTATAGCCATTCTCTCACCAATAGTCAAAATTTTAGAAAAATGTATACACAGATACCAGACTACTTCCTTAAGAACAACCTATTATCTAATGCTCAACATGGCTTTCATCCAAAACATAGTATTAAAACAGCTCTTATAAGATTCACCAATACCATACATCTCCTCAAAAACAACAGCCAACATGCCTCTGCTACTGACACTGTATCAAAAACTTTTTAATAATCTTGAGTCTTTCAATTTCAGCCCTGAATGCCTATGCTGGTTTCATTGTTAACTCCTGTAAACAAGCCAGCTTATGGGATAATAAACTCTCTCCCCTAATTCCCATTACTGTTGGTGTCTCACAAACTTCCATCCATAACCCTCTACTTTTCATTATTTTTACCAATGATCTTTGTTTCACCGCCAAACCTGCCTCAGTCATTCAATATGCCGATGATGCTTTCTTCATCTGCTCAGCCCCCACTATGAATGACCTCAAGAAAAAACTCAGGCTACCCTCTAAAGCATTGAAAACTTCTTATTGGACCACCAACTCATATTAAACCCTAACAAAACAAGCTTATGGTCCTTAGCAATACCGCTGTAAAAAATAACTAATTGCCTTTCTCTATCCAGTCCTCCAATGACACTAAAATAGAACCTGTTGAACAAAACTTCTCAGTATTACTCTTAACAATGGCCTGAACTTTGATAAACACATACCCTCAGATTTAATAAAACCCATGTAGGCATAGTGTAGAGCCTACACGGAAGGTACCATGGCCATGTACACAGATCTCCCTTGGTAGCACACCATGCATATTGTGTTACTAACTGTGTTCGTAGATGGGTAACACACCCCTTACACTGTCAAAGTGCATTATATCAATGTAGCTAAACTGACACGTGCCAGACATCTAAAAATAGAAATTGGATACATTTAATTATTAATGCAAAGTTCAAGTTTAAGCATAGCTGAGTGGGTTTGCGCTGCACAGCCCAGTGCTCAGCAGTGCTAAAACATAGCAAATAGGTATATCTAAAAGTGTAGCAGGATTCTACGCATCCACATAGCCAAATGGTTAGAGTGACAGCCTTACATGCAGGGTTTGAATACACAGAAGAATTATTAAGCAGTTATTTTCCAAATACAAATTATGCCAATTTATTTTTAAATCCTGATGTGCTGTGCTCAGCTAAGCTCCGCTAAGCCCTGCTAAGCCTTGTCAAGCACTGATTAAACAAAATCTGTTTTAGCACTGCTTGGCTCAGCATAGCTCCGCTTAGCTGGTTTGTGCACTGCTAAGCACTGTGAAGCATTGCTAAGCATTAACAGTTTAAGCACTGCTCAGCTCAGCCATGCTGGTTTGCTCGGTGCTAAGAGACACGTCACATTTTTTTTTAAAATTGCCAATGCTGTGTAAGGATGGGAAAACAAGCTATATTAAGTGCAATAGGTGGGAATACTGCAGAATCCATTGGAATTCAACCTGTGAGGATACTATGGAAGGTGTTGGAGAGGGTTCAAGCTTTCGGGTGCAGCGGTTGGGCATTGAGGTATTTAGGGTCATTGTCAGAGTCCTAGTGAAAAACCATGAAGACTGGCTCATGCAGCATGGTTACTGGGCTTCAGAGTGCAAAACAGAGGCCTGGGACCAGCTGGCAAAGGACCCCACCAATGCAATTGGTATCACCCACACAGGTCAGCAGTGTTCATAGGTTCATAGGTTCATAGGTTCATACTAGGCTATCTGCCCGAGGGCATTTATAAGCCTAGCCCATTGTTTTGTGGCTTACGCCACCCCTTTAGTATGGGGAACTATACCCATTATTTTGCTGTGCCTCTGTCGAGCAGTGACACTGAGGTAATTCCTGGGGTATATCTGCGATCTCCCATCCATTGGTCAAGATTTCTCTTGAACAAGGCCAGCGAGGTGCTCTGCCTCACATGTACCGGGATTTTGTTCCACAGCATAGGAGTCTTTGGGTGATGAATCTATCCTCCAACACGTCCTATTAATAGCCGTGTCGAGGTTTAAGTCTCCCGCCCTTGTGGCTCTGATGGATCTAGATTTTTGAGGTGAAGCATATTCATCAAATCTGGGTTTGACATGGCCTTGTATGTTAGGCAAAGGTCACCTCTGAGCAGCGTAAGCGACTGAATAGAGCTGGAGTTCTTTCAGTCGGGCAGCATAGGACAGATTTTTGAGACCCTTTATCCTTTTGGTGAGGAACTTTTGTGGCCTCTCCAGCTGCTGCAAGTGTCAGGTCAGATACATTCGAATGGGGCATTGTACTCAATCATTGGTCTGATGAGTGATGAGTAAAGGGAGACTATGACCTCCCTTGATCTAGATGAGAATCCCTTCATGATAAGGTGGGCAATGTAGAAGGACTTCCTAACTACTTTAGCTACATGGGTGTCGAATGACAGACTACTATCAACCTGGGTCCCCAGGTCCCTGATAACTTCTTCTGTGCTCAGTGGATTGCCACCTATTTGGTAGCTAGGGTAACCTTGTTTTTCCCGAAGGGTATGACTATGCATTTTTGGCATTTAACTTTAGGCCGTGGCTCTGGCACCAGTTATCCATTTCTGTGAGACCCTTCTGAAGGATATCTGTGTCAGATGTGTTTTCTACTATGGCGCCCAGTTTGCAGTCATCTGCAAACTTTGTCAGCCATAACCCTCCTGTGTTTGCTTGTACTTCGGAAAAGTAGATGCCAAACAAGAGTGGGCCCAGGACTGAGCCCTGTGGGACACCACTTGTGACAGGCTTTGAGTCTGACATGGCGCCAGCAACTCTGACCCTGTGGGTTCTGTCACTCAGCCAGTTTGCAACCCATCTTGTGATGTATGGGTTAACATTTAAGCTGATGAGTTTTTCAATGATACCCGAGTGGGGTATTGTATCGAAGGCCTTAGCCAGATCGAGGTAGGCTGTATGGACTGCTTTTTCCTCATCAATGGCTTTGGTGACTGTTTCAAAAGTCGACCAAGTTTAAAAGGCATGATCTGCCTTTGACAAAGCCAAACTGGGTTGGATCCAAAGTCTGCAAATTCCTATGTCTTTATTTATGAGGTCCATTATGATCCTCTCCATGGCTTTGCAGATAAGGCTTGTCAAGCTAATGGGCCGGTAATTTCCAGGGTCTGTGGAGGCACCGCCTTTGTGAAGTGGGACCACAGTTGCAGTGCGCCACTCCTGGGTGCGTATCCAGAGGTAAGACTTTGATTAAACAGCTGTCCTAGCTGTGGGTTTAATTCCTCATTGAGTTCAGGAGCACACAGCCGGGGACACCATCGGGTCCCATGGATGCTGTGTTTTTGCTTTGGAGAGAGCAGTTCTCACTTGGGCGCTGGAGATGTTTGGGGGCTGCACTCATTTGGTATAGATATCTCTCCTTTTGGGGAGGGGAGAAGTTTGCACTGAACCTGTCAGCCAGTATGTTGGCAATGTCTGTAGGATCAGTAATCTTCACATCATTTTGAACTAGTTCTGAGCATATCTGGGAGTTTCCTCCTAGGTTTCTAACATAGCTAAAGAAGGCCTTATGATTGTCTTTGAGTCTTTAGCTATTTTTCTCTCGAAATTTGCTTTGGATGATTTTATGAGAGCTCTTAGTTTTTTACTTATAGTGATCAAGGGTGTCTTACCTTTTAAGGATTTTGCTCTATCTTGTAGTAAGCTTCCTCCTTTTGTTGTAGAGTTTGTTTATGGCTGGGGTCCACCAGACTGGACGCTTGCCTTTGGTACAAAGAGTCTTTGTTTTGCTTGGGATTGCCTTATCCATGCAGTCCTGCAGGTGCTGGTAGAAGGCGTTTGTAAGTGATTCAGCGGCTTGAGTATTGTTTTCCGCCGGCTCGGGGGCCTGAAAGGAGACCACACTAGTCTTTAGAAGTGTGAAGTCGGCTTTTGAGAAGTTCTTTACTGTGGTCTTTTATTTCAGGTGGGGGTGGGATGAGGACCTCCAGCGAGATTAGTTTGTGATCTGATCTCACCAGTGAGGGTATACTTCCGGTGTTGAACATTGTGCTCCCATGTTCGTGATGATGAGATCAAGTATGTTATCTCCTCTTGTGGGGATGGTGACTAGTTGTTCCATGGCATTTGAGTTTATGAATTCCAGGAACTTTTGGGCTAGGGTGTTTGGGCTTGAGTAGTGTTCCCAGTCTATATTAGGGTAATTGAAGTCACCTAGTATGATGGTGTTTGGTGATACATTTATCCCTCTAGTGTTTTCAGGAAGGCCATGTGAGTTTCCTGAGTTTGTGAGGGTGGCCTGTAACATGCTACAATTTGCAGAGCAGTCTTGCCTATGGTTAATTGCACCTGGATGGTCTCCGATGCATCGTGCGTTGCCACCAGTCTTGAGGTGTGGGTGTCCTTGATGAATATGGATACTCCCCCTCCTTTCTTGGTATTGTCCGGATTTTGGGGAGGTAACGCATGATATGAGGTAAAACCTGATAGCGCTGGGGTGCTCTCAGGAGTCTTGAACCAGGTTTCTGTCACAGCACAGACATCGATGTTCTCCATACTGAGAAGGGCCTCGAGTGCGTGCATTTTGAGATTTAGACTTCTGGCATTGAGCAGCATTACCCTTAGTTTTTTTCCTTTTTTGTGTTCTAGGGTGGTAGGTTTAGAATTTGAGCCTTGCCTAAAAAGGCACTATGGGGTGGCAAGAGCCTTTGCCAATATCCGGAATCCCAGGGGTGACAGGTGCAAGCCGTCCCTTGCGGCAGCGTGGCTTGTCCAGCATGTCATCCCAGGCAGACAGATACTGGATCCCCTTTGAATGACACCAGTGTTTAAGCCAATTGTTAAAGCTGATCATCTTATCTCTGTATTGTGGCATCATTCTTGGTGCAGGTAGGATGCTGCCTCACAGGTGAGGGTCATACCTGCCTGGGCTACATGGCAGAGAGCTCCCAAATGGCCCTTTTCATGTGAGTCCAAAGGGAGGAGTGCGATCTCAGCCTGGCAAAAATCCATCAGTAAAATGTCTGTTGAAACAAACTATTTTATTTTAGCAACTGTTTACATTTAAAATAGCATGATTTAACCATGAGGCCAACTATAGACCTATAGCCATTCTCTCACCAATAGTCAAAATTTTAGAAAAATGTATACACAGATACCAGACTACTTCCTTAAGAACAACCTATTATCTAATGCTCAACATGGCTTTCATCCAAAACATAGTATTAAAACAGCTCTTATAAGATTCACCAATACCATACATCTCCTCAAAAACAACAGCCAACATGCCTCTGCTACTGACACTGTATCAAAAACTTTTTAATAATCTTGAGTCTTTCAATTTCAGCCCTGAATCCCTATGCTGGTTTCATTGTTAACTCCTGTAAACAAGCCAGCTTATGGGATAATAAACTCTCTCCCCTACTTCCCATTACTGTTGGTGTCTCACAAACTTCCATCCATAACCCTCTACTTTTCATTATTTTTACCAATGATCTTTGTTTCACCGCCAAACCTGCCTCAGTCATTCAATATGCCGATGATGCTTTCTTCATCTGCTCAGCCCCCACTATGAATGACCTCAAGAAAAAACTCAGGCTACCCTCTAAAGCATTGAAAACTTCTTATTGGACCACCAACTCATATTAAACCCTAACAAAACAAGCTTATGGTCCTTAGCAATACCGCTGTAAAAAATAACTAATTGCCTTTCTCTATCCAGTCCTCCAATGACACTAAAATAGAACCTGTTGAACAAAACTTCTCAGCATTACTCTTAACAATGGCCTGAACTTTGATAAACACATACCCTCAGATTTAATAAAACCCATGTAGGCATAGTGTAGAGCCTACACGGAAGGTACCATGGCCATGTACACAGATCTCCCTTGGTAGCACACCATGCATATTGTGTTACTAACTGTGTTCGTAGATGTGTTACACACCCCTTACACTGTCAAAGTGCATTATATCAATGTAGCTAAACTGACACGTGCCAGACATCTAAAAATAGAAATTGGATACATTTAATTATTAATGCAAAGTTCAAGTTTAAGCATAGCTGAGTGGGTTTGCGCTGCACAGCCCAGTGCTCAGCAGTGCTAAAACATAGCAAATAGGTATATCTAAAAGTGTAGCAGGATTCTACGCATCCACATAGCCAAATGGTTAGAGTGACAGCCTTACATGCAGGGTTTGAATACACAGAAGAATTATTAAGCAGTTATTTTCCAAATGCAAATTATGCCAATTTATTTTTAAATCCTGATGTGCTGTGCTCAGCTAAGCTCTGCTAAGCCCTGCTAAGCCTTGTCAAGCACTGATTAAACAAAATCTGTTTTAGCACTGCTTGGCTCAGCATAGCTCCGCTTAGCTGGTTTGCACACTGCTAAGAATTGTGAAGCATTGCTAAGCATTACAAGTTGAAGCACTGCTCAGCTCAGCCATGCTGGTTTGCTCGGTGCTAAGAGACACGTCACATTTTTTTTTAAAATTGCCAATGCTGTGTAAGGATGGGAAAACATGCTATATTAAGTGCAATAGGTGGGAATACTGCAGAATCCATTGGAGGTCAACCTGTGAGGATACTGTGGCAGGTGTTGGAGAGGGTTCAAGCTTTCGGGTGCAGCGGTTGGGCATTGAGGTATTTAGGGTCATTGTCAGAGTCCTAGTGAAAAACCATGAAGACTGGCTCATGCAGCATGGTTACTGGGCTTCAGAGTGCAAAACAGAGGCCTGGGACCAGCTGGCAAAGGACCCCACCAATGCAATTGGTATCACCCACACAGGTCAGCAGTGTTGTCACCATGATGATCTGCAAAGTTGAAAGGGAGCTCTCTTGGACACCTGGGTCCAAGAATTCAGGACAGGTAATGTTCCACAATTGTGTAAGCATGTTTACCTATGTTTCACCTATATTTAACCTTGAATGTCTTCTAAACTGATAGGTATAATTAGGAGCTTCTTTTCCAACAGCTGCAGAGGTGAGAGCTCGCAACATCAAGGCACATGCAGGGCACCTAGCACTGTGAGCATGGTGAGTACAGATGTATCTTCCAATCTATAGTCATATATGCAAGAAAGAGTAAAGCAAAACTACCATTAGGTACAATATATTCAGTTTTGATTGTATTGGAATGAATGTGGTCATAGACCTGGATTGCAATAACTGACTACTGACAAATGTACTGCAATAAGCAGGAAAGAGTAAAACATTAACCTTGATAAAGTAAATGAAATAAAGTTTCTATCACAATAACTGATGAATTATAGCTGTATTGCAATGCCTGAATTACATCAACTGTTGTTCAATAAAAACTTGAAACTATACCAGTAAATGCATTAAAGTATCTGTAATAAATTGTTGTGCAATACTTGTGCAATGAGAGCTGGTATTTCAACCCAGTAGCAATATATTGTTACAATATATAGTGTACACCTGCATTTTATTTAATAATGTATAGGTTACTAGTATCTCTGCCATGACTGCATTTCCAACTGTCACTTCAGTGTATTATAACACTGTACTAATAGTACCAGGTCATATTTTGTTTCCAGGTGAGATCTAGGAAGAAATCAGTCAGTCAGATATCAGCAGTGACTCAGTCGGTCAGTTTGTTAAATGTTGTGTACGAAGTACATTTTTCTACACACAGACCAGGTTTTGGATCCAGTTCCATGTACTAATAACTATTACTGATATTTTATGATGACAGATATTCTCTCCACAGGGACTACTGGTAAATGCGTGAGGTAGCCCATATTATGTGTAAATAATTGTTTGTTCAGATGTCACAGACTGTGAAAATCATTATCACGAATGTGTTATTTATACATACAATAAAGGAAACGGGTTCAATAATAACAAAATAAAAGAAATAAAATGTATAATTACAGACATCGTTCTCTCCACAGGGATACAAGTAAATGGATGCAATAACCCATAGTATGTGTAAATAATTGTTTGTTCAGATGTCACAGACTGTTAAAATCCTTTTATCATGAATGTGTTATTTATGCAAACAATAAAGGAATCAGGCTCAATAATAACAAAATATAATAAAATAAAAGAAATAAAATGCATAATCAAAGTATGGCTGCATTCCTGGAGTGTCTTGTAAAGGCTGATGCACTCAATTACTACATGTGATGCACATGTCCCCTGCAGTCATTGCTATCAGGTTTGAACCCCATGCCTGCCAAGCAAGGCATGATAGTTGTGTACTCTCTGTACTGTACACATGCATGTCTCTCAAGTGTCATGCTGTCATGGAATGTACTGTGTAATCCTCTGTCACAGATGTATCATCAACATGAATATATGTCAATATCAAATTAACAGTACATTATCCCACAGTACCCCTTGGTAGTTATATAGGTCCATTTGATGGGCAAGTGTTCTTTGCAGTTGTGTACCTGCAAGTATTACTGCTTGGTCTATAGTGTCCCATGCGGATAGCTTGTGAGGTATGTATGTGCTACAGCAGCTATAGGGAACATTTACACATAAAGAAAGGACAGACCTGTAGAGTGAATAGCATTACTGTTGTCAACTATATATCCCACGATGGTATTGACTGTATTTCTCTCTCTTCCCACCTCTTTTTATATATTTATTATTGTTATATATTGGTTATGGTTTACTATTAACATATGTTGTTCCATAAACTTTATTTTGGGCATGTGATTTAATATTGTTATATATTACTATGGTTGCATATTAACATATCTTGTTGAATTACCTATTCTGTTGGCTTTATCCTGTAACTGTTACTGGCATGATGTTAATATACTGACTGTTCTGTTATTTATTGTTGTGTTTCACATAATATGCATTTAACTGTAATGGGGTTATTACCAATGTTCTGGCAATGGTTTTGTTCATAACTCACCTATGTTTATTGCTTTACCTCCATACCAACAGCATGTCTGGGTAGGCCAGTTTCTGCTGATCCACCTACCCTACCTCAACTGGCCATGGCACAGGGTACCAACTCATCTGGGACCCAAGCCTGTGGTGCCCCTCCACTGGCCCTGCACAACCTTCTCATGGAACTGCCTTAGGGGATGGGACCCACAACCCCTAGAAGTGGGGGCAGAGGGGGGTTGTCACTCAGAATCAACTAAAGTCCATGGTGTGCAGGATTGTTCATAGGAGCTATGAACATCCCCTGTGCTGGATTGAGGGCAGACTGGACAACGTGGTGGGGCCTGAGGGCTCCAGTGCTCAACCTCCAGCACAGCCACCTTTGAGACAGTGAAGGAGGAGTGTTGACTTCCCATGGGTAGGGAACCCAGTCATGCTGCCATCTGGAGACACATGCACCTCTGATTCCACAACCCCCTCCCTATCAAAGGTGTTCACCCCCTCATGTATCACACACTGTCCCTGTATGCTGTCTTGTCTGTCTGCAAATGCAACCTCCCCACACATAGCTACATCCCTTTCCCAACATTCAACTCTCTCCTTAAAATAATGGACTGTCCCACAAAACAATATCACCCCATACAAAGCTCTCCATTTTACACACGTTTCCACTAGACACAACAAATTAGGCCCAATTGGCTTGACAACACATTTCTGTTATCCTCACCCCTCTCTCTGGGATTTGAGTGTCCAAATTCATGTACAAAATCTGTAAAAATGCATAGCTGTTGATGTACAAGAAATGGAGAGCTATGGTTCTGCACATCCCTACCTGCCTTTCAGTATGTTTTTCACCCTGCTTGCCCCCATTTCACCACTTTCCTATCACCCCATTTTTCTTTTCTTTTTTTTATTTTTAGCATGGGTTTGTGCGGAGCTAATCAGCATGCTGAGCAAACACTCACAAACCCTCTCAAATGTGCTTAAAAGTGTCTTAATGATCTTATGTGTTTCTCACAGTGTTAAAAAAAACATTTATTTCACAAGTAGGCAAGTGCATGGCCCCACAAAAGTATAAATGAATACAAAAATAGCCAGCACAAGGTGAGAGAGAATAGTTTATTTCAAAAACATACCGGTTGTAGCTAAACACCTTCTTCAGTGTTGTTACATTCACAATAATGATCCACTTATTAAATATTAGTAGCACCAGTTACCACCTTGATGTCATGAATAATTTATAACATAGAAAAACACATCATATAAATCCCATATATGAATACTTCAACAAATACTGTGCCTATTTCCGTAACATATATAGCTAAAAGCAAATAGAAATAAATGTCTTGCTGTAATGCAATGTAAATGCAATATATTTATATTTAGAATATTTGTTCCAATCAAGTAAAAACAGAGCAGCCAGTCTGAATTGCCTGAATGTAATATACTATTCTGGATGTATGATTTACATTTAAAGAGATGCCATAAAAAACAAAAAGTCTGATTGAAATTAGAACAACCAAAACTAGTAATACACATATGATATCTATATGTAAACAGACCTAAATGAAATTTGTAGGAACATGAATGATAGACACAGAATTACCAAATATTATTAAAGATGTTCATTTAAACCAGGGGGAAAAATGCCACCAAGTTTAATGATCCATGTACGTTCCTTTGTATTTAGTATATTATGCCAGCCAGCTTTCATATCTCTACTCCCCATAATTCTATCAATGATAGCAAATTTAAAGTACGCTGTTGGATGCTGAAGAGAGTGTTTATATAAAGCATTTGCAAAATTTTTTATTTCTAATGGCACTCATGTTCAGAAATCCGCAATTTGAGTGGACAAGATGTTTGGCCAACATAAAAGCCGAAACAAGTGCAGGTTGCAAGATATATAATCCAATCTGAACTACAATTACCCAATACATTAATATGAAAGACTTTAGGCATGTTCCTATTAGTAAACTCCTTAGTTTTATTAACATATCTACAAAAGGAGCAAGAATCATACCTTCAAGAGTGCCTTGTTGCAATTTGACTGATCTCAAACTATATTTATAATGATTCAAGATACCCTTAGTGTTACTCCTCTCCTAAAGGAAAAATGACACCTGCCCCCCAATATACTTGAAAGACATTCATTAGCCATAAGGATGTTCCAATGCTTATGATACAAGTTAACAAATCTGTTGGTGTTACAAGGATATGTCATAACAAATCTAATAACAATATTATTACTCTTATGTTGTTGGTATTGTAATAAATTTTTCCTATCCTGCATATGTGCTAATGTACTAGCCTGTGTGACTTGATTTCGATTGTACCCTCTATTATAAAACCTATTAACAAGGTCAATATAGACATATTAGAACACCAAACGTTCAAAATTTCGAGTGTTCTAATATCGACCCATTTTCAACGAACCCTGAAAATATCGAAGAAACAGAAAATCAAACTTTTTCCTAGGGAAAGAATTTGGTTGTCCATTTCTGTTGCTTTGGTATTTTCAGCGCTGTGGTGGAAAGTTACGGGTTGGGTTCAGGTAAGTGTGCGATTGTGTGGATGTGAGGGTTAGAGCGGGTTAGGTGAGTTAGGGCGCAGGTCAGGTAAGTGTGCGATTGTGTGGGCATGAGGGTTAGGGCAGGTTAGGTGAGTTAGGGTTAGGACATGGGTCAGGTAAGTGTGCTAATGTGTGGACATGAGGGTTAGGGCAGGGTAGGTGAATTAGGGTTAGGACGTGGGTCAGGTAAGTGTGCGATTGTGTGGACGTGAGGGTTAGGGCAGGTTAGGTAAGTTAGGGTTAGGGCACGGGTCAGGTAAGTGTGCTATTGTGTGGACATGAGGGTTAGGGCAGGGAAGGTGAGTTAGGGTTAGGACGTGGGTCAGGTAAGTGTGCGATTGTGTGGATGTGAGGGTTAGGGCAGGGTAGGTGAGTTAGGGTTAGGGCGCGGGTGAGGTGACTGTGCAATAGTGACAGACCTTAGGGTTAGGGTTTGGGTTAAGGTAAGTGGATAGTTAGTGGTGTATGTATAGTTTAGTGTAGGGTTAGGTGTAAGAGTTTAGGTGTATGTGTGTGGATTGCTGTTTGTTTGGTGTGCTTGTGTTGTGTATGTGTTTTGTTCTGAATGTTCGATGTTTTAAATTTTCGATTCATAGGGTTTGATATTAAAACACTCGACATTTTGAATGTTCAGTATTCTAATATAGACCCAGATTTTGACTTTCAAAGGACTGGATACTAGAAAAAATGCGACATATTCTTAAAAAATTGAGATTTCGGAATATTGGATACAATGTGTTTAGGATGACAGCTTGAAGCAAGTAACAGATTATTGGAACTAAATTGTTTCCTATGAACATCGCTGGACAGTGTACCATCATCTAAATGAGTTACTTGAACATCCAAGAAAAAATGGATTTGATATTGAAATGAACTGTAAATTCAATACCCCACTTATTTTCGTTGAGGTATTCAATGAATTCTAAGAGATAACTAGAATCAGCTAGCCAAATCAACCAACAATCATCAAGATATCATCACCAAAGGTCAATTTCATCCAAAAATAGGTTGTGATCACAATCATGAATCATTTGTTGTTCAAAATAGCCCACGAATAAATTGGCTTAGATGAGTGCAAGAAATGTACCCATCGCAGTGCCCTTTAGCTGTAGGTAACATCTATCATCAAAAGAGGAAACATTCTTGGTTAATACATGTTCAGCAAAACATATCAAAAAAGTATTAAATCCAGGTCTATATAAAGGAATTTTATCCAACCCATACTGTAAAGCAGTTAAGCTAGCCCAATGGGGTATACTGGTATATAATGATTTGACATCAAGCGTACACAGTAACCAACCTGTTTCTAAGTTGGGAGTCAGAAATTATATTCAAAAATTGAGTAGTATCTTGAATTGTGGCTCTAACACCTCAAAGTAGGGGCTTCAAATACATAGTAAGAAAAGCCGATAATGGTTCAGTCAAGGATCCATGGCCAGATATTATAGGTCTGCCTGGCAGTACCTGTGGGTTCATGTGTATTTTAGGGAGTAAATATAGATGTTGTGGTAGTGGATCTGAAGCAGTTAGATGACTGACAGTTTGTTTATTGATTATACCTTCACTTAACGCCAAGTTCAAAAACTTGTCTATGTCTAGTCTGAACTTGCCAGTAGGATCAGTAGTCATATAGGTGTAAAACTGACCATCAGAAAGTTGATTGGCTGCTTCAGCCAAATACATAGACCGATCCAAGACCACGACAGAGCCCCCACTTGTCAGCTGGAATAATAACAATATTTTTATTATTATGAAGATTAACTAATACATGTTTTCTGCTGGTGTAAGATTGTGCCAGCACTTAAAAGAATAAAGATCCAGAGAAAATGTAACTCTTTTAGAATACATTTTTGAAAAATGTCCACATTTTTATTAACAGGAGGCATAAAAGTGGACTTATGAAACTTGAAACTAGGTATAGAATCATGGATGTATGTCGATGTATCAGACTTATCGAAAAACAATTTCAAATTCAAATTTCTACAAAATGACATAACATCCTTGACCAAATCCTGTTCACCCACAACAAAACCAGGTACAAAATTTAAGCCTTTATTGAGTAACTTCTTCTGCACACCAGATAATCTAGTGGAGGAGATATGTATTATTACCCTCCCCCATTAACATTGAATCAAATGAAGTAATGTCTCTAATTAATCATTCTTTTTACGAACAAAGAATTGTCAATTCTATATCAGAAGTTACACAAATATGTGAAGAGGCCAAACGGATAGAGGGTCATCCTTTATATAAGACATTATTTCAAAAGTTAACTAAAGATTTGATTGATTTTGAATCACAGTTAAAAAATACAAAGATTTGAAAATACAATAAGGATATGCCAGATTATAATATGGGTAAGCATTTCAGCAATATAAAAAGGTACAATTTTCTAAACAAGATAATGCTTATGTGGGAACTAAAAGAAAGCTACCCAAGTCCATTCTTAAACAACAAAGCAATTTGCCCACTAATCATACTTCTGGTGATGATTCATATTCATATACTGATGTAGATTCAGACCATAGAGAGGGGTCACCAAAAAATAAAAAACGCAATGTGACTTTCATAGCCAATGGCAGTCAACCCACTGTGCCCAACCCTTTAGGGCTAGAAGTAGGAGTGGTAGGAAACATCCATCAAGCAGGTTCATTAGAGACATTACTTCACCATTTGATTCCATGTTAGTGGGGGAGGGTAATATACATAATATCTCCTCCACTAGATTATCTGATGTGCAGAAGAAGTTACTCAACAAGGGCTTAATTTTGTACCTGGTTTTGTAGTAGCTGAACAGGATTTGGTCAAAGATGTTATGTCATTTTGTAGGAATTTAAATTTGAAATTGTTTTTCAATTAGTCTGATACATCAATATCCATCCATGATTCTATACCTAGTTTCAAGTTTCATAAGTCCACTTTTATGCCTCCTGTTAATAGAAATGTGGACATTTTTCAAAAATGTATTCTAAAATATTTACATTTTTTCTACGGATCTTCATTCTTTTAAGAGCTGGCACAATCTTACACCAGCAGAAAAACATGCATACCAAACATCTAACCACACTTTTTGATTTTTATGGTATCTCTTTAAATGTAAATCGTACATCTAGAATGGTATATTACATTCAGGCAATTCAAACTGGCTGCTCTGTTTTTACTTGATTGGAACAAATATTCTAAATATAAATGTATTGCATTTACATTGGATTGCAGTATGACATTTATTTCTATTTGTTTATAGTTATATATGTTACTGAATCAGCACAGTAATTGTTGAAGTACTCATATATGGGATTTATATGATGTATGTTTCTATAGGTTATAAATTATTCATGACGACAAGGTGGTGATTGGTGCTACTAATATTTAAAAAGTGGATCATTATTGTGAATGTAACAACACTGAAGAAGGAGTTCAGCCGAAACCAGTATGTTTTTGTAATAAATTATTCTCTCTCACCTTGTGTTGGCCACTTTTGTATTCATTTCATACAGTGTTAGGCACATCTGCAAAATAAGCACCCCTGCCATGACTCGAACCCAGGACGCTGTCAATACAACCCCTTACAGTAGCCCACTAGGCCACTCATCTCTGAATAAAAAAAAAAAAGAGGTGCTTCCAGCAACATATATTGATTGCCACAGACATTCTGCAAGTACATATAATGGGAATAATGGCAGTGTACTTGGGACTGCGATGCAAACACTACACCGGTACACAGCCAGATAAATAATAATGGATGTACGTGAGGCCTGGAATAACTGTCAACTGTACAGACTCTTGTAGAATGTCCACAGTTTTGCCCCCTTTGTTTGGCCTGGTTTTCATAAAAACATATGTGTCTGGCAAAGTAGTGGCAAGTCATCAAAGATTGAGGTTAGAAAATCATGACAAACATTTGAGTGTCACACTTCATAGCCTTCAGAAAACACATGCTAATGCAAATCCTGTTATTCTATCAACATTCTACGTTTGTAAGGGCATTATGCAAAGATTGTCCCTAGTTTTGGGCCTTTGCCCCACTTATAGGTTCATAGGTAGATACTAGGCTATCTGCCCTAGGGCATTTATAAGCCTAGCCAGAGTGTATTTGACTTCCACCTCCCTATTAGATTAGCCTATTGTGCCTCTGTAAAGTAGGTCACAGAAGATACCCTTTAAGATTAGTTTACTGTGCCTCTGTCTAGCAGGGACACAGAAGAGATCCCAGGGGTGAATTTGCGATTTCCCATCCATGCGTCCAGATTTCGCTTGAAGAGGGTCAGTGAGGGGCTATGTCTAACATGAATTGGGATTCTATTCCAGAGTGAGGGGAGCCTCTGGGAAATGAATCTGTCCCTCCAGCATGTCCTATTTATTTTTGTGCTGAGGTTTACGTCCCTGCAGTGTGTAGCTCTAAGGGACTTGGATTTTTTGAGGTGGAGCATGTCCATTAATTCTGGGTTTGACATGGCTTTGTACATCAGGCATAGATTGCCTCTGAATAGGCGGTAAGCAACTGAGTAGAGCTGGAGTTTCTTTAGTCGAGTTGCATAGGACATCTGTTTGTAGCCCATGATCCTCTTGGTGAGGTACTTTTGGGGTTTCTCCAGTTGCTGCAGGTGTCGGGTAAGGTACATCTCAAAAGGGGCATTGTATTCAATTATGGGCCTGATGAGTGATGAGTAGAGGGGCACAATGACCTCTCTTGATCTAGATGCGAACCCTTTCGTGATAAGGTGGGCTATACAGAAGGTCTTTCTAACCACTTTGGCAACGTGATTATCAAAGGAGAGATTACTATCTACGTTGGTCCTCAAATCTTTAATTACTTCTTCCGTACTTAATGGATTACCACCTATGTGGTAATTTGTGGGCACCTTGTTTTTCCCAAAGGGGATGACTATGCACTTTTTAGCATTTAGCTTGAGGCCGTGGCTCTGGCACCAAGCATCCATCTCTGTGAGACCCTTTTGGAGGATGCTTGTGACAGCTGGAGATTCGATTATGGCCCCCAGTTTGCAGTCATCTGTGAACTTTGTCAGCCATAATACCCCTGCATTAGCCTGAACCTCAGAGAAGTATATACTGAACAAGAGAGGTCCCAGAACTGAGCCCTGTGGGATGCCACTTGTAACTGGTTTGGATTCGGACATGGCACCTGCGATTCTGACCATGTGGGTTCTATCACTGAGCAAGTTTGCAACCCATCTTGTGATATAGGGATTGATATGTAAGCTGGTAAGCTTATTTATGATGCCCGAATGGGGTATTGTGTTGAAGGCTTTTGCGAGGTCCAGGTAGGCCGTGTGGACTACCTTGCCCTCATCTATGGCTTTAGTAACTGTTTCAAAGAAATCAACTAGGTTTAAGAGGCAAGATCTGCCCTTAACAAAGCCGAATTGGGTAGGGTCCAGTGTCTGGAGTCTCCCAATGTCTTTGGTTATGAGTTCCATGATAATATGCTCCATAGCTTTACAGACCAGACTAGTCAGGCTTATGGGCCGATAGTTCCTGGGGTCCGTTGTGGCACCACCTTTGTGGAGTGGGATCACTGTAGCTGTACGCCATTCTTTGGGTACATATCCTGTAGTAAGGCTAAGTTTGAACAGTGACTAAATGTGAGGGTTCAGTTCTTCTTGGAGCTTGTGTAAGACATAGCCTGGGACACCGTCTGGTCCCATAGATGCTGTGTTTTTTGCTTTGGAGAGGGCAGCTTTCACCTGTGCATCTGTGATGTCAGGGAGGTTACATTCAGTTGGGATAGGCATTTGCTCCTTTGGGGGGGAAGGGGGGGAGAAGTTTGCGCTGAATCTGTCTGCCAGGATGTTGGCTATGTCTGTAGGTTCGATATATTTTGTACCATTATGCAACAATTCAGAGCACATCTGGGAGTTTCCACCCATATTCCTGACATAACTAAAGAAGGCTTTGTGATTATCTTTAGTGTCTAGGGCAATTTTTCCTTCAAAACTGGCCTTTGATGATTTTATGAGGGATCGAAGTTTCTTGCTAATACTGATCAGAGATGCCTTCCAGTTTTGGGATTTTGCTCTGTCATGTAGTAGCTTCCTCCTTCTGTTGTATAGCTTATTTATGGCCAGGGTCCACCAGACAGGTCTCCTGTTTTTGGAGGAGTGAGTCTTGGTTTTATTTGGGATAGCACGATCCATGCATTCCTGCAGGTGCTCATAGAATGCATTTGTAAAGGATTCTGCGGATTGGGCTGTATTATCCTCTGGCCCGGGGGCTTTGAAGGATTCCACCTCAGTCTTGAGAAGTGCAAAGTTGGCTTTTGAGAAATTCTTTACCGTGATTTCCTTGGCTGGGGGTGAGGACGGGATATGGATGTCCAG
The DNA here is from genome assembly GCF_019279795.1 of Protopterus annectens. Taxonomy (NCBI): domain Eukaryota; kingdom Metazoa; phylum Chordata; order Ceratodontiformes; family Protopteridae; genus Protopterus; species Protopterus annectens. The sequence goes on from NC_056731.1 coordinate 521,918,869, forward strand.
GGAAATTTGTTTATGGTCTGATCTTACCAATGAGGGGTTTACCTCTGGTGTGGAACATAGAGTCCCCATGTTGGTGATTACAAGGTCCAATATGTTGTTTCCTCTTGTGGGAGTGGTGACCAGTTGTTCCATCGTGTTAGAGTTTATAAATTCAAGGAACCGTTGGGCGAGGGTGTTTAGGCTTGAGTAGTTTTCCCAGTCAATGTTTGGGTAGTTGAAGTCACCCAATAACATAGTGTTTGGAGAGACCTTCATATTCTCCACTGTTCTCAGGAATGCCAAGTGGGGTTCCTGTAATAGGGAGGGTGTTCTATAGCAGGCTGCAAACTGAAAGGCAGTTTTGCCCGCTGTTAGTTGCACATGGATGGTTTCCGATGCTTTGTGCAGTTTCACTAACCTGGAGGTGTAGGTATCTTTGATGAATATAGATACTCCCCCTCCTTTTGTGCTTTGGTCCAAGTTTTGGGGCCGAAACGCATGGTATGAGTTATAACCTGGTAGTGCTGGGGTGCTCTCAGGAGCCTTGAACCAGGTTTCTCTTACTGCACAGACATCGATTTTCTACATACTGAGGAGAGCCTCGAGTGCATGCATCTTAAGGTTTAGACTTCTGGCATTGAGTAGCATTACCTTTAGTTTTTTTATCCTTGGGTTGTCTATGGAGGTGGGTTTGTCCTTTGAGCCTTGCCTAAAAAAGGCACTATGGGGGTGGCAAGAGCCTTGGCCAGTATACAAACGCCTAAGGGTGACAGGTGCAAGCCGTCCCTAGCGAAGCAATGTGGCTTGTCGAGCATGTCATCCCAGGCTGACAGACGCTGGATCCCCTTTGAATGACACCAATACTTTAGCCAATTGTTGAAACTGATCATTTTGTCTTTATACCGTGGCATCATTCTTGGTGAGGGCAAGATGCTACTCAAGGTCAGGGTCATACCAGCCTGGGCTACATGATCAGAGAGCTCCTGTTTGTCTCTTTTCATGTAGTCCAGGGAAGGTACGTCTCAGGTCATTCACACCAGCATGGACAATGATGGAGTCATACTTGTACTTGCTTTGGAGTGACCTGAGTGCTTGTGTTATGTGGCGGATCCTGGCACCTGAGAGGCAGCTTACAGTGACCTTCTCCTTGTTCAGTCTAGTGAGCGGGACGTCAGTGTGCCGGACAATACAGTCCCCTATAACAAGTGTATTTGGTGTGTTGTTTGGCCTTAAAGGCTGTGACTGTGAGGCACACTGATTTTGTGAGATATGTGATTCATGGGTATTGTTGAGGGGTGGCTGTTGCTTGGATATCTGCTTAGGAGGTCTTTGCCATTTAGGCAGATTTTTAGTTAGAGCCTCCGAGTATGTTTTTGTGTGTTTATGTGTTGGGTATGCAGATGCAATAGGTCTGTGTGAGACTGGATTTGTGGTGCGGGTGGTTACCTTTTCCTCCTGACTGACTGTGCCAGTCTTCGGTTGAGAGAGCTCTGCCTCCAGTTTGGCTGTGTAACTGCATCTCTCACATGTATTAGAGTTTGTTGGAAGGAGGAGAGGGTTGTCTGTGTACATAAGGCAATTGTAACATTGCCTCAAAATTCCCAGATTCACCAGCTGGACTGGAGAGTAACCCTGAAACTGACCCTTGGACATACCAGATTAGTATAGGGAACTGTTTTTTTACTGATTAGATTAGGGAAGAGAACTGATTTTTCACTAGATCAGGAAGGACCAATCGGGAGCCTAATAACTATGAGAAGTCAAGGAGGGTGTAGTTCTTTAGTTAGTTAGTGTTTCCTTATAAGAGCTGAGCAAGTGCAGGGCTTTAGAAAGAGAATAGAGTAATTAATTTGAGAGTTTGAACAGTTATAAGGGAAAAAGTGAAGAGCAGACTCTGTGGAGACTGGAATAGTTTAAACCTGTTTAGGCGGAGCTGCCCGATGGTGCTCAGTGCGCAAAACCGCGCAAAAAGAGAGTTGTAGGGTTTTAAGAGAGAGGGATCAATGAGTTTAGAATTGACCCAAAATGGCCAATAAAACTACAGTTTCAAGGCAGTAACCACTCCTCCAGGGACAGGCAGGCTGTTCAGTGTTAACCACTGCCACTGGTGAACACAGAGACTTCCCTTTAGCCCAAGCAAGCACTGGCCTTCTAGAAACTTTCAAACAGTTCAGAACAGCAAATTTGTAACTGAACTTTCTTAGCTTTCAGAAAGTGGGAAAAAAAGCAAGACTTTTTTTTTTTTGTAGTTTAAAGGTAGCAGAGATGCACAAGCAGCAAAATATTCACAACAGTGCAATAAATGACCCCACACTTGAATGCTAGGCCAAAATCAGGTAAAATGCAGTTTTTAGAGAAAAAAACGATTTTAAATTAAGTGCAACACAGGAAATGCAGTAAACAGGCTCTAGATGTGTTCCAAGTACTGTTACTGTTACAGATATAAACTTTAGCAAGCCAGAAAATGCCAAAAAGTAGGCGGCAAAGCAGTAAAACTTAACAAAAAATCAGAAGAAAATACTTAAAATCACAAAAGTGGCTCCTTTTCTTCTCTCAGAGTTTACTCCCCTTGGTAGGTGCTTCAGCAACAACTAGCAAGCCTGGAAAGATACAAAACCACGAGGCAGCCAGGTTTTAAGAGAGAGGGATCAAGGAGTTTAGAATTGACCCAAAACTGCCAATAAAACTACATCTTCTCGGCAGTAACCACTCCTCCAGGGACAGGCAGGCTGTTCAGTGTTAACCACTGCCACTGGTGAACACAGAGACTTCCCTTTAGCCCAAGCAAGCACTGGCCTTCTAGAAACTTCCAAACAGTTCAGAACAGCAAATCTGTAACTGAACTTTCTTAACTTTCAGAAAGTGGGAAAAAAAAACAATTTTTTTTCTTTTTTGTTGTAGTGTAAAGGTAGCAGAGATACACAAGCAGCAAAATATTCACAACAGTGCAATAAATGACCCCACACTTGAGTGCTAGGCAAAAATCAGGTAAAATGCAGTTTTTAGATAAAAAAAACGATTTTAAATTAAGTGCAACACAGGAAATGCAGTAAACAGGCTCTAGATGTGTTCCAAGTACTGTTACTGTTACAGATATAAACTTTAGCAAGCCGGAAAATGCCAAAACGTAGGCGGCAAAGCAGTAAAACTTAACAAAAAAAAAAGAAGAAAATACTTAAAATCACAAAAGTGGCTCCTTTTCTTCTCTCAGCATTTTCTCCCCTTGGTAGGTGCTTCAGCAACAACTAGCAAGCCTGGAAAGATGCCAAAACCATGAGGCAGCCGAGTTTTAAGAGAGAGGGATCAAGGAGTTTAGAATTGACCCAAAATGGCCAATAAAACTACATATTCTAGGCAATAACCACTCCTCCAGGGACAGGCAGGCTGTTCAGTGTTAACCACTGCCACTTGTGAACACAGAGACTTCCCTTTAGCCCAAGCAAGCACTGGCCTTCTAGAAACTTCCAAACAGTTCAGAACAGCAAATCTGTAACTGAACTTTCTTAACTTTCAGAAAGTGGGAAAAAAGCAAGATTTTTTTGTTTTTTTTTTCTTTTTGTTGTAGTTTAAAGGTAGCAGAGATACACAAGCAGCAAAATATTCATAACAGTGCAGTAAATGACCCCACACTTGAGTGCTAGGCCAAAATCAGGTAAAATGCAGTTTTTAGAGAAAAAAAACGATAAATTAAGTGCAACACAGGAAATGCAGTAAACAGGCTCTAGATGTGTTCCAAGTACTGTTACTGTTTCAGATATAAACTTGAGCAAGCCGGTAAATGCCAAAAAGTAGACGGCAAAGCAGTAAAACTTAACAATAAAATCAGAAGAAAATACTTAAAATCACAAAAGTGGCTCCTTTTCTTCTCTCAGCATTTTCTCCCCCCTTGGTAGGTGCTTCAGCAACAACTAGCAAGCCTGGAAAGACACCAAAACCACGAGGCAGCCAGGTTTTAAGAGAGAAGGATCAAGGAGTTTAGAATTGACCCAAAATGGCTAATAAAACTACAGCTTCAAGGCAGTAACCACTCCTCCAGGGACAGGCAGGCTGTTCAGTGTTAACCACTGCCACTGGTGAACACAGAGACTTCCCTTTAGCCCAAGCAAGCACTGGCCTTCTAGAAACTTCCAAACAGTTCAGAACAGCAAATCTGTAACTGAACTTTAACTTTCAGAAAGTGGGAAAAAGGCAAGATTTTTTTTGTTTTTGTTTTCTTTTTTGTTGTAGTTTAAAGGTAACAGAGATACACAAGCAGCAAAATATTCACAACAGTGCAATAAATGACCCCACACTTGAATGCTAGGCCAAAATCAGGTAAAATGCAGTTTTTAGAGAAAAAAACGATTTTAAATTAAGTGCAACACAGGAAATGCAGTAAACAGGCTCTAGATGTGTTCCAAGTACTGTTACTGTTACAGATATAAACTTTAGCAAGCCAGAAAATGCCAAAAAGTAGGCGGCAAAGCAGTAAAACTTAACAAAAAATCAGAAGAAAATACTTAAAATCACAAAAGTGGCTCCTTTTCTTCTCTCAGAGTTTTCTCCCCTTGGTAGGTGCTTCAGCAACAACTAGCAAGCCTGGAAAGATGCCAAAACACGAGGCAGCCAGGTTTTAAGAGAGAGGGATCAAGGAGTTTAGAATTGACCCAAAATTGCCAATAAAATTACATCTTCTCAGCAGTAACCACTCCTCCAGGGACAGGCAGGCTGTTCAGTGTTAACCACTGCCACTGATGAACACAGAGACTTCCCTTTAGCCCAAGCAAGCACTGGCCTTCTAGAAACTTCCAAACAGTTCAGAACAGCAAATCTGTAACTGAACTTTCTTAACTTTTAGAAAGTGGGAAAAAAAACATTTTTTTTTTTTGTTGTTGTAGTGTAAAGGTAGCAGAGATACACAAGCAGCAAAATATTCACAACAGTGCAATAAATGACCCCACACTTGAGTGCTAGGCCAAAATCAGATAAAATGCAGTTTTTAGAGAAAAAAACAACTTTAAATTAAGTGCAACACAGAAAATGCAGTAAACAGGCTCTAGATGTGTTCCAAGTACTGTTACTGTTACAGATATAAACTTTAGCAAGCTGGAAAATGCCAAAAAGTAGGTGGCAAAGCAGTAAAACTTAACAAAAAATCAGAAGAAAATACTTAAAATCACAAAAGTGGCTCATTTTCTTCTCTCAGCATTTTCTCCCCTTGGTAGGTGCTTCAGCAACATCTAGCAAGCCTGGAAAGACGTTAAAACCATGAGGCAGCTGGGTTTTAAGAGAGAGGGATCAAGGAGTTTAGAATTGACCCAAAATGGCCAATAAAACTACAGCTTCTAGGCAGTAACCACTCCTCCAGAGACAGGCAGGCTGTTCAGTGTTAACCACTGCCACTGGTGAGCACAGAGACTTCCCTTTAGCCCATGCAAGCACTGGCCTTCTAGAAACTTCCAAACAGTTCAGAACAGCAAATCTGTAACTGAACTTTCTTAACTTTCAGAAAGTGAGAAAAAAAACAAAATTTTTTTTTTCTTTTTTGTTGTAGTGTAAAGGTAGCAGAGATACACAAGCAGCAAAATATTCACAACTGTGCAATAAATGACCCCACACTTCAGTGCTAGGCCAAAATCAGGTAAAATGCAGTTTTTAGATAAAAAAACGATTTTAAATTAAGTGCAACACAGGAAATGCAGTAAACAGGCTCTAGATGTGTTCCAAGTACTGTTACTGTTACAGATATAAACTTTAGCAAGCCGGAAAATGCCAAAAAGTAGGCGGCAAAGCAGTAAAACTTAACAAAAAATCAGAAGAAAATACTTAAAATCACAAAAGTGGCTCCTTTTCTTCTCTCAGCATTTTCTCCCCTTGGTAGGTGCTTCAGCAACAACTAGCAAGCCTGGAAAGACGCCAAAACCACAAGGCAGCCGGGTTTTAAGAGAGAGGGATCAAGGAGTTTAGAATTGACCCAAAATGGCCAATAAAACTACATATTCTAGGCAATAACCACTCCTCCAGGGACAGGCAGGCTGTTCAGTGTTAACCACTGCCACTTGTGAACACAGAGACTTCCCTTTAGCCCAAGCAAGCACTGGCCTTCTAGAAACTTCCAAACAGTTCAGAACAGCAAATCTGTAACTGAACTTTCTTAACTTTCAGAAAGTGGGAAAAAAGCAAGATTTTTTTGTTTTTTTTTTTCTTTTTTGTTGTAGTTTAAAGGTAGCAGAGATACACAAGCAGCAAAATATTCACAACAGTGCAGTAAATGACCCCACACTTGAGTGCTAGGCCAAAATCAGGTAAAATGCAGTTTTTAGAGAAAAAAAACGATAAATTAAGTGCAACACAGGAAATGCAGTAAACAGGCTCTAGATGTGTTCCAAGTACTGTTACTGTTTCAGATATAAACTTGAGCAAGCCGGTAAATGCCAAAAAGTAGGCAGCAAAGCAGTAAAACTTAACAAAAAAATCAGAAGAAAATACTTAAAATCACAAAAGTGGCTCCTTTTCTTCTCTCAGCATTTTCTCCCCTTGGTAGGTGCTTCAGCAACAACTAGCAAGCCTGGAAAGACACCAAAACCACGAGGCAGCCGGGTTTTAAGAGAGAAGGATCAATGAGTTTAGAATTGACCCAAAATGGCAAATAAAACTACAGCTTCAAGGCAGTAACCACTCCTCCAGGGACAGGCAGGCTGTTCAGTGTTAACCACTGCCACTGGTGAACACAGAGACTTCCCTTTAGCCCAAGCAAGCACTGGCCTTCTAGAAACTTCCAAACAGTTCAGAACAGCAAATCTGTAACTGAACTTTAACTTTCAGAAAGTGGGAAAAAGGCAAGATTGTTTTCGTTTTTGTTTTCTTTTTTGTTGTAGTTTAAAGGTAACAGAGATACACAAGCAGCAAAATATTCACAACAGTGCAATAAATGACCCCACACTTGAGTGCTAGGCCAAAATCAGGTAAAATGCAGTTTTTAGAGAAAAAAAAACGATTTTAAATTAAGTGCAACACAGGAAATGCAGTAAACAGGCTCTAGATGTGTTCCAAGTACTGTTACTGTTTCAGATATAAACGTAAGCAAGCCGGTAAATGCCAAAACGTAGGCGGCAAAGCAGTAAAACTTAACAAAAAATCAGAAGAAAATACTTAAAATCACAAAAGTGGCTCCTTTTCTTCTCTCAGCATTTTCTCCCCTTGGTAGGTGCTTCAGCAACAACTAGCAAGCCTGCAAAGATGCCAAAACCACGAGGCAGCCAGGTTTTAAGAGAGAGGGATCAAGGAGTTTAGAATTGACCCAAGATGGCCAATAAAACTACAGCTTCTAGGCAGTAACCACTCCTCCAGGGACAGGCAGGCTGTTCAGTGTTAACCACTGCCACTGGTGAACACAGAGACTTCCCTTTAGCCCAAGCAAGCACTGGCCTTCTAGAAACTTCCAAACAGTTCAGAACAGCAAATCTGTAACTGAACTTTCTTAACTTTAAGAAAGTGGGAAAAAAGCAACATTTTTTTTCTTTTTTGTTGTAGTTTAAAGGTAAGCAGAGATACACAAGTATTTGTGTATGTATGACTTTGTCCACAGTTCTTGCTCTAACAGGTTAACAGGTATCATAGCAGGTAACCATCTCCTTTCATCAGCAACATCTTTAAACACACCTGCTAAGGCAGCAATGGCAAAGTACATATGTACAACTGGGACCCTGCTGCACAACAACTAATTGAAAGTCATGCTCATAATGATGAATGCAGACAATGTGTGTCACAGACATATATCTTGCAAATACACCTGTTGCAGCATTGACTCAGTAGCTCAGTCTACTAAATGTCTGATATGTAATGCATTTTGCCACCCACAGTCTGGGTTTGAATCCAGGGGGTTGCACTTCAATTACATTCTTGTGAATACTGCAAATAATGACTGAGTCATGCAATTTTAACCCACACAGGTGGCTGCTACTGAATTAACTGCTACCCATGTTTGCAAGTCAAAGGCCTGTAGGTAGGGACACACTGCATATATTCATGTAGCCTAACTATATGTTGCCTACTACTCTGTGATTGGCACTGTTATATAACAAATGTACCTTAAGCACATCCCTTGAGTGGACTCTAAAGGGTACCCTCACCCTACCACTGTTGTAATGACAGAGCTGACACTGCTGCCTCAGTTACACATACAGCTTGTTGGCCTCCAAAGTGGAGTGTCCCAGGCTGCAGCAGCAGCTGCAACCTGCAACATATGCAACTATATATTAAGCTACCTGCTACAGACCTACCATACCTCATACCTGCAGAACAAGGGATCCAGACAAAACCATACATAAATGGGGGGGGGTGGGCAAAGGTTCAGTGACGGGGACATGTTTCACAGTTTGCCCTTACAAAGATAGTGAGATGATAGAATAGGAGCATGCATATTTTGATGGGTATATCATCTCTGACACTCAGATGTCTCTCCCCCCTTACTGACCTCAACCCACAATGTTTAACTCTGAACTGCCAGATAATCACAATGTCATGGGACAATGGCCAAACATAGCATGCAAAACTGTTGACATACCTCATAAATCTCAACAGTGGACAGTATTTCTACCTAGACTCTATGATGCTGTAGTCTCCACACCTCCCTAATGTCCATCTCGAAGACTAGGAAAGGGGCCAAGGGCTACATGAAGGCCTTAAATATTGCACTGTAGAGCCCTATCATTGGCTAATGAAAGTGCAACCCAGCTCTTTTGGATGGAATTAGCAAGTCTGAGCCACAGATTGGTGCACAGGCAATTTCCTGTTCATGAGCATTACCTATAAAAGGCAATCAACTGCCTATGGGAAATAGGTCTGTGTGTTGCTTTACCAAGACAGACTATGATTCAGCAAGCTTTTTCTTGAGGATTTGTTCACAAAAGGATTACATCACTCTACAAGGTATGTAATACATGTCCCCATATAATGGGATGCAGATGGGAGGATGAAGATATGGGGAGTAGGGATTACAACAGTAGGCCTGTAGTACATCTATGGGAATGACATGTTTGTGATACTCTGCTATCCAACAGCTACAGGCATGCCTCTCAACTGTGCCTGCTTTGAATAAAATCACAGCTGTGGCACTCTTACTCCCTCTTACAATGGTCAGCTCCTGTATGAAAGATAGTGGATTATGAGTTAGACATATTGAAAGTAATTAAGGGTGGGCATAGATTTAATATCACATGATGTACATTTATTTAGCTCCTCTAAGTCTGTGAATGTCACACAGGAATAGTACAGACATTGTAAATGTGTCCCTGACTGTCCCTGATATACTCTGGATAGGTCACTGTTTTGTTGACATTTGTACCTCATCACTTGAGAGCTATGGCTAACATACCTGGCAACCCCCTACAGCAGGAATTCAGGTCATAGCTATTATTAATGGGGGGACACAGTCCCAACCTCGGAAACAGAATGTACTTATTGGCCATACAAAGTAATACTATGCATAGACTAACAGATATTACTGTAGCATAAGTCAGACAGAAATTAAAACAGGTAAATTAAGGAGTCACACATAAGTTAGAAGAGGTCAGTTAAGGTTAATCATCTGTGAATTGAGGGGGTGGAGCTAGGAACTAAACCTTCTATTTAAGGGGTAAAATAAAACATTTCAGAGCTTTACTGGAAAGGCTCACCCAGACTCTGCTACAGTTTGCTGTAAGGGAAAGGTTAGTTTGCATTTTATTTATTGTATTTTGTATTACTTTATTCCCCATTTCTATTTTGTATACTGTGATTTATTTTCTTTACACTGTGTTTTACTTGTATTCTGCTTTTAACTGCATATTAAAACTTGAACAGAGACCACAGCTCTGTCTCTTGTGAGTCAGACAGAATATTTTCCCACCCTCCCAACCAGTTACTGTTGTATCGTTAAACACCACTGTCTTTCTAGTTGCCTGCCCCTTATGTTAATTTGACCATATATCTCATTTTCTCTCTGCTTTTACTGGCTGGTGTGAGTAAGCACAAAATTATCATTTTGTGAAATCACTCCCTTTCAACTATTTAAATGTATTGGCCATCCTTCTGTATTCCATAGTACCAGAATACAAAAGTGACCACCCCTTTCAATCTATCTTGCTGTTTTAAAAATAGTAAAGATCAACTAAAACTTAACTTTTTAGACAGGTAAAACTTAAGTTACCTACTTTCACATCTAACTCCTCTAGTGCACACTGCAGTGTTTAAAATAAACCATTTTTTCATCTTACCTTTAAGCATCTATTGCAAGACCACCAGTTATTGGACAGCCCGCATTCTGCCTCTCAGAACTCATCTTGGGATTAGTGCTTCTGTTTTCTCCTGCTGAGAGATACATTATTTCCTGGAGACTGCTGATCACCAGAAATCTTAATAACTGCTTCATAGGTGACAGCTTGAAATCTGTGCTTATATGCTGATCCTGGTGAGATTCGGAGCAGACTGCATTGATTCCTGACTCTTTCTGGTTGGAGAGTGAGTGTCTGTGCTTGACATACCTGATTGGTCTGCTTGCTATTTGAGGTGTCTACCAGAAAAAGGTGACAAGCCTGCAGACCATTGCATCATCTGGGACAAGACTCTGGATCAACAAACAGGCCGTGGTCTGCTTCTCTTTTTAGGATTGGTGCTAACATTTTGCTTCTGGTGAGAGAAGAAGCAAAGGAGTATTGTATCCCAACAAGTGAAGCTGTGCTGAGACCAGCATTAGTAGTAGCCAGGCAGTAGCCATTCATGTGACTCCCCTCTTTTCATCATTCTTCACAAGCTAATTCTTTATTTTTCAGTAAGTACTGCTTGATTTCTTCCTAACTTCAGAATATCTAACTAAATACTTCATCCTTAAATTTAAAGGATCTATGTATTAGTTTCCCCGCAAGTGCTTGGCAGTGCTCTACAGACTCAGACACCTTGAGTGACATTTTTCCTGTAAAAGGAATGTATAAGGAAACAGCTCCATTACTTAGTAATAATTACCATCCCTCCTGGCATGTCTAAAGGTCAGTTCCCTGTGCTTTCTCCTATTAACCTGGTGAACTTGGGCATTCTGAGGCAGTGTAGCAACTTCCTCGTGTACACAGACAACCCTCTACTCTTACCTCCTAACACTCAGACTTGTGAGAGATGCACTTGTATATCCAAATTGGAAGCCATGCACTCTCAAGCTGGTCAAGAGGAGAAGGTCAACACCTGCACCACACCACATGCAACACATAGCCCTCCAGAACACCCACCATCACAGCTCTCACATAAAAACACAAACCACAAACCCAACTTTGTGGAGGATCTCAGTAGAAATCTACCCAAACAGCAGTGACCTCCAAGGCAGAAATGCACTCGAGCACCACAACACAGCACAAACCACAAGACACATAACTCACCTACACAGTGTTCCCCTCAACCTAAGCCCCTAAGGCAAAATATCTTGCCCAACACACTAATCATAGGTGACTCAATAGTGAGGCACACTGATGTCCCACTCACTAGGTTGAATAAGGAGAGAGTAACAGTCAGCGGTCTATCAGGTGCCAGAATCCAACACATAACACATGCACTCAGGTCATTCCACAACAAGTACAAGTATGATTCTGTCACTGTCCATGTGGGTGTGAATGACCTGAAACATATCTCCCTGGACTACATGAAAAGAGACATAGAGGAGCTCTTGGATTATGTGGCCCAGGCAGGTATGACCCTAGCCCTGAGCAGCATCCTACCATCACCCAGAATGATACCACAGTACAAGCAGAAAATTACTGACTTCAACAATTGTCTAAGTTTCTGGTGTCATTCTAAGGGGATCCAGTATCTGTCTGCTTGGGATGACATGAATGACAGACCTCAATGCTTTGCCAGAGATGGCCTACATCTGTCACCCCTGGGTTCCAGACACTGGCTAAAGCTCTTGCCACCCCTATAGTGCCTTTTTAGGTGATGTTCCAAAGACCAAATTACCACTGTAACAGCTATAAATAAATGCAGTCTGAGGGTCATGCTGCTCAATGCTAGAAATCTAAATATCAAGATGCACTTGCTTGATGCACTCTTCAAAATTGAGAACGACATTTGTGCTGTAATGGAGACCTGGTTTAAAGCAGCAGAAAGCACCCCTGTGCTACCAGGCTATAACTCATTCCACACCTTTTAGCCCCAGATCATGGACCAAAGCTCCAAAAGCAGTGGTGTCTCCATATTCATAAAGGATAAGCACACCTCCATACTAGTAGCCAGGCATAACACATCTGCGATACTTTGGGTACAACTAACATTGAGTAAGACAGTGATTCAGGTCGTAGCCTGCTATAGGTCCCCAACCATGTCCCAGAATTCTCATTCCATGTTCCTAAGCACCTGGGAAATTATTAGGGTCCAATCCAACACTCTCATACTAGGTGACTTCAACTACCCCTCCATCAACTGGGAAAACTACTCATGCACCAATACACTGGCACAACACTAACTGGAATTCAGTTCCAATGCCTTGGAACAACTCAGTCTTACCCCCACTAGTGGAAGCAAAATCCTTGACCTAGTTATTACTAACATGGGCAACTGTTATCCACACCCCCTGCAAACGTAACCACCATGAAAAACTTTTCCAAAGCTGACTTTGGGCTCCTAAAAACAGAGGTGGCTAACTTCATGGCACCCATGTCAATGGAAAATAGATGCATGACTGCCAAATCATACACCAATGCACTGTACGAACACGTACATAAATGCATGGAATTAGCCATACCAAACAGAACCAGATGCTGTCCTCCAAAAAAAGGAAGCCAATCTGGTGGTTCCTGTGCCATTAATAAACTCCACAACAGAAGGAATAAACTGTTGCAGAAAAAGGTGAAGTCCCAAGACTGGAAAAACTCCCTTATTAGCCTCAACAAAACATTGAGATCCCTCATCAAAACCTCTAATGCCAGCTATGAAGGCAGAATTGTGGCAGACACTAAAAGCAACCACAAAGACTTCTATAGTTATATCAAGAATCTCCACAGTAACACCCAGGTTTGCTCTGAGTTACTGCACAATGATACGTCCTATACTGAGCCAGCAGATATTGCCAACATACTGGCCGACAGATTCAGTGCCACCTTTACCACTCTCTACCCCCCTAAAGGACAAATCACAATACCAGAGGAATGCCAGACACCCAGCATCACTGCAGCACAGGTTAAAGCTGCATTGTCCAAGGCCAAAAATACAGCTTCCATGGAACCTGACAATATCCCTGGATGTGTTCTACATGAACTACAAAGTGAACTGGCACCACATCTGTGTGCCCTGTTCAATCACAGCCTCACCTTAGCCTTTGACCCTACCGAATGGTGCCCTGCTACAGTCATCCCTCTCCATAAAGGGGGAGCAACTACAGACCCTGGGAATTATCATCCCATTAGCCTGACAAGTCTGATATGTAAGGCTATGGAGTGCATCCTCATGGACCTTACTAACAAAGATATAGGGAATCTCCAAACTCTAGATCCCACGCAATTTGGTTTTGTAAAAGGTAGATCATGTCTGCTCAACCTGGTTGACTTCTTTGAGTCATTCACCAGAGCTGTGGATGAGGGCAAGGCAGTTGATACAGCCTACCTCGATCTGGCCAAGGGCTTTGATACCATTCTCCACTCAGGAATTATTGATAAACTCACCAAACTAGGCATCAACCCCTATATCACTAAGTGGGTTGCAGATTGGCTCACAGAACCCACAGTGTGAAAGTAATGGACACAAGTCAGACTGCCGACCAGTCACAAGTGGAGTCCCACAGGGATCAATCCTGAGTACTCTCCTGTTAGGCATCTACTTCTCAGAAGTCCAGGCCAACACAGAAGGACTCTGGCTGACCAAGTTCACAGATGACTGCAAGCTGGGAGCCATTATTAAATCCCCGAGTGATGTACACATCCTATGGAAAGGCCTCACTGAGACCAATGATTGGTGTCAAAACATGGCCTCAAGCTTAATGCCAAAAAAAATGCATCATCATCTGCTTTGGGAAAAACTCAATTCCCACTAATTGCCACATTGATGGGAGCCCACTGAACACTGAAGGCAGTATAAGAGATCTGGGGAGACAGGGTGACAGCAACCTCTCCTTTGACCGCCATATTGCCACTGTGGTCAGAAAGTCCTTATATGTGGCACATCTCATTACCAAGGGTTTTGCATCCAGGAAGAAAGAGGTCATCATCTCTCTTTACTCTTTCCTCATTATGCCAATCATCGAGTATAATGCTCCATTTGGCATGCACCTCACTAGACACATGCAACAGCTGGAAAGGCCACAAAAGTACCTTATGAAGAGGATCATAGGCCTTAAACACATATCGTACATGGACAGACTCAAAAAACTCCAGCTATTCTCTGTTTCATATCATCTACTAAGAGGCAATCTCTGCTTGACTTACAAAGCCATGTCTAAACCAGCTCTGTTAGAAATGTTACATCTAAAGAAATCCCAATCCCTCTGCACCACATGCTCCAGAGACCTCAACTTCATTACCACAATCAGCAGAACATGTTGTGGGACAGATTCATAACCCAGAGACTGATCATGCTCTGGAATAGACTTCCCATACATGTCAAGCAGAGCACCTCATTGGCTCTCTTAAAGAGAAATCTTGATGAGTGGATGGGAAATAGAAAGATCACTCCTGGGATCACTCCAGTAGCTGTATTTGATAGAGGGCGGTATGATGCCAGGGCACTTCTATGGGCTAGGCTTGTAAAGCCTCCAGAGCCATTAGCCTAGTACACACATATGAACCTATGGAGTGTATTCTGAGGGGTCTGGCATGTGACAGCCAGATTCTCTATATTCTGACAACCATCAATTAGTGGCCAACTGTTTTTCAGACATCCACATGTTTGTGCCAGAAGGGTCACATATATCAGGAACACATACACATTACACAAACATCTGTGTACTGCAGAGGTATGATGCCTACAGGGAAGATATACTACAGCAGGTTTGCATTGCTATCTGTCACTGTGGCACACTGGTGTTGCTGGACTGTCCCAATATAGTTGTAATAACACACACCTATTTGTCTGACAGTGGCTGTATGACATAGTAGTAGGACTTTGACCATAGGAGACACACCACTGTAGATGGCATTGATGGGTGTGGAGACATACAGCAGACTCTGTCATGGCACATAAGGACATAACCGGTATTGCTAATATGCTGGTTATAGCCACACATGTAGTGTGTTGATAGACTGTGGGGTATGATGTCAGAGGTAGCAGTGGATATTGCAGGCCATTTTGGTTATGTAGGGTCTGTACATAGTGGATGTCCATGTTTCTGGTCCTGTGATGTGCTCCCCTCTTATTGTCTTTCAGGAAGGATGTGTCAAAGGAGCCAGCCACCATTTTCATCCTCTGAAAATAATGTTATCCTGGATGGCCTCAGACAGCATCATAACATTCTGCTGTCCAGGAGTCGCCAACATCATGAACAACGTGCAGCACTGTGGGATGACCTCGTCATGGCAGTCAACCAAATAAACCAACAGGACAGGACCTACGAGCAGGTCCAACACCGGGCCACAGATATGGTCAATGTTGCATGAAAAGGACAGCCGCTGTGGCCAGAGACCATGCTGCCACGAGTGGAGGGCCTGTGGCAGAACAACCACTGTCAGCCACAGAGGAATTCCTGGCAAACCTGGGAACAACCACTAACTCACAAGCATCCATCACCCCATACATCCTGGAGGTAGGTGTCACAGCATCCACATCAGAGGAGTGTCCAGGTAAGCTTCCTGTGTTCAGCACTGTAATATTGTATCAGTCATTGCGGCAGCATGTGCATACCAGTACACGGGTCTCAGGTCTACCTACATTGGGGAGGTTTGGTTTTAATGCACAGTTGTGTACACATATGCAGAATGTCAGCAATATAGGCAGTATCACATTAGTTACTGTACACATGGATATGTGCACATATTACCCTGTAATAATGTCACATTTGGTATTGCTGACAATGCCTCTCTCTCTCTCTCACATTTCCATAGGTCCATCAGGTGTGGCTGGACTACAAGGTCCTGTATCTGGTAAGTGTGATAGTGTTGTTTTACAGATCATATATACCTTATGAATTTTAAGGGCTGCCATTTTGACCTAGGCACAACTGTTATGCTTAGCCAGAGTAGACTAGGTTGCATGTTCAATTTTGGATCAGTTAATTGGAGTGCATTGAATGGGTAATCACAGTCATGTATTTGCAGGAACAGTAACACATTTGCACTTAATTTTTGTGAACGACTATGCAGCCTGCTATACAGGAGACAATCACTCACAGATGCCTGTTCACACACAATATGGAGATGGTATATACCTGAGGTAGTGATACTATAATTGGCATAGTATGGTCAAGAAGGGTGCACTGCATTTTAGGAGTAGGTATATCAATTACACTGACATATTGCTTATCTCACAGGTGTATCACACTGGCAACATTAACCAGATGTAGCTGCAGTGCATGTTATAAAGGGCCTGTCTTGTTTGTGTATGTGTATGCATATGTTGTATGTTTGTCTGTTGTGCATGGGATCAGAAATAAGATGTGGGATGTGTAAAACAGTAGTGGCTCCTCACCTGTGTCTGTGTGGATTACCATACATAATAGTGCAGGTAGTAATGTACTTATCTTGTCTTCCTCCTCACATGTGAACATGGGGGTTGGAGTCTGTCCCCCTCACAACCTGATGCCAGTGTCTCATTGGACTCTGACAATTATGGTGGCCATACTGAGGCACAAGTGGGTTTGTTGGGGGCTGAATCTGTACCATGGGTTAACATCCCACTTCCTCCTCCATTGTCCCCACTCACAGTCCCCTGAGGCCACAGATATAGGATAGTCAGAGTGTGGTGACATTGAATAGGACAGTGTGGTAACTATGGCATCAGCAAATGTAGACACTGGTCACAGCCAGATGGCTGGCTAGGTCCCACACCGGCAGATTGACAGGGGTGCTTGGAGGAGGACTGCTGCCCATCCATCATCTGTCACAGGTGTCACATCATGAGTCACTCACCACGTGTTTCAATTCTGTCATGGAGGCACGGTCACATTCTGAATGCAACATCAGACAGATGCTTAGGATTATGGATGCAGCACAGTCTGACATCCGTGACTACCTCCACTGCATTGGTGACGCCATGGATTGTTTCACTGATGTAGTGGACAGACGATGGTCTGAGACAGTGTCAGTGTTTCACCGCATGTTGTCTGTGCTGGAGCATCTGGTTGGAGTAGAGCATCGGACATATGTACGTAGGTCAGCAACACCATCTACTGAGAGTACATGTCACCATGCACACTCACGTTCTCTTAGTGGCAGTACCTACAACAACACAGAATGGAATGTGCTGTCCACAACACAACATGGCAGGCCATGGGAATGTGGTCCTAGATGGTCCCATGGGGGACATGGGCCCAGCAGACAGCAGTCACTGTCAGCTACTAGCACTGCATCTGACCTTGGGCATGGTGCTGCCACTGCCACTCCTGGCAGAGCCAGTTCCCGTGTTCATGGCCAGAGACGGTGAACTCTCCACTCTGCCACATACGGTCCACAGCTGTCCAACACACACACATGTAGGGCTAGCATTGGGCTTGACTGTGTACACACAAACACTGAAACATCACTGTAACATGCAGGTCATCAGTAGACACATAAAGCATCTCTCCATGTCCCATGTACCCAGCACCCCTTCCTGACTAACACACATGCTGTCAAATGTTTGACACAGCCTAGGCCTCTGGCACCCCCACACCACACCCTGTGCAGGTGATGATACCTGTGCACATTGCTGCCATCGATGCAGGGACATGCAAATATGTGTCTGATGCACAGGGTGACTATTTTACTTTATATGTAGGTTTTGTAGTGTGGTAGTGTTTTGCCATGCAAGCTGTTGTGGGCATGACAGGTGCTGTATGCTGGCATATGTCATGAGTACACATAAAAAATTGTGTACCTTTGTTGCATGATGTAAGACTGCCAGTAGTGTTGCAGACTCACAGGTGTCTCACATAACTATATATGTTTCTGTTCCAGGGGTCTGAGTGGCTGAGCTATGGAGACTTGGCGGCAATACTGTAGCACAGGATGCATGGCAGCACAACAGAAATATGACATCAGCAAGGTACAGCTATATACATGCATGGTTACCTAGGTGAATATGTGTAGAACAGTGTGTCAGGGACAATGGAGGCAGTCAGGATAAACATCCATGCATACCCTGAGACAGGGCCTGCTACCCTTGATATGTGTCACCTGGGTGTTTTGTACATACAAATGTAGGTGTTGGTTGATACCATTTATGCCTAGCTAAATGTGGGCTATTTAGGGCCAGCAGTTAGTCACAGGGCAGTGAAATGCATGACCATTGCACACCCATATGGCCATATGTGTACTGTTGCATGGAAATATATTTGTACACACATACAGTTGTCTGTTGTGAGATTAGAACCCCTACCTATCTAATAGTATATACTATAAAACTATGTAGTTATGCATGCACCACGGAGATTATCTGTTATTAGACTGTCAGCCAGTGCTGTTAAGGTAGATGACATCAGCAGGTCTTATAAAGGAGGCCAATGGGAGGTTGAGAGTTAGTCACAGAGCCTTAAAATATACAACCATTGCATAGAGATAGGCAATACGGGCATGTGTACACTGATGCAAGGGATTATATTACTTACACACACACACACACACACACACACACACACACACACACACACACACACACACACACACACACACACACACACACACACACACACACACACACACACACGAGTTGCCTGTTGATTAGATTAGAACCCTTACCTATCTAGTAGTATACAGTAAAGCACTAAGTATTTATCATATATGCCATGGAGCTTATCTGTAATTAGATTGTCAGCCAGTCCTGTTAAGATGGATGCTATTAGCAGGTGTTGACAGGGAGACTGATGCTCAGGAGGATGCTAGTCACAGGGCTATAAAATGATCAACCATTGCACAGACGTAGGCCAGATGGGCATGTCTGTACTGCTGTAAGAGAAATATCACAAACATGGCTGAAGTGAGATTAGAACCCCTATTTACCTAACATAAACTATAGCTTGCAGTACTTAATGAACATGCCACCTGTTAAATCTGTTATACATGTGGCTGCAGCCACAGTACTTGTGCACAATGCAAAGTGGCCTTGCATTACACAACATGTGTAGTCTGCAGAGTGAACTTGCTTTATTCTGTTAGTGTATCTAGTGTCCTGGCAGTGGGGTACCTGCTAATACCTCTGCTATTAGTGTCACTAGTGTCCTAGCAGTGGGGTACCTGCTAATACCTCTGCTATGTGTGCACAGGTACCAGTTTTGCCATGTCTGGTCAGTTACAGTTTGCTAGGTGGACAGTTGGCCAGTGACAATATGGCCTGTCCAAGTCCAGCATTGAAGTCATTGCACATTACACCACCTGCTCACCATTGTCTGTCTACAGGGTGACATTCTACAGGCACAGGGTTGTGTGGTTGGGTGGATTCTGTCATTATGCAGCATTGGTCTGTTACCATCAGACAACTGTTGTGCATATAGGTGCAGATAACCTCAACATTCTGCATGTAAGTGTGGACATTCGTACATCCCCACACACATATACACATGAATATATATATATATATATATATATATATATATGTCAGTGATGTAACTGTAGTTGTGTGTGTGTTACATGGCTGTGTTATATAGCTGTATATATATATATATATATATATATATACATATATATATATATATATATATATATATATATATATATATATATATATATATATATATATATACATATATATAGCTATATAGATATAGATATGTTATATATATATATATATATATATATATATATATATATATATATATATATAGATATAGATATAGATATATATTTGACACGTACTGATAGATAGGGTAATCATGTGTGAGGGAGATAGGAAGAGACAGCTATGTATGCATAGCTGTCTGTATATACAGACATATTTTCACATCAGTTCCTTAAGCAGATGAGGCATCAGACATGGGCTCAAGTTACCTAAGTGTAGGAGCATGCACATTATGACTATCAGTACTTACAAGGTGACTCCAGCCCAGACCTAACTGTACTCCAATCCAAGATTTTGTATGCTGCAGCCAACTTGCTACTGCACCTGCTTCATCACTCCAGCACCTTCTTGATATTTTATCCAAGTCATTCCCCGGCTGTGTGCTGAACATAATATATGTCTCGTATCTATCAACTGTACAGATTGTAATAGAATGTACAGAGTTTTGCATCATATGTATGTTACATTGTACATAGCATTGTGATTTTCTGGTACATTATTGTCAAATCATTATAGATTGACGTTAGGAAATCCTGACAGACATTTGAGTTACTGACTCTATGTACATCAGGAATCCCATGCTAAAGCATGACTTGTTATTCTTTGAACTTTCTACATTTGTCTAGCCAGTAGTTAATCCTTCTGCTTATATTTGGGCATTTGTCCCACTACTGTTCATGCCTTTGTCCAGATTTCCTGCTCTAAGTGGTTGTAAGTATGATGTGACTGGGGTACATGATGTAATAACACACACAGGGTGACAGTCTACATACCCCTCTCTGTACATGATTTTGCAGGATGTCCAGCATTCTGCCTCATATGTCTGCTCTGTTGCTCATACAGTTGTTTTTTTTTTCTGGTAATATACTAGTAAATGGAGCCCACTGAATTGTTGTAAGTAGTGACACAGTTAAGTGACGGCCTTTACATCCTGCTGCTAATCTGACCTTTTGCAATCTGCTGCTACTAGGTGAATCAGAGCATGTATAATGTCTGTAGGTTTTGCCCTCTGTCCCCCATTGTCTCTGGCTTTATCCAGATTTCTTGCAGTAACATATTGTGACATATTGACAGTCTGTGGGACTCCTACCATACGAGTACCTAACATGCAAAAGTTGTAGGTGCAGCCAGCTTCAGACCATTGACACCACCAACCATGCTAATTTACTTAGCCCAGTGAGCCACACCAGCCACCAGAAAGTGAGGTTTAATTCCTCACAGTATCAACAGCAGACAGACATACACTGTGACCCCTATGTTTTGTGGAAAATAGAACATGTGGCCGGTTCTTTGTGATGGCCCTGAGATTGTGTTGTCTGCTGATATATCCTTGCAAACATACTGTTACTGCAGTTGTATGGGAACACTAATGTTTTGGGGGTAGGGGACTCTGGCATTGACAGTCATGCTTCTGTCCTGTGACCCTGGTGTTTGGCATTTCCCTTATATCCTGCAGTGGGTTTTTCAGCCATGGTGCCTAATGCATATTATGGAGCACTCAGTATTGGACAGAGTACCATTTGTCCCAAGTAGCTGTTACTACTCTGCAAGTAGCCCAGCAGCCCACTCTATTCCCTTGCATACATGTAGCAGGCCCGTACATATGCTGCCATAGTCTAGTACCCCGGACATTTGCTGTAAAGGAGAGTGATTTACCTTATGAACTCAGCAGTTGAGAGGCCTGTATTTCAGGGCTGACTCAGTCTGATGCATGCAGTACACAGCCAGTACATGGTAAGGCACAGATTGTGTGGTGTGGCTGGCATCCTTTTAACTATGTATGCAAGTTGGAGTAAAGTGTCAGTCCCTAGGACCCTAGGCTGTCAGTGCATGTGCTATGCATTGCCTCTTTGCCAAGGCCAGGGCATACTGGGTACACCTTCATCTGCCTGCAGGGACAGCCTCAGAGGGTTCCTCTTCCGAGTCCCAATGTGGGTGTGGCTGTGGGGACCTAGGCACTGTTGGGAGGATAAGGTCTATATTAGATCATCGAAAGTTTGATGGTTCGAATCACTAAAGGTCGACCTTTAATGATCAAACCATTAAAATTTCGAATGTTCAAAAAAAATAAATTAAAAAAGAAAAAGAAAATTTAAAGGGTGTAGGCAGGGGGGAAAGCCCCACTGCACCCTCCACATGGGGGGGGCTGCACTCCCCACTACCCCACTACTTAAATATACCAACTTCGAGACCACACTACATTGAAATAAACAGAAATCTCCCCTTATGGAGATTTCCGTTTACCCGTTCGACATTCTGCACTTTCACTATTCTCGTGTCGATAATGTCGGATTCAACATTGTCGGCTTTTGAAAATACAATAGGTAACCGGGGGGATGTATGTCCCTTCCCTGTGACGATCCTGCCAAAATTTGTTCCACAGGATCATATTGTGTAGTATGGCACATACTCTGGACATCTGTGCACATGTGGCTGGAGAGTACTGCAGGGGTCCACCAGATATATCGAGGTACCGGAACCGTAACTTGAGTAGCCCAAACACACACACTATGGCATTCCTAGTTCGTGTGTGTGCTTCATTATGGCATTCTTCTGTGGGTGTGTGTGCATTTCTGCTGGGTGTCATCATCCATGGTTCCAGTGCATAATCAGCATCCCCCGGTAGATGGCCATATGGGATGTCTCCCCTAGTAAACATGTGGTACAGCTGTAATGCATGATAGATATAGGAGTTGTGATAACTGCCAGGTTTCAGCACACACAATCATGATAATGCCCTGGGCATTGCACACAATCTTGCAGTTGATGGAGTTATACCCCTTGCAGTTTGCATAGACTTTACCCTCCTCAGCGAGTGGTGCTTTGATGTGTACATGAGTGCAGTCTATGTCACCCAGTACCTCAGGGTAGTGTGCTGCATGGTAGAAGAGATGCATACTGCTGGCCCTCTCCTCAGGGGTGTAGGGTAAATAAATATGCTCACTGGGATGTGGTAGCATGGCATCCAGGAACTGGTGGAGTACCCTGGATGCTGATGACTATGAGACCCCCATCATGTCCCCAGTTGGTCTTTAGAAAGTACCTGTAGCTAGTATCCTACGAGCTACACATACCTTTGTTTCCACTGGGATAGGTTTCCCTCTGTTGGCTCTGAGGTGAGGGTGGCAGAGCTCAGTGAGTTCTTGTTGTATGTCCCTGTCCACCCTGTAGTGCTTTACAATCTCTAGCTCATGTAGCTCTTGGAAGGTTACCCTGGGCCTGAACACACTTCTCCTTCTCAGTCTAGGCCTATTGTCAGCAACAGCATCAGCACTGACCTCAGCATCTAGCACATACAGATGTAGCAGAGCTGCAGCAGTCTCTAGCATTCTCTCATTTAAAATTCCTAAGTGTACTCCAGTGGTGCAGGGTATGGGGGAAAATCAGATTGTAGGGTGTATGCATACTTTATATTGCTCTGCTGCAGATGCAGCCAGTGTGATTGGCTAACTATGATGTATTCCATCTGCCAAGTACATCACTGAGGGGTTTTAATGGCCCAGTTTAAGTAGAACAGGGGTCATCATAATTTCCCAGGCATTTTTCTCTTTTTTTTTAAACTGCCTTCCCTGCTAAGCACTGCGGCATGGCTCACAAACTCACACTGCAGGTATAAACAATGCTCAGCAGTCTGAACACACCCCATCAACAGGCACTCTCAGCACAGCAGCATGCCATGCAAACATGCTCAAACACACTCAAACCAGCTAAAACACACAGCCCGAAGTGAAACAAAGCTTAGCAGCACTAGACACACCCCGCTGCTTACCTGAGAGGTTCACCACGCAAATGAATGCCACTGTGTTCCAAAGTGCTTAAACAGATAGTGACACACCCCCTTTTGATGTCAGCTAGCTCTCCTGTGGACACCAACACACTTCTGGGACTACACAGATTTTTTCTGCGGACACGGTAGCCCATTTTTTCTATTCAGTAACCCCAGCTCATTTGCATATAGATCCATGCACACAACCTAGATACTACACTATTCCAGGGTCTGCCTCTTCAGCAACCACAGAAATCTACCATTGTACATACTCCATGCAAGGCCCTATAATGCATTATTGTCACATATTTATTATTTTCTGTTTTTACACTTTTAAAATATTTGTTTTTGCATAACAGCATGTTTGCGCACTGCTGCACGCCACACAAACATAATATGGGTATTAAAAAATATTTATAGTAAATTATTTTTCATTACTTTTTAGAAACACAGGGCACAGTTTTACACATGTCTGTGCCTGCTATGCTATTTCTGACCTTCTAACTGGGCTTTTACAGCCCCTGTTCACTTTTTAATTTCTTGTACAAGGAAATTTTCTGTGTACATTTCGGACACCAACATGGGGTCTGCAGGACTGCCTATCTGCTTGCTGGATTGCTCCAGCACCCTCATTTGCATGCAATTCACCTGCTTAAAAGGTGAGCTGCATGCCATGGACACTTCCATGTTTGCACGCTTATGCACGCCCTTCTGCTCTGTTTACTGGATCGCACGGCTGCTTACTTCCGTGTAAGCTCCATACCACTATGCCTACACAGAAAATGACTCCATGTAGGCTTTACTGAATTCCCCCCTATAGCATTAACAATTAAAAAAGCCCATGTAAAACTTGGTGGTCTTTATAGGGCTAAACCCTATCAAACCAATCATGCTAGACTTACAACAGCTTGGACACACCTTCTATCTACCCTTCTTTACTGCTCCCAAATATTTACCAACCTCCATAAATCAGATTTGAATAACTTAGAATCTTGCTATAATAAAATAGCCAAATTCTCCTCAAACCAGCCTCAAAGATCACATCATTGCACTGCCCTTAAGCATCTGAACTGGATCAAACTCCCTAACTTATTTTCTCTCAGTCAATTAATTGTTGCCCATTCAGTCATCTACAAATCTGATTTCTGGTTGGCTCTGTCAGACCTTGTGCAACCTTACACTAATCTCAATTCACTCAGGTCATCAGATAAATGTTGCTCAAAGTTATTAAAACTCATCACTTACATGGTGACTCCTTATGCAGTCACACAATAGGCAAATCATGGAATTCTCTTCCCTAGCACATTCTGTCCATACCTGATACTGAGAACTTCAAACAGCTCCTAATAGAATATTTTCAAATTATTGGTTATGCTCTTGTACACCCTCTGACTAAGTTATTCCTACCCTCCTTCACCGTCTACTAACACATTTCTCTCTCTCAGTCTACTGCTATATTTGCAATTCTGACTTATTCATATACAAAACAAAATATGTTTCTACTCTATATGTATTTTCAATTTCTGTTATATCCTGATTTTACTTTGTGTATATATTCATATCAATTTTTAATCTTTGCTCAGTTGCATTTTACATTTTAAAATTCTGTTTTTGCCCTTTTACCCTTGCTTTATCTTATTGTACTATACATGTAGTTTTTTATAACTTTTGTAACTTTTTCTGGAGTTTTTCTCCTCAGGTCTCTGCTGAAAATGGGCTACAGGCCGGGTCAGACACTACCCGGTAATCAAATATAATAAATAAATAAAATATGCCCCTATTTCTGGGCCTTTGTCTCCCCATTTTGATGGTCTTTGAACAGATTTCTTGCACTAAGAGGTTGACAGGTATGTTGCAGACATGGACACCTGTCCCTGTTTCTGCAGTACTGCATATCACTGAAAATGTCCACGGCATTCCCCACCTGTCTGCTGTACTTAATATGTGACTGAGGTTCATAATGTTACACAACACACAGACTGACAGTCTTTGAAAACACCAACATAATAATACCTCACATGCAAAAGATGTGCCTACTTCCTGATTAGAGGCATCAACACCATTACCCATGCTAACTTCCCTAGTCCACTGAGCCACACAGGCTGACAGACACAGTGGAGTCATTCATCACACAACCAACAACATAAATATGTATGTTTTTATTCCTACGTTACGTGTGGCATACAATGTGTGATCAAGTTCATAGGTTCATAGGTTCATAGGTTGGTACTAGGCTATTGGCCCTAGGGCCTATACAAACCTAGCCATAACAATTCCCTGACTATTTCTTCCCACAATATTTACTTCCCTGGACCCCTGTCTAGCAGGGTGACTGATGTGATCCCAGGGGTTCTATGTTACAGCCCTGAGTTTGCCTGGTCTGCTGATATATCATTGCTGACTTACTGTCAAAGGAGTTATATGGGAACACTGCTGTGTTGGGGGTGGGGAACAGCACATGATCTGCTGGAATAGGCAGTAGTACAAATATCATGTGACCACATCTGCCTTGACTGATGTAGGCATTATTCCAACCATGAGGTCTAGGGATTATTAGGGAACACATACTATTGGACTGGGTACCTGTAGTCCCATGTGGATGTTACTTCTGTCATCATAGCTCACTATATTTCTTTGCATAAATGCAGCAGATCCATAAATACAATACCATATTATAGTAATACTTATAAGTAATGTGTAGGTTAGAGAATTACCTTGCGAATGCAGCAGTTGACAGGACTACAGTTCAGGGCTGGTCTGAATCTGTGTGATGCAAGCAGTACACAGCCAATACATGTATAGGTATAGGTTGTGTGGGCTGTCTGGCATCAACAATTTTACTATATGATTGTGAGAAGGAGTACGGTGTCAGTTCCTAGGGCCCTAGGTTGTCAGTGAATGTGCTATGCATTGTCTCTTAGCCAAAGCCTGGGCATACTGGGCATGCCTACATCTGCCTAAAGGGACATCATCAGGGGGTTCTTCTTCTGAGTCCTCATATAAGTCCTCATATAAGTGTGGCTGTGGTGACGTAGGCACTGGTGGGAGGTTGTGTATCCCTTCCATTTGCTGATCCTGCTGCAGCTATTTCCATAGGATCATATTGTGTAGCATGGCACATACCTTAAACATATGGGCACATGTGGCTGCAGAGTACTGTAGGGCTTCACCAGATATATTGAGACACCAAAATCAGGACTTTAGAAGCCCAAAAACATGCTCTATGATATTCCTAGTTTGTGCGTGTGCCTCATTATAGTATTCGTCAGTGGGTGTGTATGCATTTCTAATGGGTGTCATCATCCATAGTTCCAGTGCGTAGCCAGCATCCCCAGAAAATGACCATGTGGAATGTCCCCCCAGCAAACATCTGGTACAGCTGTGATGTGTACCAGATATGGGAGTCGTGATAACTGCCAGGGCTGCCAACATTCCACATTCATGATAATCCCCTGGGCATTGCACATGACCTGTTGATGGAGTGGCACCCCTTGCAGCTGACTAAGATTATACCCTCCTCACTGGGTGGTGACTTGATGGATACATGAGTGCAGTCTATGGCACCCAGTACCTCAGGAGAGTGTGCTGCATGCTAGAAGTGTTGCATATTGCTGACATTCAACTCAGGGGTGAGGGGAAAATAAATGTGCTCACTGGCATGTGGTAGCATGGTATTCAGGAACTGGTAGAATACCCTGGAAGTAGATGCCTGTGAGACTCCCATCATGTCCCCAGTTGGTCTTTGGAAAGTACCTGTAGCTAGTATCCTAAGAGCTACACATACCTTTGTTTCCACTGGGAGGGGTTCCCCTCTGTTGGCTCTAGGTCTGAGTTGAGGGCGGCAGAGCTCAATGACTTCTTGCAGTATGTCCCTGTCCACCCTGTAGTGCTCGACAATCTCCAACTCATGTAGCTTCTGGAAGGTTACCCTGGGCCTGAACACTCTTCTTCTTCTCTGTCTAGGCCTACTGTCAGCAGCAGCAGCATTGAGCTCAGCATCTAGCACATACAAATGTAGCAGACCTGCAGCAGCCCCTGGCATTCTCTCAGTTAAAATTCCCAAGTTTGTACTTCAACGATACTGAGTAAGGGGGAAAATCAGATTGTAGGTTTTATGCATACTTTATAGTGCTCTGCTGTAGGTGCTGACTCTGTGATTGGCTACCTATGATGCATTCCACCTGCTTAGTAGATCATTAACATCATTTAATGGCCCTAGTTTAAGTTAAACAGAGGTCAAAACTAATGTGTCACTGGGTTTTCGATACAATCAGCACTGTGGTGTGCTGAGCAAACATGCACCCCATAGATAAGCAAAGCTTAGCAGTCAGTGTACACTCCCCCCTGAAAGGACATGCTCAGCATGGCAGTGTGCCATGCAAACACACTGAAACACGCTCCCCTTAGCTAAACAAAGTGAGTGCATACACCCCCCTGCAAGGATACACTAAGCACTGCAGTGCTCCATGCAAACAGGCTGAAATAAGCTTAGAAGTCATTGGACACACCTTCCCCTGTTGTCAGCTACCTTCTCTGTAAACAACAACATGGTTCTCTGCCTATGCAAAGGGGATATGCAGGCACGATTACCCCTTTGTGCTGTTCAGTAACTCCATCTCATTTGCATAGGGATCCATGTTCACAGCCTGGAAACTACACGCTTCAAAGCCCTACCACATTAGCAACAGCACCAATGCACCATTGCAGATACCTCATGCAGGGTCCTGTAATACATTTCTGTCACATAATATTAATTTTGCTTTTACCAATTATTTTTTATTTTTTTATAAAGCATGTTTGCATACTGTGGCACCATGGAAATATGCTCAGATTATTAAAAAAATAAATTTAACTTATTTCTTTTATTTTGTCAGACACACAGAGCATAGTTTCACTCATATCTATATGTTCTATGCCATTTCTGCCCATCTATCTACATTTTTACAACCCCTTTTGTCTGTCTGTATTCCTGTACACAGAATTTTTCCATGCACACTGACACGTGGTCTGCAGAGTTGCCTATCTGCTTGCTGGATCGCTCTACCTGCCTCATTTGCATGAAATTCACTTGCTTATGAGGTGATTTGCCACAAAAGTTTCTGTGGTAGCATGCTCGTGCGCACCGCTCAGCAATGCTTACTGAATCTAAAAATGTTTGTGGCCATGTTAGCAGTGCAAAGCGATGCCTACATGGGAAAAACATGTAGGCTTTATTAAATTCCCCCCAGAGTTCATTGAATCCCACAGTGTATCTATTCTTAACCAGTGCTGTTGTGTTATGTTTAATTCGGTATACTTATTTAAACTGTAGATGTTTTTGTATTATTTTTATAGATTGAAAAATTATTTTCATTAAAATATTTTTGTAATTCTTTGAAGCTTTCCTTCTCTGGCCTCCGCTGAAAATGGGCACTTACCCAGTCAAACTTTCCTGGTAATTAAATGTCAATGAATAAATAAATAAAATAAATAAATAAAAACTCATAGTACAATGGTTGATGCCATGTGGCAACTGATGCACTGGTTACTGTGGCAAATACCAAAATGAAGTAATTTGAAAATTCAACTAAAGACAAAGAGACTGCAGAATAGCATGCAGACAGGTGGTAAAGGTAATTGCTTAAATCATATATTCTTCGTATGTGCTACACTAAGGGTAGATAAAAGGAAGGAAAAATTCCTTTTGTGTTAAAAAAAATTATATTTACACATAGCTGTTCTTTACACACACCCTGACTTGAAGTGTTACGCTCTCTTCCTCCATCAATGCTATTGGGTGAACCCAAGACATTATCATCAATGAGACCATTAACAGTAAGTAAGCACTTCCAAAAGGGCTATTCCTGGAAGCAAATATATCAGCTCAACACTCTGGGCAACTCCCTACGAGGGAAAACCTATTTCAGTACATATCACACGATGAAGTACTCTTCAGTTAATGTCTATTTCTAATTTTATGGCCTAACCTCAACACCAGATCCATGAGCACATAATTTGATTACAGCACTGCAGAGTCCATACAAGTGCTAAATATAAATCCTATGCCTGATGTGTAGGGGATGACTCAGTAAGCCGGGTTGGGTATATATGGTACCATGTGAGTGAGGTGCTTCTTTTACCTCTAGGATGTTGAAATACCTGGGATCTAATTAAGTGATCATAAAGCCTGGACAGATTATATTTCTTCAAAGTGAATTTCTTTTTATGTTATCTCCTTGGAAATTTCAGAATAATGCATGACTGTCTCTTGCAGCACGAGAAAAGGAATGTGAAGTGCATTCATTTTAAAAGGGGAAGGTGTGAAATTAGCAGTTGTCTGAGATCACTTTTAGAGTAAGATCAAATTAAATTCTAAGATGTGGTTAAAGGTGAAACTTTTGTACTCAGAAACTTGGTTATTAACACTGCTACATTACATTTCTTCCAGTAAGGAGTCATTTTAACTGCTTTATGTGATGCAGCAGGTGGTTTGCTACAGTAATGTAAATATACATTAGGGTCTGATAAAATGCATTTCCGAGCACAGCAGGCATACCTCTCATCACTCCCTGACTTTGCCTCATATCTTTGTCATGTCCCTTATTAAACTTTTGATTTGGGGGTACATAAACCTTATAAAATGTTTGATTTGGGGATAAATCAACCTTATAAAATGTTTAATTTTGGGGTAAATCAACCTTATAAAATGTTTGGTCTTTGGGGCAAATCACCAAGGATTACAGTCAGTCAGTAATACCAGATACAATTGTTTCATTGTTCAGAAAATGTGAAGATTCACAAAACCTGTTCTATTAACTTTGTAAGTGAAACAGAATAATATTTAAAAATTGTCCCTGATTTGGGTGATTTACCCCTATTATTTTTGGATTTGTCCAGAGCTGTGAAGCTATGCTGGCAAGGCCATCCTCTTGTCCTTTCCTGATGAGGCCAAACAAGGACACAGCATGCTTATGACTGATGAATTCTGGAATGCTGACTTGGCTGCATCATTCATAGGTTCATAGGTTTGTTACTAGGCTCATACCTCTTAACCTCTTAGTGCAAGAAATATGGACAAAGCCCGAGAAAATGGGGGGAGAAAGGCCCAATAATAGGGACATATTTTAAATATTCCTCTTATAAACGTAGATAGTTGCTAGAATAACAGGGTTTGTTTTAACATGCATTCTTCTGCTGAGAGACTTTTGTTCTCATTGAATACAGTTAAATACGTCTTCTTCATGCTTCCTGTATCCTATTCCATTCCATTTTGTCTGTCTGTATTCCTGTACACAGAATGTTTCCATGCACACTGACATGTGGTCTGCAGAGTTGCCTATCTGCTTGCTGGATCGCTCTACCTGCCTTATTTGCATGAAATTCACTTGCTTATGAGGTGATTTGCCACAAAAGTTTCTGTGGTAGCATGCTAGTGTGCACCGCTCAGCAATGCTTACTGAATCTAAAAATGTTTTTGGCCATGTTAGCAGTGCAAAGTGATGCCTACACGGGAAAAAACATGTAGGCTTTATTAAATTCCCCCCAGAGTTCATTGAATCCCACAGTGTATCTATTCTTAACCAGTGCTGTTGTGTTATGTTTAATTCGGTATACTTATTTAAACTGTAGATGTTTTTGTATTATTTTTATAGATTGAAAAATTATTTTCATTAAAATATTTTTGTAATTCTTTGAAGCTTTCCTCCTCTGGCCTCCGCTGAAAATGGGCACTTACCAGTCAAACTTTCCTGGTAATTAAATGTCAATGAATAAATAAATAAAATAAATAAATAAAAACTCATAGCACAATGGTTGATGCCATGTGGCAACTGATGCACTGGTTACTGTGGCAAATACCAAAATGAAGTAATTTGAAAATTCAACTAAAGATAAAGAGACTGCAGAACAGCATGCAGACAGGTGGTAAAGGTAATTGCTTAAATCATATATTCTTTGTATGTGCTACACTAAGGATAGATTAAAGGAAGGAAAAATTCCTTTTGTGTTAAAAAAAATTATATTTACACATAGCTGTTCTTTACACACACACCCTGACTTGAAGTATTACGCTCTCTTCCTCCATCAATGCTATTGGGTGAACCCAAGACATTATCATCAATGAGACCATTAACAGTAAGTAAGCACTTCCACAAGGGCTATTCCTGGAAGCAAATATATCAGCTCAACACTCTGGGCAACTCCCTACAAGGGAAAACCTATTTCAGTACATATCACACGATGAAGTACTCTTCAGTTAATGTCTATTTCTAATTTTATGGCCTAACCTCAACACCAGATCCATGCGCACATAATTTGATTACAGCACTGCAGAGTCCATACAAGTGCTAAATATAAATCCTATGCCTGATGTGTAGGGGATGACTCAGTAAGCTGGGTTGGGTATATATGGTACCATGTGAGTGAGGTGCTTCTTTTACCTCTAGGATGTTGAAATACCTGGGATCTAATTAAGTGATCATAAAGCCTGGACAGATTATATTTCTTCAAAGTGAATTTCTTTTTATGTTATCTCCTTGGAAATTTCGGAATAATACATGACTGTTTCTTGCAGCACAAGAAAAGGAATGTGACGTGCATTCATTTTAAAAGGGGAAGGTGTGAAATTAGCAGTTGTCTGAGATCACTTTTAGAGTAAGATCAAATTAAATTCTAAGATGTGGTTAAAGGTGAAACTTTTGTACTCAGAAACTTGGTTATTAACACTGCTACATTACATTTCTTCCAGTAAGGAGTCATTTTAACTGCTTTATGTGATGCAGCTGGTGGTTTGCTACAGTAATGTAAATATACATTAGGGTTTGATAAAATGCATTTCCTTTTTTTTTCAAAACAGGTTTATTGTTTTAACATACAAGAGAAATATCATAACAATTTTATACAAGTAATTAAAAATAGATATGATTATAACATTCAACAAAACAACTAAAGTATTTACAAAGACATCCACTACAATCAGATCAATTAATTAAACTAAAATACCATGCTATTGAAATTAGGATTTTTTTAACAAATTTTGTAAATTATCCCATACAATATAATAAGATGTTTTTCTAGTTGTTCTTGACCTAATTGTGTTTATTTCCATATGGCACACAATATTCATAACATTTTTTAATTCATTGAATGAAGGAGGTGTATCTGAAATCCAATTTCTGGTTATTATTTTCCTAGCCACTGCTAGAATAGACCATAACAAGGGAAGCTTAACCTTTTAACACTTTGAGGTACAGGTGTGTTGAATAATATAAGAGATTTAGAAATAATGAAATTATCTGTAAAAAGAGCCTGCAAAAATTAATTAATTGACTTCCAGTATTCTTTTAATTTTATACAGTCATAAAACATATGAGCCCAGTCAGCATTAATTTCTACATTACATCTCTTACATAGATTATCTTTATTATTTATTTTATTCATCATCAAAGGTGTATAAAAAGATCTATGTAAAAATTTCCATGTATAAAGTCTCCAGACAATGGAAGACATAGTTCTATAGGCAGATTCCAATATATATTGTTTATCTTGTTGATTTGGTGGGTCCCCATTAATAGAAGTGAAATAATTCCAGTATGTATCTACACTGTAAAAAGTTTCTTGTCTGATAATTTTATGTATGTATGAAAGTTTACCTTTATCAGAAACTTTATGTTGTAAATTTAATATCAAGTAATCAATCAGTGTTGGAATAGATTCTTTAACTGTTATAGACATTAGATCTATTTTATTAATGAGATGTTGTCTAAAGGTCTGAACCTCTAACCAGCAAGTTTCTCTTAGATCAAATTCTTGTTTTAAGAAATCTAGATTTTTAACTTTATTATCAGATATCAACTGATACCAGTACTTTAGATCATTATCTATAGCTAAATGAGTTCCTTCAGAAGTAGATGACAAAAGCATACCCTGAGTATACATTATAGGGAATATAATAAAATTCCATTCCCTATACTTAGGGTGCATGAATATAAAGTTACGATAGCTAATAATAATATTTAATGGGTAACAAACCATATATTTAGGTGTAATAGGTGAAGTACAAAATTCCTTTAGTAACCATAACATGGAGTTATTTACAATCATATTTTTATGTGTTAAGGAGATTTTCATGAAGTGCATACTAATTATCTCCCAATAATCTTTCCATTTTGCGACATATGTCTGATCTATTAATAAAGTAATAACTTTTACAATAGAAGAGATAGTATATAAATTAAAGTCTGGAAAAGAAATACCCCCTTGAGACCAGCTATTAGTATGTTTCTTTAATGCAATCCTAGGTCTATTAGGTGCCCATAGGAAATTTAACATTAGTGTATTCAGTTTCTTGATAATTATTTTTGTAGGTGGAAGTATTATTGATTGTATTAAGTATAAAATCTTGGGGAATATTATCATTTTAATAATTGTAAGTCTCTCCTCCATAGTAAAAAACATATTATTCCAGGTATTAAAAGATTTTGTATATTAAGAAAACAGGTATTATAATTATTATATATAACAGATTTAATATCTTTAGATAATATTATACCTAAATAAGTTATCTGACCTGAATTGGGTACATATTTAGTAAAATCACTAATGAGAATATTTTTTCGTGTATATATAGGTAGTAGTTTAGTTTTTTCTTCATTGAATATTAAACCAGAAATACTTTTAAAATTCATCATTTTATCAAATAGAGACTGCATAGAAGAATTAGATCCTGCTGATGTAATTAGAACATCATCTGCAAAAAGTTGAATTTTGGATGTTGTATTTTCATCTATTTCAAAACTCTCTATGTCAGTACTGTTTCTGATCAAATTAGCCCAAGGCTCCATTACTAAAGTGAATAATAGTGGAGAAAGTGGACATCCTTGTTTTGTACCTTTAAAAATGGGTATATGTTGTGAAACATATGTTCCTACCTTAATATAAGCCAATGTTCCTTTGTATAAATGCTCAATTAGATTTACAAATGCATCTGAGAAGTTTGTGCACTTCAGTAAGGTAAACAGATAGTCCCAACTTACTGAATCAAATGCTGAACTTATATCAAGACTAATAAGTGTTAAATCTTTCTTTTTCCTATTTGCAAAATCAATTAATGTTAAAGTTCTTCTTATATTATCAAAAGTATTTCTATTTACAATGAAGCCTGTCTGATCTATATCTATAATGCCGGGAATGATTCTCTTCAATCTAGCAGCAAAAATACACATAAACATTTTATAAGCAACAGTAAGTAATGAGATGGGCGATATGAAGTACATCTAGTTGGATCTTTATTAGGTTTTAAAATTGGCGAAATAAATGTATATTGCCAAGATGGGGGTTATTAACTCAGTTTGGGCCAAAATAAAACCTTATGTATTAATGAATATGTACTTTTAGAAAGGATTTTATATATCTCTGGTATAATACCATCATTACCAGGTGCTTTGTTTGATTTAAGCTTATTTATTTGTGTAATAACCTCTGTATATGAAATACTTTTGTCCAATAGTTTAATCTGTTGTTTATTAAGCTTTTTATTCATGTTTGTGGTTATAAACTCCTTTATTTTATCTTTAGGTTCCATGTTAATGTTATTATGGTTAATTTTGTGAAAGTGATTTCTAAATTCATCTAGTATTTCTGGTATACTAGAAACATTCTTCTTTTTCCTTAGAGAAAAGATTTCTTTGATATGGTTTTGTTTATTCAACCTTTTTTTTATTTTTAAGTCTATGTAAGTATTTAGGGCTTATTGAATAAGACAAAAACTTGTATTTCTCTAAAGTTATTTTAACTTTATGAGTTAAAATTTCTTTGTATTTCTCATTTAGTTTGTTTATTTCTTCAATAACTTTCTTGTCCATAATATTTTCTTTATTATTATATTTATAAGAGTCTAATTTACTTTGAATATCTAACAATTCCTTATCCCAAGATTTCCTTTTATTATTATACCATCTGATACTTTGTCCATATAGATATGATTTTAAGGCATCCCAAACATAGACAATGGAGACTTCAGGAGTATTATTTATGTCTAAAAATGTTTTACTTCTGAAAGTATATATTCTTTATAGTCTTTTAGTTGAGCTAAGTATGCTGGTATCCTTTTGATCTGAACATTATGAGTATTTTTTATCATGAATTCAAAAACAATTGAATTATGATCAGATATAGGACATGAAATGATTTTGGAATTAATTAAATCTGTTACCATCTGGTTAGAAATAAAGACCCTATCTATTTTTGAATAAGTTTTGTATCTGTTAGAAAAAAAGGTGTATGGTAATGATTTTGAATCTATCTGATTATTAATATCATTCAAATGATAAGAATTAGCAAAATCATTTAAATGTGTTTAGATGTAATTCTTCTTTTTCCTATAGTGGTAGTATCACTTTCATGTAGTATACAATTAAAGTCACCAGCTAAAATAATATCTCCTATAGAGAATGATATGATCTTATCAAGATGATGTTTCACTGTATTAATACCAATTCCAGGTATCCAATATACATTAATTAAAGTGTAAGTCTTCCCATTAATTTGTATTGTAACCATACAAAACATTCCTTTGTCATCCTGATAAGACTTAATGGTTTTAGGAATGGGCATACTTTTATTCCATAAAATAGCCACTCCTCTTTTTTTCTGAGTGTGCTCTGAACTAACCAATACTGTATATTTGTTTGTGGCTAGTTTATCAATATCTTTTTTCAAGAGATGGGTTTCTTGCAGGAAGACTAAGTTGGCCTTATGTAAATTAATGTATCTTATTAGGCTTGCCCTTTTACATGGATTATTCAATCCATTAATGTTTAAAGAAATTCCTTTTAAAGATGTCATTTGGCATTTTTAAAACTTAAGAATCTTATGATCAAAATAACAAATAACAACATAAGTAATGTTACATCTCCTCCTTTAGGTGTACCTTTAAGTATACAAGAGAACAAAAACCAAGGATGCACCAACAGCTATGTAGAAATCCAAAAATTATCAGCAAACAAATCCAAAACAACAACAGCCAACGATATATTCCACTTTTTATTGACAGGAACAGAATAAAATAGTAAGCGCTTTCACATCCTATGATGCTTCTTCAGATTTCCATATATATATATATATATATATACCTTTAAGTATAGCTGTATTTATTGAATCTCTTATGGGATTTTGTATAGGATTCAATTTTGTTTGTAGTGACAATGAGTGTACAAAATATATTGTGGATGTCAAAACTATATACATATAACAATGAACAAGTGAAAATAATGTAAGGATTAAACCTTGCATCCAGCCTGGAGTTAAAAACTCCAACTTAGAGTAGTATTTACCACTCAAGTTAACCCCATACCCTAAGCAGCAGTACCTCAGCTACCACCTTATCAATTTGATGCTGGTTATATTTAACTTAAATTAACAGTTTTCAATTCAATTATCTAGCAAGACAAGACTACACATTTGATAAAACAGCATCATATAAACTAAAATAAACTTTTTTAAAAAAAAAACTATTCATACTACTATATACATCTATGTAATATAATACACTTGTATTCAAATAGCATTCAAATAATCTTGATATTAGGAACCAAGATGAGAGAGAGAAATAAAAGATGTGAAAGAGGGAGAGAGAGTGAAAGAAAGAGAGAGGAAAAAAAAAGGAAGGCATATTTACATATTAATTTATTCAAAGTATGTAAAAATAAGTTCTAACATTCATTTAAATCAAAAACTTTGGCTAATATGGTTCAGACATTACATATATTAAGATGTATCTATTTTCTGTCATGTAAATGCAGTCAACAGCTTCCAAAAAAAAACCTTGAATTGTTTGTATGTGAGCATTTTACTCATACTCATTATTGTCAATAGAATAAAATATTATATTTATAATAATTGTTATAAATTATACTGCACAGTTATACAAATTCTCAGAAACACTTGCATTATTGTAAAAAAAAGCCATCTGTATTGTGTATGTCTATACTACTGCTTTAAAATATATCATATGACAATTTCTTCCAGAATAGAGTTATAAAGTTATTTATGCTTGTCAATCAGATGAATTAAATGAGTTATAGTAATGTATATGTTTGGAACATAAGTTTTTAACACAGATTAGTATGCTGCAGTCAAGTAGATTTTCAAAAACACTTGAATAAATGTTTCATTTTCTATGCCTTCTAAAATAAGACATTTACTTACTACAAGAAACTGCATCATTTAAAATCATTATAACTGA
Organism: Protopterus annectens; assembly: GCF_019279795.1. Lineage (NCBI taxonomy): Eukaryota > Metazoa > Chordata > Ceratodontiformes > Protopteridae > Protopterus > Protopterus annectens. The sequence goes on from NC_056731.1 coordinate 521,956,728, forward strand.
CATATTTTATGAATTATAACATAGATATTTAAGTAAATATATAAAATAACTCACATTTAAATGTTAAAGAGTTCATTTTCCTTCACTTAGTCGCATTGCATCAGTTCTACTTCCTGGTAGAGTGTTCTTCCTGAATCTGTGATGTGTCAGTGTGATATCTAGGTCAAAGGTCAAATTGACTGCTTTCAGCTTCTCTGTGAGAATTCTGAGAGTTGAAGCTTTTGAAACAACTCGAGGACACTGTTCATGAGGTAGCCCACATCTCAGATTGTCTCCCTTAACATTTTGGCGGGAAACTTGTTAAAAACTAATGACAAACATTCATTTAGCAGTGTAAATGCATCTAAACATGACAAAACCATCGCAATGTATTTTACAGGTTATTACAGCCTCTATGTAAGTGAAATTAAGCCCAAAGTTATTAATAAGTAATAAAACTCAATATTTTTGTCCCAACTCAATTTTTATGCAAATCTTATTATTTACTGTGTCTATATGATCAAAAGCATTTCTATATATTAATATGAAAAAAATAAAGAGAAAGAATAAAGAAAAGAAAAAGAGAGTAGAAAATAAAAGAGTGTAAAGCAGAAAAAAGCTATAAGAAGTATATACAATGGAATATTACTTACTGTTTATATTAATAGAGTTAAAAATAAAACATATTATTTACTATTATTTAGTTCTAATTATTACTAGTTAAAGCATGACAGATTATTTACAAACAAGCATAAGCAGTATAATCAAGAAAGTATAATTAGGAATAGCATTTGAAGAACATATAAACTTTTTACAAGGAATAAATATGTTATTATTCCATTTATCATATTTTCATTACTCTTCTCTCCCTGCCCTCCCCCACCCTTTACCCACTACATAATCTAAATAGAATATCATTGTTTAAACAAAGAAAAGGAGAAAAGAAAAAAGAAAAAAATGTATCAAATTACTGACCTTACTTCTCTTTTTCAGAAAGAGAAACAAATTGAATAATAGCTTGTTATTAGTTCCTCAGATATTTTGACTGGTTATGAAACAAAACATTTCTTTGCACACAGAGAATAACTTTGATTAAATCTTTTTCAGAATATTTGTGGCTTTCTGGAAATGCAGGAACTATATTTAAAAGATTAATAATGAAGTAAAATGATGAGAGGAAAAAAAAAAAAACATAGAACAAATCATTTGTTTTTTAGTCTCTTCTTCCTCTCTGAAGTCTTCCACGAAGTTTCAGTTGCCAGTCTCTTTAATGAAGGACTAGCCCATTCCATTTCCTCCATTTTATCCAAAATCTTTTTTTTTTTTGATAAACAGTAAAGCAGAGTCTAAGTCATCAAAAATTTTAGGACCATCAGGAAGGAAGATTTTTAGCTTGGCAGGAAACAGAATGTATGTTTTAAACTGTGCTTTTTTAAGCTCCCTTATTAGTGGCAGAAAAACTTTTCTTTTAGCTATTACCAAGGAAGAATAGTCATTGTCAAAATGCACAGTTGTCTCATTAATCTTAACAGGAGCTTTAGCCCAAGCAGATTTAAGAACCATCTCTTTATCAAAATATGATAGAAATCTAATTATAACTGATATAGGATAGTTTTTGTTAGAGTTAGTATTAGCTATAGATCTATGTGCTCTTTCGATACCAAAAGAGAATGCTTCTGGTAAGTCTAAAGTTTTAGGGAGCCATGATGTTAAAAAAGAAGTAATATTGTTACCTTCAATATTTTCTGGCAGTCCAAAAATCCTAATGTTATTGCGCCTAGATCTATTTTCCAGGTCATCCAGCTTTGTTTGTAAATGTGTATTTTGTTTCAGCAGAAACTCAATGTTGATTTCCTCTTCTTGGATTCTATTTTCCATGTCATTCACAGCTTCTTCTATGCCTGTCATCTGGATCTTCTGTTGTTGCAGGTCTATATGTAACAAGTCTATTTGTTTTGTAGTTTTTCTATGAAGGTATCTATTTTAGTATCCATTTTATCCATCTTAGCAGTAAGTTGCTGGATTATAGTTATCAGAGACTGAAGTTCTTTCTTGATGCTGGAGTCTTGAGAATTTGTCTTACTGGAACTCATTTCAGACTGATAAACTGACAGGAACATTTCCAAAGTGATTTCTGACAGGAATATTTTTAAAATTTCCTTTCTTTTTTAGATATAGTTCAAGAACTATATAAAACAAACATATTTAGAAAGAAAATTACTTCAAAAATTATTTTTTTAAGTAATGAATTCCTGTCAGTGTAATGAAATTGGTGGAGCTGAAGAAATCTGCTGCTATCCTGTGTTCATCCTTGGCCACGCCCCTCGATAAAATGCATTTCCGAGCACAGCAGGCATACCTCTCATCACTCCCTGACTTTGCCTCATATCTTTGTTATGTCCCTTATTAAACTTTTGATTTGGGGGTACATAAACCTTATAAAATGTTTGATTTTGGGATAAATCAACCTTATAAAATGTTTGATTTTGGGGTAAATCAACCTTATAAAATGTTTGGTTTTGGGGCAAATCACCAAGGATTACAGTCAGTCAATAATACCAGATACAATTGTTTCATTGTTCAGAAAATGTGAAGATTCACAAAACCTGTTCTATTAACTTTGTAAGTGAAACAGAATAATATTTAACAATTGTCCCTGATTTGGGTGATTTACCCCTATTATTTTTGGATTTGTCCAGAGCTGTGAAGCTATGCTGGCAAGGCCATCCTCTTGTGCTTTCTTGATGAGGCCAAACAAGGACACAGCATGCTTATGACTGATTCTGGAATGCTGACTTGGCTGCATCATTCATAGGTTCATAGGTTTGTTACTAGGCTCATACCTCTTAACATCTTAGTGCAAGAAATATGGACAAAGCCCGACAAAATGGGGGGAGAAAGGCCCAATAATAGGGACATATTTTAAATATTGCTCTTATAAACGTAGATAGTTGCTAGAATAACAGGGTTTGTTTTAACATGCATTCTTCTGCTGAGAGACTTTTGTTCTCATTGAATACAGTTAAATACGTCTTCTTCATGCTTCCTGTATCCTATTCCATTTCAGTGAGGTCAGTCTGCCCACATACATAAAGTTTCATCTATCATAACTCATTTATATGTGGTTAGGATTCACTAGTGACAGCTGGCAGGCAGCATGCAAGAAGGCACACTTTAGTAACTTCATTTTATAAGTAATTGCTGCCAGTAGTTTTCTAGTTTTCATTTGCACATGAACCATTGGCCCAGGAGATCACTATTATCAGGTTAAGGCCTCAGTCAGAGGGGATAACTTAGCTCACCACAGCTAGGGGTTAAATACATTCTGCAATTTAAACTCCAAGCATCAAATTTCCATTGTATCAGTAGAAGGGATCTGGAACAACAGACACTCTTGTTGCTTCAATTTCTGTAAATAAAACTGAATCGACAGAAAACTAAGAAACTATATCCTTCCAGAAGTAAAATGAGAAAGCAGTACTCCTCATATTAATTCTTTACCTACCTTAGCTAAAATGACATAGTACTGCAGACAGTTGGCAGAAGTGTGGTGCTTACTAGAGACTGATGAAATATAACATAGTTAATATAGCACCTGTTTAGAAGACAGAGTTATATAGAGGACTCTGTATAACCTGACTGTCAGAAAGCTGTGAGGGGCATATTCAAATAAGTTCTGTAGATACATGCTTCCTGAAAACTGTTCTTTGAAGGAAGGTCACAGCAATAATTCATTGATGTTTTTTCTAAGAGAATTTAATACCATCCAGCATTAGATTGTGTGGTTCAGAAGCAGTGAACTTGTGTGCAAAGGGGGCAGCTGTCCTAGGTATAAAGTGCTAGGGGGCAAGATCAGAAGATCTCAATCAGTCTTCAGTGCATTACTGGCATTCAAAAATGAATGCCACTATTACAGCTGTGGTCAGAGCTGAAGTGTTTAGCACTCTGTGTGTGGTATAAACCATAGCAACTGCTTGATACAAATTTAGCAAGCTGTCTGCTACAGTTTAAAACAAAAAAACATTGGGCATCCATGCAAAAGGTGGGTGTGACTCAAAAAACGCAATTATATGATGCAACAATTGGAAATAACATGGCCAGCCATGTTATATGCTAATGACCACATAATGAAGCTCCACTTATGATAATGAGGCAAAAAATGGTGAAGCAATTCAGAAATGTTTAAACATTGCAGTGATGCTGACCCCCACCTTAAATTTATGCAAGACTAGATGCTCATGTTCAGGCAGTGTAAGGTTGTGAGCAATGTTAGCAGATGCTGCAGCTATTGTAAAATTATATGTGCAAGAGGTCTTATAGCAGCTGTTGCAGTCAGTGGTGCTTTACATCAACCCAGAGGTGACAGGTCATCCGACCATGTTTAACATTTCATGTTCCAAACACTCACCCAGAAATCCTTCTCCTTCATAGATGCTTGGCTCGACAACTCACAACTCCTTCTCAAAAAAAAAAACTACTATTGTTCACCCTAGCTCTCTCTCCTCCCAAAAATCTACCTTTAATATACTATCTGTCATCCAACAAGACAAATATAGAACTGATACCCACACCAAACTACTAGGGAAGATTATTAAACTGAATTTTTATCCCCACCTTCAGCAACCCATAAAGAAGACACAACAAAAGTTAGAGTACAACACTATCTTATTGACTCTGCCAGACAAAACACAGCCACTTCTTTTTTACTCCCCACCCTATTATATGCCTCTACTATCCTAACCAATTTCAACTCCTCTCTATCAGCCAAAGTACAGCAATGCTAGAGTAAAGTAGCCATATTTGCAACTGACAAACAATATTGATCATGTCACTGTGTCTCTCTAAAACAATTAAACTGGCTCAAACTAAATAAGACTCTGTTGTACTCACAATTCATTACAACCTTCAAACAACTGCATAACCCTGAAAAATTCCCATCTTTTTGTTCTACCGTTCAACTTTAAACAGCTAATAGACCTCTGTGCTTTACTGACAAATCATTACTCTCCATGAAGTAACAACAATGCAGAATACTTCCTGTATTCACACTGCATTGCTAATATAAGGAATACCATTCCACTCCACTCAAAAGAACATTCTGAACCTGAAAAATTTTAAGTGCCAACTGTAGCAACGTCTGTACTCCTAAGTGTGTCATGCTTCAAATGAGACATTAAACTAGGGTCCTATCTACTTAAACTGGTGGTAGCTCAGGTGGATGTAAAACCATCTATCAAAAGAGTAAGGCTCTTTCATTTCACAAAAAAAAAAACTTTATTTGATGGAGGAGCTGGCATTGCATTATGGTTAAGTTCTTTCCCTCACAAAAATACAAGGTACAGGGTTTGATTCTGACCTCTGGTTATTGGCTAGGCTTGTAATAGTCTGTAGACTGATAACCTAGTATTTACCTATGAATCTGTGGTAAATTATAATGAATTAATCAAAAAAAAATTAATAAGTATGACATGACACATTAACCATGTTTTAAGGTAATGAGCTGAACTTGTTGGCAAGCCGTTATCAAGTGTTTCACATGTTGCTCATTTGTTAACTGTTATGAGAAGTGGTGCACCACAGTTTATTGATAGAAGGTTTAGACCAGTGGTCATGCTAACTTTAGCCTTGTGAAGATGGAGTTCATAGGAGACTAGCTGCCCTTGTAGACCATTTTTAGACTGGCCAATTTCCCATAAACGTAAGAATGAAACCCTGTACATTGTGTCTGTAAGGTAATCACCTTAATCATTATGCCATTATGCATGTGTGTGTATTTGTGTTTATATCTGTATGTGTGTGTGTGTGTGTGTGTGTGTGTGTGTGTGTGTGTGTGTGTGTGTGTGTGTGTGTGTGTGTGTGTGTGTGCAAGAGAGTGAAGAGTGAGAGCGATCTCTGGCAGCAGTAGTCAGTTAAGAGGTTTTCGTACCTATTCCATACCTCTCAACCTCTCAACACAAGAAATCTGGACAGAGCCACAAATAAGGGAGGACAAAGGACTGAAAATAGGGAAAGATTTTAAATATTGCTCTTATAAACTTAGAAAGTTGTTAGAATAACAATGTTTCAATTAGCATGTATTTTCTGAATGATATAAAGTCTGAAACTCCAATATCTATCATTATTTAATGACTTCAGTCCCCAGTGATTTGCTAGAAAACCACACATTTTATGAGGATGGGACCAAACATATGAGCCAAAAATCTGGGCATTCTGCAAAATCTGGACAGTTGAGGGGTATGCTTCCTTGACTCTTAGCTCAACATATCTGAATAAACCTAAAATAAAAGGGGGTGGGGTGTATTTTACTTGAATAGTAGTATTTGAGTTAGCATGCATTTTCTGAAACAGAGGTGTGAGACTGAGTGAGACCGACTACTGGTAACAGCAGCAGTAAAGAGGTTTGCATACCTCTGCACCTTTCAGCTGAAGACATCTGGATAAAGTCTAAAATAAAGACCTAACAAAGGTCAGAAATAGGAACAGACTTTAATTATAGCTCTTATAAAATTACAAACTTGCTTAAATAGAAGCATTTGTGTTGGAATACATTTTTTGAATAAAATAATAGTCTGAAACTCAAATGTATGCCATTGTTTAGTAACATCTCTCAATAACTGGCAACAAAGCAAAAGTAAGGGACAAAAAATAAAGTAAATACCTGGATTTCTTTAAAGTGTTATATTTTGGATGTAAAATGCTTCCTCCAACACCATTAACATATTCTACAGCAAGTTTGAAACATTAGGCAGAGGAACTATTTTACATCAAAAATATATAAAAAATACAGTAATAAAAAATAAATAAGTAACTAAAACATAACAATTTTGCAGACAGCCCATTCTCTAAGCAGAATAAGGTGTGTGTTATTGTGGAAATAAAACACTTTCAGGAGTGTAGAGGCCCAATCCTACACCCTTGGGTGGACGTTATTTCCATAATAGCGCACACCCTGTTGGGCATTACTGCTTGCTTAGAACTATGATAATTCAGTACCTATATTTTATTGTTTTGCCATCCATCATACAAATGAGATTCTCATCTGTGTCCATCATAGTGCGAAGACTGATAAACATAAGAAGTCATTAGGGTACCAATTTCCAGCCATTTTCCTGAGATCTTTGAAACTGAAGCCATTATGCCAAGGATAGTGGGGTAGTTCTCCTTTTAGAGCACAAAGATGTTGTGAGGAAGAGTCCAACATATTTTTGGACATACTCAGCAAGCATAGCAGCAGCCACAGGCTCCTGCATGATGGTTATACCAAGTCACAATATAAGGCTGATGCCTGAAATAGTTTGGCCAAGCCTGTCACTTGTGTTACTGGCATCCCAAGCATGGACAAAAAATGAGTCACCATCATAATGACTTAAGGCACCATAAGCCTAATCTCCTTGGCTGATGAAAGAATGATATTAAGGCACTACCACCTCAATACTGCAAGTATAACACTGTCTATCTATCCAACACCCTGCCAGTACATGGCACCATATGCAGTTTTATGTTGCGGTTTATCTCCAGCCCCTGCAGAGATTGAAAGGAACAGGTAGATGCACAGGGACCGGTTAAAGCACATAAGAGAGCAACAGGGTAAGTATGCCTGCTGTTGTGAAAGATGTGTCTGTTTACATAGTGACAGCTATTAATTAAAACTAAAGGAAAATAACATTTATACAACAGGACAGCATCTATCAATACTAGCAATCCATACTGGAATTAGTATTACTGTGCAATGCTAAATGTTTGCTTTTGCAGGCTACACCCTGTATATCTGGAGAAGTAGCCCATCATGTTAAGTCTTCATTCATCGACATTATTAGGATATCTGTGGGTTCATTTCCCCCACCCCAACACATAACTGTTGTTCTGTCATAATTTATATGTGTAATCCCATAAATATCAGGTCTATATTAAATCAGCGAATGCTTAAAAAAATCTAACGCTGATTTATCGCCCCCATGTAAGCGAAAGCTTACAATCCCGAACATTGAGAAAAGCGATTAAAATCGCTGTTCCACAAAAGGGAAAAAACCTTTAAAACATTACATAAAGCAGGGGACTATGCCTCCCCACACCCTCCCACTTAAATATACCAACTCCGAGATCACACTACAGTGACGAAAATGGCAAAGTAACAGAGGCAGCCAAGCGATTTATTTCCTATATTGCTTATATGCCATTTCGCTATTTTGCCATTTCATGCTTCAGGGGGCCATGGTGGTGCAGTGGTTAGCATTGCCACCTCACAGCAAGAGGTTCTCCGGTTTGATGCCTTGTGTGTGGAGTCTGCATGTCCTCCCTGTGGTCGCGTGGGTTTCCTCCGGGTGCTCCGGTTTCCTGCAACATCCCAAAGACATGCTGTAGATGGATTGGACACTCTAAACTGGCCCTAGGTATGAGTGTGTGTGTGCCTTCTGTGGGGGGGGGGGCCGGGCTGCAACAACGACACTGTAAAACTCCACTGCCAATCATGAGCGGACAGGTGATCCGCTGTGGCAACCCCTAACTGGGAAAAGCTGAAAGTAGAAGAAGATGCTTTCAAGTTTCTTCAAGACACATTCGAAAGAATGCATCTTCAATCATATAATAGGAACCCTAAATATCAGTGCACTTTTACAAGGTCCATATATGCCTTAGCCATAATTATTACTTCTCTGAGCATTTCACAATAATACAGTACATATATCTGACCAATATGTATAACTCATGCGTGTCATTTTTGTCATATGATCAGCATATTTCACATGTATATCTGCAGTTGTATTATTGCCAAAACCCTGATAACATCACTGGACACAAGCACAGTTATATGCCTCTGAAAAATGTCTCGGGCCGTTACCATGTTCTTAATTCAGACTGCCATATAATGATGGCTGTTGTCATTGGCGCATACACTCCTAAAGATAACTGCACATAGAAAAAGTTTGAGGACATGCCTGTGTATATCCTGCTGTTGAAAGGTTATTTATCTTCACTGTATTATGAGCATGAACATAGGTAAGAATGCAGTTTCATTGGTTTTATCTGTTTCTTCCCCATCATCTTTGCCACTGTCCTTTGTCTTTCATTCCTTTTTTTATGTCTGTCCATTTCTTTCACTATTATATGCAGCAGCACAGAGAACTGGACTGACCACACTGGCATGGCCTGGCCTGTCTTCACCCACAGGGGACAGCAACAGCAGCAGTGCCACCACCAGAGGTACCCAGCACATTTGAGTCCAGCCTGCAGGGGTTGCCTCCACAACTTCTGTCCTACCTGCACCACCTCGGACAGGTAGCTCTGGACCAGAGGCTAGTTTACTAGTACCCACCAGTAGCAGTGCAAGTGGATGAAATACTTTTGTCACTTGTCAGAAGCTGGCAGAGTTTGTAGAGGAGACACTGGACAAGAGGTTAAATATCAGCAATGGCAGTACAGTGGCAGATATCTGCTTCACCATTGTGTTACCCCTCTCTCATTATATTATCCCATGCTCTGTCATTCAAATCTGTCTTCCCTTGTGATCTGTCTCCCAATCTTACTCCCCTTTACTTCCTTAACTTTCTTCCCCAAGTTTCCCTTCTCAATAAAATAAAAAGAGCCCTGTAAAAAAAAAAAAAAAAAAAAAAAAAAACTCTCAACAGTACCTCTCAAGTTCATACACCTTTACTTAATGTACACATGATTGATAATTGTTCATCATAAAACATGTAGAATACGAACACATCATTTAGGATTTCTGTCATTAAATCATTAAAACTATTCTATTAATTGATTATATAGCTAAGAAGGTGAAATGTACGGTCCTATGACATCTATCCTATTCATTTCTAATTTGCTCATCCTGAGTTCTGCTCTCTGTTTCCTCTTTTCATATCTGTCCTATATTCCCATTTTAACCTTTAATCTAGTCAGAAAATTGATTGACATACCACACACAGGCCCAAAAATGGCTTACATATTAAAAACATCTTTCTGTGGTCATTCTTTGTGTGACAGTTGGTGTATACCAATGTCACTGGCTATGTATAACCACAGGAAAACGATGCTTCCCATCATATTGTAAAAATGAAAAGAAAAATTCTTCAAAAGCAATAAGATCTTTCTATTGGTCATAGAAATGAGGTTAACATGGGTGCACATCACCAACCCATAGTGAAACATTGGAAAAGTGAATTATTTTTCTAAGATGGCTGCTATGGCGCACTGTATTGATGACGTGATTAGTCTCACCTCAGTGCACCAGCTGCATTGTTCTCATTCTCTGTAAAGTGGGATGTGGTTTTGCAATATTACATTTTTATCATACACATGTATGCCATTCCCTGAACTTTTTTCTTTATGTTTTTTTTAACTCCTTTCCTTTGAGTGCTTCCATGGCATACCTGGCTAATGTTTTGCTTTGAGGAATGTGAGTGACATAGGCATGGGTTCAAATACATTCAGGTATATTCCTCCTTTATTGCTACCCTATATTCCATTACTGATGCATGTTTAACAGCACCTTCCCTATGTGTAATTCTGTAGCACATATGGCTAATGCTCATTTTGAAGAATTTGAGTGACATGGGGATGGCTTCAAAGCCATTCAGGAATAATAATCTTGTCTTGCTAGTCATGCATTCCTTTCCTTTGAAATTAAACATTCCTATAGTCAGTGTGGAGATTTGAGTTTGTCACTGTCTAGCATCGTTGAGTTAAGACGTTGTGAAAAATGTTCCTATCCCACCTTCATCAGGCTCATTCCTTTTTAGCTTACCCTGGGTGTTCCCTCTTTGTACTTCCACTTTTGATCTTCTTGATTTTATATTCCTATACACACACACACACACACACACACACACACACACACACACACACACACACACACACACACACACACACACACACACACACACACACACACACACACATATGCCCATAATACAGTTAAGTGAACATATTTATTCTAACTGTTGCAAAGTCTCAGGGTATTGACAAAATGATTTCTACTCTCTTAATGTACCAGGTGTGGTGTTTGAATTGACTCCCATGGAGGATGCTGTTGTGCACTATTTGTTATCCACTCTACAAAAGTGCTAAATATCCTAGATATGCATCTTCATAATGACCCTTCAGTGGATCATTTCAGTGGCTGCCCTTACCAATGCACTGCTATGCATCATATAGCTATCAAAGACATAAGTTCAGAGCCATTGATGTCCATCTGTCTTATTCACCCATATAAATCCTTATCTCCTCCTCTCATCCTATCGGCTTGTTACCTTTGCTCATCTCTGTCCTTTTCCCTTTACAGTCTTTAATCTTAAAAAAAATGTTACACCACACACAAATGCTCAAAAAAGCTTATGAAATAAGAAAAAAATCATCTATCTGCAGATATACATTGTATCACTGTTGGCAAAGAAAACTTCACTATCCATATGTAAGGACAGAAAAATGATATTTCTTGTCTTATGGCAAAAAACAGAAAAAAATCCCTCAAGGATGCTAAGACCTTGGCACCTATCATGCAACTGACATGACCACTGATGCACATCACACAGCAATGCTGAAATAAGGTAAAGTTAATAGTTTCATTGCAAAAGCTTCCATAGCAGATTGTAGTCATGAAGTGATATGCTCATTGTCAGTACACATGGAGGAAGGATTTGATCACCTGATTGTTGTATGCTGTTTATCAATATTTATTTTTCACGTTTCCACACTTTTCTAACATTCACTTGAAATGTGTGTTGTCTAGCCCCGTTACTATAAGCTCTTCTGTATTGTCACTTGATAATTAACTGGTGTAGAGAATGGCTGTTAGACAGCAGAGGCTCACATCCAATGAGGTCTATCCTCTAGCAGTGTGAAAAACAAGCCACATCATGCACTATCACCTACAATTCATGTCTGAAACAATTTGCATCATGCACTATCCCCTACGATGCATGTAGGAAGTAAGGTTAATATTGTATGTGCATGTCATAGCTTTGCAGTGAAGTGTATGTTGTCAGTATACTAGAGGGAAGGTCATGAAACTCTAACTATTGTATTTTGTCTACCACTGTTCATTTTTCAGGCTTCCACATTCCATTGAACTGCATGTTTTCTGATTTCTTTTTTATAAGTTTATCTGGTCTAAAAATATCTGGCAGACAGGGGTTCAAGTCCACTGAGGTTTACCTTGCCTCACTCTGAAAAAACAATGTGTATCATGCAATAATAACTTGCCATGCAAATATGAAGTAAGGTAAACATATGTGTATGCAACAGTTTCCTTGTTCAGCCTACTCATGAAGTGAGATGTATATTGTCAATACAATGGCAAAAGGGTTTTACCCTGATGGTTGGTGGCTTGTTTTCCAACATTCATTTTCAGTCTTCAACACCATACCATTGTTCTAACATTTCCATGAAATGTGCATTTTCGGACCCCCTTCATTGTAGGTTCTTCTGTGGCTTCACTTAATAATAACCTTGTCTAGAGAATATTATTCCCAAAGGTGGGGGTTTAAATCCACTTAGGTGTCTTTTTGTTGCCTTCCTTTCATGATTCCCTGAAATGTGTTTTTCCATCCCCTTTCCTGTGAGTACTCCTGTGTGGCATGCTTTGCTAATGCCCTTCTCTAGACTATATCATTGACATAGGCAGAGGTTGATTTCTATTTGGGTGTGCATCTCTTTTCTTGTTGTCATGTGTCCATTTCCTCTGAAAGTAAATATTCCTATCAGCAATATAATTATGCATGGGAGGTTGGCACTTTCTAATCAAATTTATTTCTGAATTCAACTGCCATTGTTGATCAAGGAAGTTGGGAGACATGGGCCACTATCCCACCTCCATCCTGCTTATTCCATAGTTGCTCACCTTGTATTGTACCCTCTTCTTGCTTCTCTTTTTCATCATTGTTGTCCAATACTATGTCTGTCCTATATTCCCATTTCCAGCTTAGGAAGTGGTCAAGAAAATTGATATAAATACCACACACCTGCCAAACTTGCAAACTGTTTCAGCTTTAGGGTGGGAGTGAGTGTCTGAGTGTTTGCAAGTTATGGTTAGAGTAAGGTCTAGGGAAGTGAATAGATCTAGTGTATTGCCTGTGTGTTGGTGTATAAGAAGTGAGTCTGGGTGCCTTATGCAACGTCCCCTGGTCACCTTAGTCATGCAGTTTAACCTTAATCCTTACACTGCCCTACCCCTAACCCTAACACTACTCATTAATGTACACAACAGGAATAGGAAGAATAGTTTTCTAGAGTAAATTCTGTCCTCTAGCCCTATCAGTTTTATCTGTGCAGGAATTTTGCTACTTTCTATAGGTTTTTTTTTTTTTTTTTTTTTGCTATTTGGAGTCACTCAAAATTGAAAAAGTTATACTTTAATCTGGTAAGAAACAAAAAGGACTTTGGTAGCAAGTACTTTTATTACTTCTTCAAGTATACACACTGATCACCACTTAACTCCTACCACTTGATATTAGCAAGGATTATTTCAACACTGTATTTCTCATTATAATGAATAATGAGGCCACAACAATATGGAAAAAATTAAGGGTAAAGCTGCATCTTGGTAGTAATCTGATATATAGGTGCTAATGTATAAGGCAGGTATAGCTCAGAAACATTATTACCAAATGATCTCTGTCTTTAAATCAACAATACTGAGAGCTTTGAAATTGAAATTCATCTGTATTAAATAAAGATATGATCTCAGTCAACACCAACTAGCAACTAATCTCAGAAGTTTCTAGAAAATATTGTATCCTGTCAGGAAAGAAATCACAGCCTTCTCATCTACCTGATCTATCTTCTGATGCTATTGATAACTATCTCAATAAGTAATGTCTTTATCTAACCTCCCACCCCCTTTGACCCATGTACAGAATTGTCATCACTTTCATATCAGCTATCCCCCATGCCTAATACTGTAGTGCACAGTCTAATTCACAAACAAAAAATGCTTCCTTGAGTTGTGACAACTTCCACCCAGCATACTTCGACTTTGTTGCTGATCATATGGCCCACCCTTTGTGCATACTAATCAGCAGCTGTATTCAGGAAAGCTACATTCCAAGTCCTGGAATGCTGGAGGCATATTGATTTATTAATCTGTAGGCTGATTACACTGCTTCCACATCTAAGATCCCAGAAAAATACATCCACCAGCAGATAATTGACTACCTAGGTATTCAGAGACTTATCTCTCCCATTAAACACATATTCCACTCTAGTCACAACATGACCATCACTGCTTTGGCATTCCCTGTCTTTGTTCTCAGAAAACTCAGTAATGGTGAAGTGGAAACATTTTTGATGTTGCTCTCTAACTTCTCTTATTGTCATGTCTTTCTCTTAAGCTGAAAAGTGTTTCTTCTGCTATTTGTCTGATTAAGCATAGTCATTCTATGGAGCTGATACACGTTTCAATCCTTTGTCTACTTCTGTAATTGTCCCTCTTCCTCAAAACCATTCTTCTTCCACTAATTTTCAACATCTTTGTAAATAAAAAACACACTGAACCCAGCCCATGTTACATAATATCCAGATAACTCAACCCTATTTATCTTAGCAACAGCCTAAAAGGAGAAAATGTCACTATCATTCACAAGAGTACAGTGATGCCTGTCTGTCTCAGGACACCTATTCCATGCAATTAAAACAAAAGAAATGATGTCCTCAAATTCATCTTCTTCAAAAAGGTAAATGACCTTCATATTAACTCAAAAGATGCTACCACTACTGAGGTTCTACACAGCTCTAAATTGTTTATAATCAAAATGTGATAATGCAGTTCGACGAAAACAGGTTGGTCAACCATGTGTTCTACCAATACCCGTAATGTCGAACTGAAAATACATGACTTCATATTAGTGAAATCAAAAAACACTCTTTCTTAACATAATGAAGACGTTTTTAATTGCTCAACCATGTATGGCTACTGTATACTGTTTCTGACTAACCATTCTTCTTTACGCTTCTTCAAGAATGACTAAATTTCTAGAATCACAGATCTCTAAACTGAAGAATATTATAACATAATTGTTGCATTTGTGTCCAGTCTTCCAAAATGAAGAAATCACTGTCTAGCTGTCAGGCTAAGTTAGACCTAAATCCTCAGCAAACATTTTTTGAAGCTATGGTGGTGCATAATATCTTAATTCATCCTGATAAAGATCCAGAGTTGCACGTTTATGGAAAGTTTATAAATGAATAAAGTCAATAATGGAACAATATCCGAAGCAGACAATCATCAACAAGAGACGGCAGTAATGATCATGGAAATGGTGAGGCAGCTTTAGACTGGAACACAGCAGCTGTAGACAGCAAGTAATAGCTGGAGACATCAGTATATTGCTTGATACATTTGCAGAAGCTTTGCTGTGCAAATGGAGTTGTTAGTGTGATATGGGGAGGGTGTTACCTGACTGATTTTTCAGGGCAATGTGAAACTGTGGATGGAAAACTGCAGTATCAGGTTTTTGATGCAAAGCTGTCCCCAGCTTAGCTTTTCTCAGGTTGTTTATATGCTTGCCTTAGTAGTTTTCCAAATTCAGGTAACAGTTTCTGTTGTTCATAGGTTCATCAATTCATAGGTGTGTACTAGGCTAATGGCCCTGGAGCCTTTATAAGCCTAGCCCATAGGATTACCCTGGCATCATGCCACTCGACCTTAGTTCCTAGTGCCTCTGTTGAGTAGCCCCTCTGGAGTGCTCCTTGGGGTGAATATTCTATTTCCCATCCACTCATCAAGATTTCTCTTGAAGAGGGCCAGTGAGGTGCTCTGCTTGACATGTATGGGAAGTCTATTCCATAGCATGGGCAGACTCTGGGTTATGAACCTGTCCCTCCAGCATGGTCTATTGATTGTGGTAATGAGGTTGAGGTTTCTGGAGCATGTGGTGTGGAGGGATTGGGACTTCTTTAGATGTACCATTTCTAACAGAGCTGGGTCAGACATGGCATTGTAAGTCAAACAGAGATTGCCTCTTAGTAGGTAATATGAAACAGAGAATAGTTGGAGTTTTTTGAGACTGTCCATGTAGGACAAGAGTTTAAGGCCTAGGATCCTCTTTGTGAGGTACTTTTGCGGCCTCTCCAGTTATTGCAGGTGTCTATTGAAGTACATGCCAAATGGGGCATTGTACTTGATGATTGGCCTAATGAGGAAAGAGTAGAGGGAAGCAATGACCTGTTTCTGGATGCAAAACCCTTAGTAATGAGATGTGCCACATAGAAGAACTTTCTGACCACAGTGGCAATGTGGTGGTCAAAAGAGAGGTTGCTGTCAACCTGTGTTCCTAGATCTCTTATAACACCTTCAATGTTCAGTGGACTACCATCGATGTGATAATTCAAGGGAACCGGGTTTTTTCTAAGGGGAATGACTACCCATTTTATGGCATTGAGCTTAAGGCCATGGATCTGACACCAGTCGTTGCTCTCATTGAGGCCTTTCTGTAGGATGTCAATATCACTTGGGGAGTTAATAATGGCTCCCAACTTGCAATTGTCTGTGAACTTTGTCAGCCAGAGTCCCTTCGTGTTGACCTGGACTTCAGAGAAGTAGTTACCAAACAGGAGAGGACCCAGGACTGAACTGTGTGGGACTCGACTCGTGACTGGTCGACAATCTGACTTGGAGTCAGCTACTTTCACACTGTGGGTTCTATCTGTGAGCCAGTTTGCAACCCACCTAGTGATATAGGGGTTGATGCCTAGCTTAGTGAGTTTTTCTATGATTCCTGAGTGGGGAATGGTATCAAAGGCCTTGGCTAGATCAAGGTAGGCTGTATGAACCACTTTGCCTTCATCCACAGCTGGTGACTGACTCAAAGAAATCGACCAAGTTGAGCAGGCAGGATCTACCCTTTACAAAACCAAACTCTGTAGGATCCAGAGTTTGGCGATTTCCTATATCCTTGTTTATTAGGTCCATGATGATGCGTTCCATAGCTTTGCATACCATACTCGTCAGGCTACTGGGGCTATAGTTCCCAGGGTCTGTAGTCGCTCCTCCTTCTTGCCACTTCACTCTGCAGTTCATGTAGAACACACACAGGAATATTGTCAAGTCCCATAGAAGCTGTATTCTTGGCCTTGGACAGTGCTGTTTTAACCTGTGCAGCAGTAACACTAGGTGCCTGGCAATCTAATGGTATTGTGATTGGTCTTTTGGGGGGGGTAAAGTTGGCACTGAATCTGTCGGCCAGTATATTGGCAATATCTGTTGGCTCGGTATAGGAGGTACCATTGTGCAGTAGCTCAGAGCAAAACTGGATATTGCCGTGGATATTTTTTACATAACTACAGAAGGCCTTGTGGTTGTCTTTACTATCTGCTGCAATTCTGTTTTCATAGCTAGCTGTATAGGATTTGATGAGGGATCTCAATCTTTTGTTGAGGCTGATGAAGGAGGTTTTCTAGTCTTAGGACTTCACCTTATTCTGCATCAGTTTCCTCCTTCTGTTGTAGAGTTTGTTAATGGCAGGGGACCACCAGATTGGCTTCCTTTTGTTTTAAGGAGAGCGTCTTGGTTCTGTTGGGATGGTGAAATCCATGTATTTGTGTACGTGTTGATACAGTGCATTGGTGTATAATTCGGCGGTCATGCAACTATTCTCCATTTGCATGGGTGCCGTGTAGTTAGCCACCTCTGTTTTTAGGAGTCCAAAGTTAGCTTTGGAGAAGTTTTTCATGGTGCTTACCTTTGTGAGGGGGTGGGGGTGATGGGAGGGATGTGGATTTCTAAGGTGATTAGTTTGTGGTCTGATCTAACCAGTCTGCTTTTGAACAGTCAGTATAGATCCTCTAAGTAAGAGCCTGGCTTATTACCCCTAGTCCTAAGACATACCCCTTTAAGAACCTCTAGGTCTTCATCACTCACTCACTCACTCACTCACTCACTCACTCACTCACTCACTCACTCACTCACTCACTCACTCACTCACTCACTCACTCACTCACTCACTCAGACATTCAGTCTTTACATTTGAATAATCATGGCAAAACTCTGGAACAAACTTCCACATGACATCAGATAAAATGGGGGGGGGGGCGGGCAATGGCCGTATTCATGGCATTGATGATGTTAGGCCAGTGTGTGTTAATATAACATATATATATATATATATATATATATATATATATATATATATATATATATATATATATATATATAGACATCTACCCAAAACAGCATGAGCAGTCTAGTGCAGAGGGTGTGGCACTTCAAAGCTATTCCTACCTTTATACTTGCAAAGCTTACTTCTTCTCCACATAGCAAAATGCCTGGCAAGGGAAAGGCATGGAAATGCAAGTTCTCCCAGTGGAAAATGAAATCTTGCTGCAGGCCATCTTTCTCCACAGCAAACAAATGTTCTGCCAGGAAGAATCTGACCAGCCCTACTGTGACTGCGTTTGGCAGGATGCAGTAAATGACATAAACACTTGCAGCGGTCAAGGCAGTACCTATGAAAAAGTCCACCACCAGGACACTGACAAAATCAAAGATGTTCAGAAGTGTGTTGCCTCCCCTAACACAAGATGTTAGGATGACAGGAAGCAGCCCACTGGCTGAAGCACAATAAACTGAGATGAAGGTGTTCCTTACCTTTTTGTATGGGGGATCAGATGCATTGCTGTCCCCTGGTGGTGTGCTGCATCTTGGTGTGGAACTGCAGAGTGGAACTGCAGAGTGCTCCTAGAATCCCTGTTGGAGATGCCCCAGTTGAGTTGTCTTTGTTTTGTAGGAACACCAGTGCTACAAAGAGCAGGAGCACTCACACAAGGTAGGGTCTATCTGTTACTATTCTAGCACTGTCTGTCTGTTGTAATTATTATTTCTGCATTAGGAATACAGTAAAGATAATAGTTATCACTTATTGCGGATTTTTTAATTTGGTGTTTTCATAGGTGAAGTCCTATTGGGCTCCACCACTGTAGATATTCTGCTGCCTGATGCTCTGTGGAACCTACCAAAGATAAAAAATCATCAGTGAAAGGCAGGTTGGCACTGACAGATCTAGCTGGGAAGCTATGCCTCTCCCTGTGGTACAGCCCTCAGTGTCTGCTGCAAAGTCTGCAGGACATGAGGAAGACGGGATGGGTCAGAATACTGGTGGCTGAATATGCAGTGGGTACCAACTTCTCCCCTCCCCAACCAGCTGCCTCAGTATTTGCAAAATATTTAATCTGCAAGGCCATTGTAGAGGCACAAGGCAGTAATACCTCAGTCTTTGCAGAGATGGCACATATTTTACAAGATATGCATGGTGAACTGAGGGAGTGCATGTTCCATATATGTGACATCCTGGACATGTTCTCTCATCTTCTGGAGCAACTAAGGTCCTCTGTTGCTTACAGGGCATGTGTCAGGCACATGTTCCATAGTTGATCCACATCTGACTCAAGTTCTGATAGCCTTTATGGATGTGAGAGACCAAGGTCAAGCACATGCAGAGCCACCACTTCCATTCCAACAGGATGCAGGCACATACAGGTAGATGAGGTCATCCACAAAGGCATGGTGCTCACATCAGTGCCACATCTGTTAAAGCTCATCACTTACATTCACACAGCATGCCTAACTCTATGCTAGGGATTGCTACTATCTGTAACATACTGAGGAGAGGCAGCATACATGGATGGGATACTCACATTTCTGAATGCGCCCTAGACCTGGCCAGAAGACTGCATCATACTGCTACAACACACACACACACACACACACACACACACACACACACACACACACACACACACACACACACACACACACACACACACACACACGCACACACACATGCATGCATGCACACACACACACACACACACACACACACACACACACACACACACACACACACACACACACACACACACACACAGTGACCCTTCCCATAGCATTTTATGTTATGTTCAACCAAACCCTCAAACCCACATGATACACACATTCCACAATGTTTATTACAGTTAGAACAGCACAAACACTATTTCCCTGTTGAAGACAATGGCATTTGTTGTTTTCACCCACCTGTATAAATGATGATAATGTGTCCTGCCCCTTATACTTTGTTACATGGGTTACCTATGTCAGATGCACAATATGGCCAGTCTATACATGCATAAGCACAATCTTGTTGTAGGTTTGCATGCATCACTTTTACTATAGAGTGTATATGCTTTAATCTGGCCCAAAACTATGAGACAATTTTTGCCTCTTGACCAGTGCCATAGTATGCTGTGCATGCCTTTATCCACAATGGTCATCCCCTGCTGTTTGGTCCTTCACTGATCGCTCATCTATGTCATCCTTAACAACCTGGTATAGTGGGTGATGTCCCTGCCACAAATGCAACAAATATCAAACAGCGACTTTATCCACATGGTGGTGATCTGTAATGTCAGTGTAATGAAGATCATGAAATGTTAACCATTGCAGATGGCACAGCATCTGTGAGTCTGACAGTGTGCAACACCATGGCTACTAGCAGCAAATACAACCTGTTGCATATACACACTTGTTCATAAGTTCATAATTTCATAAAAGATTACTAGGCTAACAGCTTAAGAACCCTTACAAGCCTAGCCAGTATAACCCAATTTTACCCAATGTATATATATATATAGCCTCTACGGGCAAGAAGATGGCATGTGTTTGTACCTGTGCATTGAGTATCTTACAGATTGCTCCAGTCCATAAGAGACATATGGCCCAGACGTGAATTTGCGATTCCCCATCCATTGATCCAAATTGCATTTGAAGAGGGCCAGGGAAGGACTCTGCTTAATGTGAATAGCAAGCTTGTTCCAAAGAAGTGGGCAATCTCTGAGACATATATCTGTCTCCAGCATGTTTTTGCTTGAGTTGCTGACTAAGTTTGTATCCCCTAAATCAAATGACCCTTGTGCTGTTTGACTTGTGTATGTTTAGCAGCTGGATCAGAGCTGGATTTGTGAGTGCCTTGTTGGTCAGGCATAGATTACCCCTTAATAGTCAATAGGAAACAGAGTAAAGGGATAGGGCTTTTAGTCTATCCACACAGTTCATGTTATTTATATCCTGTATTTTCTTTGTAAGGAACCTCTGAGGTCACTTCTGCTGCTGTAAGTGCCTACTCAAGTAAATGCCAAATGGCACATTGTACTTGATTCATTGGTCTAATTTGGGCTGAGTACTGCAGGACTATAACTTCCTTGGATCTGGATGCCATACCTTTACTTATTAAGTTGTGCCACATAAAAGGACGTCCTCACCACTGTGGATGCATGGCAGTCAAAGTTCAGGCTACTATCTATCTGTGTACCTAGATCTCTCACTGCTGAGTGAACTCTTAGGGATGTTCTATTAATGTTGTAATTTGCAGAAGTATTTGACTTTCCAAAGTGTATGATAATGCATTTTTTCACATTTAGTTTTAGGCCATGGTTCTGGCACCAGTGATTTGTCTGATCTAGACCCTCCTGAAGGATATGTACATTGTTGGAGTATTCAATGATTGCTCCCAGCTTGCAGTCATCAGCAAACTTTGTCATTCAGAGCCCTTCCTCATTCGCCTTGACATCAGAGAAGTATATTCCGAACAGGAGTGGTTCTAGCATTGAGCCCTGTGGCACACCACTTGTAAATGGCCTCTTGCTGGATCTGAATTTACCCACTTTAACCATGTGTCTTTTCCATGAGCCAATTGGCTATCTTTCTGGGGATGTAGGAATTTATGTCCAGTTTTGTGAGTTTATTTATAATACCTAAGTGGGGAATTGTGTCAAATACCTTGGCCAGGTCAAGGTAGGTGGTATGTGCTGCTTTACCATCATCCATGGCCTTAGTGACTTTCTCAGAGAAATCCACCAGATTCAGTAGCCATGATCTGCCCCTGACAAAGCCAAACTAGGTCGGGTTTAGTTTTTGGAGCTTTCCTATGTCATTATTTATCAGGTCCATGATTATTCTTTCTATGGCCTTACATATAAGACTAGTCAAACTTATGGGTCTGTAATTTTCCATATCAGTAGATGGTCCCCCTTTAAGCAGAGTGATGACTATGGCTGTCCTCCACTCTGCTGGGACAATGCCAGCCCAGAGGCTGTGGTAAACAGAGATCCTAATGGGCCTGATAAGTCCTGATTTAAACTGGTTTAGAGGCAACCTGGGATAGTGCCAGGCCCTGCTGCACCTGTATTTTTAGCTTTAGAGAGTACAGTGGCAACCGGTTCTTTGGTGGTAGTTGATAGTGGAGTGGTGTAGGATATTTCTTGGGGGGGGAACTGGGGGTGATGGAGAGGTGAAATGTGAGCTGAATTTGTCAGACAGCAGATTTGCTATATCTCACTGCTGAATATAGGTGATGCCATCTACAACTAATTCCTCACAGTGGTGGGTGTTGCCCTTAAGACTGCGGACATAACTGAAAAATGCTGTATGGTTATCCTTAGTTTTGGATGCTATTTTTACATGAAAGTATACTTTCAGATACTTGACGTCTTCTCTGATTCACTTCTTTAGACTAATGAGGGACTTTTTGCTCTGTTGCGCACATTCCCTCTTACTTCCTGACAGGAATTTCTTTGGTTGTACAACCTATTAATACCATGGGTCCATTAGGGTGGCTTGTTTTTGTGGTTTGATCTGGGTTTATATTGGTCTGGTACTGCTGTTTCTATCCAGTTATTTATATGGTCATGCAGGGCTTTTGTGTACGCCTCTGGATAGGTTTCTTTAGGGGAGCCTGGAAACCAATCATGCCATCCCTTAAAAGGAGGTCATTTACCCTAGGTAAGTTCTTAACATTTTTAGGGTTAGATGGCAGGACCAGTTTTACCTTTATTTCAAAGAAGACTGCTTTGTGATCTGATCTTACCAGTGGGGACATTACACTAGCTGGGGTGCAGCACTATCCCATATTTGTGAGTACCAGATCTAGGATATTTGTCCCCTAGTGGGTGTGCTGACCAGCTGCTCCAGGGCATTTAAATTTACAAAGTCAAGAAATCTTTAGGCCTGCATAATAGTGGTGGTGTATGCCTCACAATTAATGGAGGGGTAATTAAAATCAACTATGAGTGTGGGCTGGATGGTGAGGGATTCTAGTCGCTTTAGGTATGATGTATGAATTTGCTGGCTCATGGTGGGAGACCTGTAGCTAGCAAGGATATGATAATGGATTTTTCCCATAGTTAGGTGATCATTGAGTAGCTAAAGCATGTTATATGGTATGACCAGCCTTGATATGTGCTTATCCTTTATATAGACAGCTCTTTCATGTTCACTGGGTGGTCAGAATGTATGAAACACATTATACCCATGCACTGCCAGAGTGTTTTATATGGCTTTGAACCATGTTTTAGTAACTGCAACAATTAATTTGCAATTCCCCAGCATAACACCAGGATTTTAAGATGGCCAAATTCACTAGTAGTGGCACTCCTGGTTGCAGATTTTATATGTTTCTATATCACTATGCCATATTATGTTCTCTCATTTGCATACATGGAGTCCCTCGGTGTAATAATATCGTTCTTACCATGTCTTTATACTGCCTTTAGCATACACTGCTAGCAACCATGTGACTTGGCCTATTCCGCTCACACTCATTGTGTCTATGAATTGCACACACCCTGCTTGTGGGCACTCATATTGCACAATTGTGAACTGCAATACGGCCACATTTTTAATCCCACTCAGTTTCGAGGCCTGTTTAATTGGTTAATAGCTTCATAGGTCAGTACTAGACAACTGATTCAGAGGACCATTACTAGCCTAGCCACAATACCCCAAATTGTAGGTACACATTGACATGACTAAATTATTCACATTACTGAATGAATTCTTATATTTATAATGGAATGGATCAGCTTTTAGCAGCTCATTGCATGGGATTTCCTTTGCAAGCTTTTCCTTTATATTTTCTTATATTATACCTACACAGGACCTGCTTTTATTAATTATCCTTTCAAATGTGTGATGTATGTTGCCTTTTATTCCTGGTTTACTAGGAACATCAGGTTCCATTTCAGGTTCCATTTCTGACTGACATGTTTTACAAAATAGGTCTGTTGTATTTCTTTGTATCATATAGCTGTATGTTCTCTCTTTACATAGGTTACCCACACAGAACATTCCAGAATCTATTTTTTAACCAAAAAATAATAAAAGCTGCCTTTTGGCAAATGGATTCTTAGATGCTGAATTAACTCAGAACAGATTTTTGGTTTATTTTGGCCTTTTAGTCTTTAACAAATGTTGCATATTTTACAGTTAGTGGCCATTTTAGTGCTTACTTTGTTGCCTGGTTGCTTCAGTATGGTCATGCACATTGTGTCCTATTAGATTTGAACATGGAAACTCAGTAGAGAACTTGCCAACAATGTATATAACTTCACCCAACTATAGGAAGAGGGTGTGCTAGCACCTCCCTCCCCCACATTACACAATGTTATCAAGTTGCCTGTTTATTTTATGTCTGGAAATGGATATGCTTTGATTGTATTTGGCTGTGATGAAATTACCTACATTCCTTCACTTTTTATGCAAAAAGATTATCTGTGGCTCAGATTTCAAGCTTGAGTTAGATGTATTAGTAATAATATGCATGGATAAGCTTTTTCTAAGTACTGTACCCCTAAAGGCAGGTAGCTAAGAGAGTCGGGTTAAGTGATTTATTCACACCATGTCATATCATATTGTATCATTTTTCATAGCCCTGGTAAAGTATGGTCAGATTCCACAATATTATCAAAGCCTTGCTAGACAGACCCTGTATCTTAAGGGGTTTGTCTTTTTCCAGTTATTCTATTCCCTCCACAATTGCAAAACCATTTACTTCACTAGAAAGTAGTTTTCATAATCATTTATAGCAACTGCTGCCTCCTTCATCTAAATTGAGGGTACTAAGCAATTTTGTGTTACATCAGAAAGTGAGAGGATGAAATATAAGCTGTGTGATGATTTGTTTTCTGTTAAAATCATACTAATCACCACCTAGTTTTAGATATAATGGAGTAGAAAAACAGTGATGTGTTTATTTTCAGTATCACAAACTCAGGCAAAAGTCCAGGTACCTTCTTGGCACAAGTAGTCACCCAGCTGGGGTTGAACATGTGGCATCAAATTATTATTACTAATAAATTAATAGTTGTATAATTACCTCTCTAGCTGAGATATCAAAATAGAAAGAGGCAGGGTGAAATCTGGAACATTAATTTTGCTGTACATGCTGTCATCAGGTCTGTCATAACCAAGCAAACAGGTTATTTCGTAACACAAACTAGCTGAAAACCAAGTTCAGATTTCTTTCCGTTGATCTGAGACTACAGATATATTTGGCCTTTCAGACTTTCCTTTTTAAAATGTCATTTTTCTGCTCTGCCGAAGTCCTTGTAGCTTTTGTTAAGCACATTTTGTTGGGTGTCTGGAGAACAGGATTTTGCAGGGCATATCAGAGCTTATGGATTTTATAATTTTTCTGACTAAGATTTAAAACTGCTCAGGAGTCATACAAAATGTATTTCTGTTGTCTGATATCTCGCTAACATTTGATAAAGACTTATTTTTTAAATGAAAGAAAAAAGAAATTGTGCAAGAAAAGTTGGAAGCTCAGGTGTCTTGTGAGTAAATGATTGTCAAAATACTAAGATAACATATATTTGATACTGCATATCTGACTCATTCCTGTATACTGCACTGTTAACTTACTCATCCCTGTATATTGTACTGCTAACTTACTCACCCTGTATATTGTACTAACTTACTCACCCTGTATATTGCACTGCTAACTTACTCATCTCTGTATATTGTACTGCTAACTTACTCACCCTGTATATTGTACTAACTTACTCACCCTGTATATTGCACTGCTAACTTACTCATCCCTGTATATTGTACTGCTAACTTACTCATCCCTGTATATTACGCTGCTAACTTACTCGCCCTGTATATTACACTGTATACAGGGCAGTTCTCTCTAGTCACCCAGCCTGAAACATGGCATTCCAGCCTGTAAAACAGAAATTAAATGGTACATCTAAACAAATGGTTCAGCTATATTTGAGCCCAAAGCAAAACTACACTTACATAAAACCCAGAGATTGGCGTAAGCCACAAAACTTTGGGCTAGGCTTATAAATGCCTTAGGGCAGATAGCCTAGTATAAACCTATGAACCTATGAACCTATCAGAAGGACAAAAATCTTTTTAAAGTAACTGATGCCAACTCAGAGTCCACCATGATCAATCAGTACAATCTATTGCACTGTGAAATCCAAGGTGTAGATATTCTGAAGTTGAAATGTTTGTTGCACTGTTTATGTAGAATTCTCACACAACTGTTAATGTGTTATCTAGAACTATTGCCCAATAACAGAATAGTACCAAATAAATGTCAATTTGTGTACGTGAATAAATGTCGATTTGTGTACATGAATAGATGTCGATTTTTGTACATGAATAAATTAATAAATGTAGATTGTTGTACGGGGGGGGGGTAAGGCATCTCCTGATAATAAGCCCTAATGCGTATTTCGGCGAGGGAAAAATATAAGACCCAGTCTTATTTTCAGGGAAATACGGTATATGTTTGATTATCAGAACAGTTTGATTATCCAAACTACCCTAGGTCCCAATTAGTTTGGATAATCATCTCTCTACTGTATTTTTAAACGCTGTACTATAATTCCATGCCACCTCCCTTACACTATTATGTTCCAGCATGTGCTACCCACACCGTTTACCTCACATGGTGTCATCTTAGATTTGATTGGTCAGACTATGTACCTATGAGTGTTTCTGGATTTTTCTGGATGAAACTGATACCACAACTATTAACCTTATCCTGGAGAACTGTAGTGAAGGGCAAGTCAAACAACATTGAACTGCAAGCTGTGGTGTTTGTTTTTCAATAAGTCACTTCAAGTAGTTTGTATACTTCTTAGACTAAAACATTATTCACCTGTTTACCCATTTCCAATATCTGTTTTACCAAGTCCATGGTCTTCAGGAGGTGAAACCTTTATAGGCATGTAATGGGCACAAAAATCAGTTCTGGATAGGACAACAGCCCACTACTTGTTACTGCCAAACTGAAAAAAGTGACAAGATGAGAAGATGCTTAGAAATGTTATGTTAGCAAAAAAATACCACTGACACATTACCAATGTCAGTGGTCACCAACATTACCAATGTCAGTGGTCCCCAACATTACCAATGTCAGTGGTCGCCAACATTACCAATATCAGTGGTCACCAACATTACCAATGTCAGTGGTCCCCAACATTACCAATGTCAGTGGTCCCCAACATTACCAATGTCAGTGGTCACCAACATTACCAATGTCAGTGGTCCCCAACATTACCAATGTCAGTGGTCCCCAACATTACCAATGTCAGTGGTCCCCAACATTACCAATGTCAGTGGTCCCCAACATTTTATGGAGATAAAATAAAAAAAATCGGGGGACAGCAGTCCAGTGGAACTGAAGGAACAGGAAATAGTAAAACTACAAAATAGAGGTTGTCATTATTGTTATTTCTTCAACACTATCAAATTAAATCTCAGATTTATGGACATGCCTTTGGAACCTAGAGTAGTATCAATTGAATTAAATATAGTTTAGGGTGTGGTCTCAAGACTCAGCTGTAAGACGAGAGCCTTAGAAATAAAATATAAAAGCAAATAATAGAACTGTGGTACACTAAGCAGTGTACATATCTCTATAAAACTGAACCCTTACACCCCTATATAAGGTGACTGCACATGCACTTGAAAGAAATGAAGAAGGAAAACCTAAGATGGAATCAGCCTATGCATATATAGAAAGAACTGAGCAATGCTTGTGGTGAATGACATTCCATCAGTGAAGTATATAGCAATGTTACTCGGTGTTATGAGAGGATTTGCATATAAACTTCATTACGGCTTTTTTCAATTACAAAATCCTAAAGATAAAACTTATAACCAGATCATAAAAAAGCTGGAAGAACACTTGCAGACTACATCATTGATAAGTGTGGAAAGATTTAATTTTGATTATTAAAACCAGAGGCATAATGTGCTGGAGATACATGTTGTTGAGTTGAAACAGTGTACTATAAACAACGCATTTTGTTCAAGTTTGGATGAGGCCTTCACTAACAGTATCATGAAGAATTTGAAATGAACCTTGTCATAGAAACCAACTTGCAGAAAGGAAGTGAAAGGTTTTTAAAGCATTCAAAGTTGCCTTCAATGTTGAGACCTTAGACAGAGATGCAGAAGCACAGGTTAGTGCTTTATGCAAAGGTAAAGTACATTCAAATCCCTCAAAGAGAAAAAAAAGTTTTGTTATCTATGTAATAGTAAAAAATCATCATCCACCAGGGGGTAATAATTATGAAGTGTCTAAATACCACACTTACTGGAAATCAGGAAAATAAACCAAACATGTCCCAGCGAAGTGCAATCACAAATATCAAAATAATAACTTTCATAGAGAAAATATTGTATATTTTGAAAGACGAACAAGCATGTTCTCGATTTGTTTATGTCAACATTTATTGCTAATGGTGAAAGAATGGACATGGAAGTGGACATAGGTATAAAAGCACTTATTTTACTTCTGTTTATATACCATGCATCATTTCCTAAGAAATGTTACTTACCACTTTGTAGCTTATATCATAGATGGAAAGGAGTTTGTCTTGGATGAAATAATGGCTGCTGTTATGATATGAAAAGCATAAATAATACTTGCCTTTACTTGTGTTAACTAGTTAAGGTGCATTCTTTTCAAGAGGAGGCGACTGCAGAAATCAGTATTAAACCAGAAATAAATTACATTTTTAAAACAAAATCTACCATGTGCGTTGAAATAACAGAGACACATTTTGTTTGCATGAAACAGTTAGTTGTGAGGAACTCTGAATGCTATGTTGTGTTAAAGCTAAGACATTGGTGATGCAGGACGTTGTGCCAAAGTTTTGTGAAAGAAGAGGAGTATCATTTGTGATGAAGGACAAAGTGTATAAAGATCTTGAAAGGCTTGATAAAAATATGCTAATAAAATAAAACATGAATATGGCAAATGGGAACATTGATTGTTCTCACTGTAAAAATAAATAATGGTGTATATATTTGTAGTAATTGCAAATCAACTTGTAATCATGATAGAATGAAATCCAGGCATAGAGACAGAGAAGTGTTTTGACAATAATTATTTGTTGATGATTCTAAAAAGTGTGTACTATGCATAGAGGTCTGTTGTGTATATCTGATTACCATTTGATGTAAGCATAATGCCATAGAATTCTTAAAATATAGCTGAATACAAAATCAAAGGATTTGAACGCATTGACATGTACCTGACTTATTTATTTATTACTGGGAAAACAAAACACGATAATTTCAGAAACTTACATAAAGCATTGCCAAGAATGTAAAACATTGTAAGTTTAAAAATATCAAAATATGAGTTTGCAAATCACAGACTATCAGGAGCCTGTTTTAGACAAGAAAGATGAAAGTCTTTCATGAGGTACCCCTTCCCCTAACATGTATGAAAGAGTTACAGGCCTTTCTTAGCTTCATTAATTATTATTCTATGTAGAGTTCATGTCTGACCAACATATGGTGTTAATATCACTGCATAGACTGCCAACTGATAAAGTGTCATGAAAGTGGAAATAACTTTAGCAAAAGGCTTACAGAAAATGTAAAGAAATGTTGCCTTATGATAACGTGCTGGTTGGCACAACATGGCATAGTAATTCAATATGTGATGTCTTTAGGGTATGAATGACCATTTGCTTATGATGGGCTTCATCCTGCTGAGAAGAAAAACATATATTCTCAGATCAAAAAGTAGGCACATGGTATAAAATATATAGGTATTAGAAGCTTATGCCGATAAAGCAACTAGGTTAATTGGTGAAACTGACTCCTTATTTTCCAATACCTAATAGTGGTTTACACATTATTACATACAAATCCACTGTGATTGCCTGATGGACTTTTTATGTTCATATTTGTTTGAGTTACCTTAGAAATGCTTTACTGTTTGTATATACTACATTTACAGCAGAAGCTATTTATATATGTTTTTGGTGTGTGAGATGGTGTTAAAGGGTGGTTTAGTTAATTTATTAACTAAACCTGGAAGTTTAGGTTCCACATATGTATGTTTTCATAGTTATTGTTTTCAGAATTTGTTTCTAAAGATTTTTGACTCATCCATGATAAATAACTTCATGAATTACTTCAAGTCATTATACTTGGAAGGTATTGTTGATGCTCTAAATATAACTTTAACAAATGATGATATATAAATGCTTATCATTAAATATTAATGGCTTAAATAACAATGTCAAAAGAGCTGGTTTAATTAAATTCATTAAAATGTACAGAGCTCAGATAATCTTGCAGGAAACCCACTTGCTGTAGAAGGATTTGCAAAAATTATCATTTAATGGTTTTACAGTTCTCACAGATTCATGCTTTAGAGCCAAAAGGAGAGGTAATCTTATATATGGAATGATACTTATACACTACCTAAAATTTTAAACACCTTTTCAAATAAAGACAGAATGTTAAGCTTAGTAGTGCTAGAAGTTAATAAGAAATGATTCACACTGGTAAACTCATATTGGATTCCTGGTCTAGGAACTAAATATGTGAAGAAATACTTGGATCTCATTACTTTACATGCAAAGGGAGAAATTATTCTGGTGGGAGATTTCAATTGCTTGTTATCAGATGAAGACACCTCTAAAAATACTAAGGTTAAACTAACGACACAAGCTAAAATGATAAACAGTTTTATAGCCTCAATGAATTTTAGAGACATACATAATTTAAAAGTTTAAAATTCACTTTGGTACACTCATTATTTTTTCTGATTTGGCACACAGACTAATATTGATACAATTTTTGTGTCTAACACTCTTTACTCTTAAATAAGTGATACTGCAATACAGTCATGTCCACTCTCTGACCACAATGCCTTTTTGTTCAGCTTGACTGTGAAAAAAGATGATATGATAATTTTTCAAAGAATCCATCCCAGCCTATGTTACTAAGTTAAAAAGTTTTAAGGAGTGGTTAATAAAAGAAATAAATGCATTTATGGAAAACAACAATAATGGTGAAGTAACAGATATCATACTCTGGGATGCATTAAAAGTTCACATCTTTAGTGGAGTTAAAGCTTGGTATTTTCAAAGGAGAAAGGAATGGGACAAGGAACTTTCTGATTTACAAGCCAAACTAGATAAGTTAAAACTAAATTTAAAATCAAATGATAAAGCAGTACTTACTGAAATTTCTAAGCTAAACCACAAATATTTAGAACTATTGAATCATAAGGTTGCTATAAGCTTAGAAAATGCCTTCTCTACAACAGACCAGTGGATGAAGGACAATCATCTAGCACTCAATGCATCAAAAACCAAACTTATGGTATTTACCCCTCAAAAACCAACACCATTGATAGAAAACTATTCTCCATCACTAGCCAGAATAATACACCTCTTGAACTGGTATCTGAAACCAAACTACTAGGAGTCCAGATTGATGACCAGCTTAAAGTCAATAGCCACCTACAACTAAACATAAAAAAACACCAAAACCTTGGCATGCTCTACCGACACAATCAATTCCTCACTACATCTACTAAGCTCACTCTCGCTACTACATTTCTCATCCCTTCCCTCTTTTATGGTGTTCCTCTCCTAACAAACCTACAATCATCTCTCAAAACAAAACTGTCCTCTTGTTATAATAAAATTGCCAAATGTGCCATTAGCCACAAATCATCTACCCATCATTGTGGATCTCTCCACAAACTTAACTGGCTAGAGCTTCCCAACTATCTCTCCTATACTCAGCTCACTTTTGCTCACAAACTCATTTTTCATCCCTCCCTCTGTCCCTCCCTCAGCTCTACCTTTAAAATGCACCTGCCACAAAGACTCCTAAGATCTAATAACCAAAACCTAATAGAGCTGTACAAACCCCTTCACTCTCCAGGACAAAACCTCCTGTCCTTTGCCCTGGCACGCCTATGGAACTCCTTTCCTCCCTCCATCCGTATCACCACCAACCTCCCTGCTTTTAAAAAAATCACTGCACTCACATCTAACATCCTCATGGGAATGCTCCTGCTCCCACCCCTCATAGCCTATTCTCCACTTCCTATAGGCAACTATATCATATATTACCAGACACCAAATAATAAGCCAACTGTAATAACCTGTCATAATTCTCTAATCCTACTATTCCACTCAAGAAACTATATATTTACTACAGCAATTCTTTGTTTTTCTACAAAATTTAACCTAAACATTTTTATTGCACCTGCTCAAATCTTGGTTTTCTACAAAATGAAACCTAAAAATTGCATTGTAACTGCTTAATCTTTGTTTTGTCTTGAACCCACAAATGACTGAAATTATAAACTGCTGTAATATTTTTGTTACCATTGTTTTGAAGCTTTGTCTTTAACCTACAAATGATTGAAATTGTAAACTGCTGTAATCTTTTTGTAACCTTTGTTTTGGAGCTTTTCTCCCCAGGAATCCATTGAAAATGGGTTCTTATTGGCCCAATGGACTATCCTGGTTAATCAACTGCAAATAAATAAATAAAATAAATAAAAGATTAAACTACAGCCCTATTCAGTAAACCCCAGACATTTACATAAACTAGCTATCAGATCCAAACAAATTAATAAACAAAATCACATTAATGAAATTAAATACAAGAATAATAGCACAGTAAAAAGAACAACTGATTTAGGAGGTTTATTAGAAGCCTTTAGAAATCATTATCGATCAATCAATGACATGCAATCACCACTAGATTCAGACAATGTAATAGATACATTTCTACAAGAAAATATCAAGACTAAACTATCAAAACAACAAAATAGTACCTTAAATAAACAAATAACCTTAGCAGAAGTGAAAGAACAAGTTAAAAATCTGAAGGATAGTAAAGCCCCAGGGTTAGATGGGATAATCCCAGAAATATATAAAATTCTTCCAGAGCACACAATAAAGTTATTATTAAACACATTCTCCATGGTTAAACAAGACTTAATTTTCCCTTTCTCGTGGAAGTACTCAATAATTTCCCCCATTCTGAAACAAAGTAAGGACCCCCAACTGTGTGCATCCTATAAACCCATATCATTGTTAAATATTGATTATAAAATGTTCATGTCTATCCTAGCCAAAAGACTAAAGAATATATTACCCAGTCTAATACACTTTGATCAAACTGGCTTTATCATACATGGAAAAGTACACAACAATATTCTTAACCTACTATCTCTAATAGACATTGCAAACAAAACCAAGAAACAATTAACTATTATTAGTCTGGATATTGATAAGGTGTTTGATTCACTTAGTTGGTCATACTTACAAAAAATCTTTAAAGAATTTAACTTTACTTCAGATTTCACTAAACCGATATTAAATATTTATAGTGATTCTAAATCATTTGTTAAGATTGGTTCATGTCTATCATCCCCAGTAAAAATTCATAAGGGAACTAGACAAGGTTGCCCTCTATCCCCATTATTTTTCCTTTTATCAGTGGAATCTTTTGCTTCATTTATTAGAAATAACCCACATACCAAAGGATTTCAAGTTAATGAGGGATACTGTCCAAAAGTTCAGCTTTTTGCTGATGATATTCTACTAACATCCAGTGACATAGAAGGCTCTTTACAACATATCATGAATGCCATAACTCTATTTGGAAAAATCTCAGGGCTCAATTTTAATCAAAATAAAACCAAAACACTTTTAATCAATAAGAAAATATATAGAAACTTGCAAAAATGCAAAGCATTCAACTGGGAAAACGATAAGATAGATTATCTAGGAATAAGTATTAAGAATAAATGGAATGAAACTATTAAATTTAACTTCACTAAACTGGTAGCTATAATCAGTGACTTGACTAAAAAGTGGAACAAAATGTTTTTCACCATGGAAGACAGACTTACATTAATGAAAATGATTATTTTGCCCAATATTTTATTTTGCTTACAATAATTGATTTTTACCTCCTACTAAGAAATTCTTTAAGCAAATAGAGTCCCTATTACTAATTTTTCTATGGTTCCCAAAGAAACCAAGAAT
Organism: Protopterus annectens; assembly: GCF_019279795.1. Lineage (NCBI taxonomy): Eukaryota > Metazoa > Chordata > Ceratodontiformes > Protopteridae > Protopterus > Protopterus annectens. Next base: position 521,990,787 of record NC_056731.1, read on the forward strand.
TGCCTATAAATGCATGTTAGAGCCTGGGACAGTAATGGGATTGGCTTTCCCAACATAGAATTATATTCCAAATCTGTTATTACTGACATAGTACTACACTGGATTTCATCCATATACACCTCTAGCTGGAAACAACTGCATGAAATACATATAACTTCCTCTGAGAACTCAGAAACCCAGTTTAAGGAAACCTTTGGAATTAACAAAATATTTTGGATACTCCATGAATATTGCTTATATAATAAGAAATGTAGCCACTTCTCACATGGTATAAACCAAATATTTTATATTTTCAAAAATATAATTGACAGCAATTATATTCTAAAGAACACCTTTTTCATTACATTTCCCATAGCTTATACACCAGATTGCCTTGATACCTTCAATATCAATAAGATGCGAAATCTTAAAGAGAATAATCCAAAGTTTTGGCACCAGTTTATAGACAATAAGAACATCCAACCAATGAACTTTTTCTTAGCCAGATATAATGTCTGTCAAGATAATTGGCTCTGTATTCAATTTTTAAAACAGTTTGCTGAAAATAAACTGAGAGTGTCAATAAATCTGGGAACTGATATTATACCAAGATTGATACAACTATTCATATGGCGTAGCTTGATGAACATTGAACATAAATTAAGCATATCACCTGTATATAAAATCCTACGAGAAGACTTGATTACTTTTGACCAAGCTTTTTGGAATTACTCCATAAAGTTTAATGGTGAACCTTTATCTAACGATAATAAGAAACAGTTATTAAATTCAATAAAAAACACTTCATCATCTTTATATTGGAGACTATATACCTGGAGATTTACTCATAGAAGCTTTTACACTCCACACAGAATTGACCTTATAACCAAGAGTAATGAAAGCAAATGCTGGAGGTGTGGTGATATTTTTGAAGCCAACTGGGTTCATATGTTCATCGAATGTAGAACTCTCACACAATATTGGAGTGATTTTAAACATTTTGCAAAAGCCCTGTGGTCTGATAACTGTCATATTACTAGCTCTTTGATATTATTCAATGTCCCTACCCCAAGGGTAATTCCTAGACATCAATTACCTGTTCTTTGGTTAATTCTAGCTATTGCTCAAAAAATAATTACATTAAACAGGAAAAATAAGCAAGATCTTATTTTTATTGAGTTTATTTCAATAGCAAAATCTGCATGTAAAAAATAAATGCAAACTATTTATCAGAAATCATCAAATGTAACACACAAAGGCTAGTTTGCCAAAAATTGGAGAGATTGTTAGATAAATATTGATTACCTTTCTTGGATAAAACAAATGTTTATCATGGATGTTTGTATATAGTGTAAATAGTTATGTTTTATATTGTTTATTTTTAATACTTTATGTCAATGTTTATTAACAAAATTTAATAAAAATGTTTTTGGAACAAAAAAGAAAAGTCAAGTAATGAAAAGCATTTAATAGATTAGCAACAAAGCTTTTTTCAGATTTTGAAAGATAATTAAATTGTTATTAAATTATTATTCTTAAAAAAAAGTAGGCAAATGATTTAAGTTTTGGAGTGAAGAAATTCCATCTATACCTCTAGGTAGTCCCAAACAAATGCTCAGTGTTGGCTTGAGTTCTGCCAAACGATACCAACAAACTATGAAAACAAATAATCAATAGAAATCAGTAAAAAAACCTCCTATTGGTGGATGTGTTATTTAAAATCTGTTTAATTTTATATGCTTTTATCTGATGAAGGGTTGACACCCGAAAGCGCTCATCTATTTTATCTGTTCATTTGTTCAAGAAGGATTTTTTAAATAAACACTTGTGGTACATAGCTGTGTTCTGCCATTGATTATTTGTTTTCATACCTCTAGGTAGAAAATTATAATTGGTTACTGATCATATACCTTTATTAATATTGCTTGATATGCATACAAAATGCCTATGATTGTAGTAACAACAATCCAGAGTTGGGCTGTGTTCTGCCAACATATGATTATCAAAAACAGCACAGAGTTTCCAAGAATGTTGGCAATGCTGATGGGCTCTCTAGAGCTCTGTTATCTGAAATTTTCTGGTGATACCACTGAAAGAATTACAGAATGTATGACTGCCTTGACTGAAGAATACATTCAGGACATCCCTGTTAAAATAGATTTAAGAACTTGCATTAACAAAATCTGACTTAGAACTATCACATCTACTAATTTTTGTAAAAGAAATGCTAAACAAGCCCATCAGAAAAAGGCTGGAACTTTCAGTCAAAAAGGATGTGCTATAAGATGACACTGGTAATTTTAAAATGAAATCACTAGGCATAGGAGCAGTCTGGACCCTAAGGCTACAACAAAAGCTTGTCTACCCTCTCAAATGAAACAGTGGATGTGAAAACAAACTCCATTACACCCACAGGTGTACACATAAGCATTGTGAGAGACAAAAATCACAGTATATGTTGCAGCACAGCTCTGATGAAGTTCTGTAAAGTAAAAAATGAAAATGTTAGCAATTATTTTGTTTTAATGAAATGATTATTTTATAAGGGTAGATATGCCAACTTAAACAATTTAAACAGCAGCAACAGAAGTGAAAAGGCCTTAGAACTGAAAATGGTTTGGGCAGACAAAAATGTTTAAATGGTGATATACATAAAACTGGACTAAAGTCTGAATGCTAAATAATGCACCTATCAAGAAATGTGTTTGCCTTATGATTAGAAAAAAATAGTAATATATACAAATGTGATATAAGTCATCTGAAAAAATAAAATAAGAAAAAGGACATTAGAATGCAGAGTAAAGCAAAGAACCAAAATGCAAATAATAAAACATCTCCTAAATTCAGTGCAATAATAGAAACAGTAGAAATAGTAATCTACTATCTGCAAACAATTAGATTTTATGCATGCCAATGCATGTACATGCATGTACAAACACACACACACACACACACACACACACACACACACACACACACACACACACACACACACACACGCACACGCACACATTTTGAAAATGCTCTATAAAGATATGGCAATAGTTAATGGTCTTCAGATGCTTGTCTGCTGCACAGATAAATTCAAAGTTATTCAATTAAACCATTTTAAAAGCAGAATACTTGGAACGCCTGCCTGGATTGCCTCAAATTTCTCCTTCTGGACAGGGTATCCATTATGTAGCACAGTTGTGTAGTACCATTGCCATCATACCATATATGTGAAATTAATACAAATACAGTTGGCAATAGAAGAAACATAACTAGTAAATGTTACAGAAGAGGCCAAGACGGTAACCGTTTGAAGCACTGTGACCCATTAGAGCAGGTTCTGAAACAAGGAAACTGAATGGCTGAAAGATCAGATTTGAATATTCTAAGTCTGAGATGGCATTCTCTGAATGTTCCCTTTTCTATGAGGTATGGTGATCTCTGAGTTGGTATGTATAAGCTTGGGGGTGTAGGGTTTGCCCCCCCCCGCAAAAAGAAGTTTTAAGGAGAAGAGCATTTTTTGTAATCTGTTCCTTCCTGTTTTTTTTTTTTTTTTTAGTAATTTTTTTTTTTTTGGCTTGTTGGTACTCAGAATTTTGAGTACCAATGTTTCAATAGGGAGCTGCAAAAGACAATGTAGATGTTTAGAACTACAGCGGATGCTCCTGACTAACATAATTTGCATGTTACCCATTCAATGTGAATCCCTTCTGAGATAATGCTGGGATATGGGACATATCCATAATCTCAGCCCTGTCCATACAGGCCTGTCACTATATGCCACAATGGTAAAAGAATGCAGTAGTTAAACATCAGAATACTGGCAATTCTTTTCCACCATCTAACATTCTCTCTCTCTCTCTCCTGCAGCTCACTGTAGACAAACTAATCCTCATTCTGGATACTTTCAAAGTAGAGGTAGCAACCAAGAAATTTGTTGGTGGGAGGTTCATTGCTTCTCCAGATGGACAGTTCAGTGGCTTAATACGTACATAAGGAGGGCATTACATCCTGCTGAATTTCTCCTTCAAGACTGCAAGCCAACACTCTTCTTGCTTACCACTACTGTTAAATATTAGCTGAATGATATTTTATGGATAAGCCAAGGTTGCCACAAAAAGAAAAAAGATTGTGAGTATGGCTACTCAAAACACAGGATTACATTAGCTTGATTACTTTTGCCAAAGTTACTGTGAGCAATGTTCATACTCTCACAACTCATTACTGTACAGCAATGAAGTTGTAAACAAATAAATACCTGCCCTTGTAAAGATCTGCATCATTTATTTATTATTCTGTCACATTCTCAGATATATATGGCAACCTAAGCAGGACAGGTGTGACATGTAGCACTCTGCATTGTAGTGAAATCAATAAATGCTAATTCTTTCATCTCTTGAAATGCATTTAAAATAAATGGTGTTCATATGTGCCTTTGGCATTTTGCTAAATCTATAGCACACATAGCAGTGACATTCTAGTGACATCATCACACAATTTAGGTGCATGTGGCAGTAACATTATGATGACATCATCACACATTTTAGGTGCATGCGGCAGTGACATTATGATGACATCATCACACATTTTAGGTGCATGTGGCAGTGACATTATGATGACATCATCACACATTTTAGGTGCATGTGGCAGTGACATTATGATGACATCATCACGCATTTTAGGTGCATATGGCAGTGACATTATGATGACATCATCCAACAGCAGTGTTGCAGTTTGATCCATGTACCCCAATGAGTCCAAATTGTGTTTTCATTACAACTCAGAGTATACCTGATATTCTTCTATTGGTTCCATAGTTTATGCAATACAGAGTGTTGTATTATAGTTGTAATATCCCTTAACATACCAGAAAAAGTTGATCGTGAGAGATAAGGCTCCCACTTATACTTCATGTCTGATATCATATACTTGTATGCATACTGCATCCCATTAAGGGTAACATTTATATATGGAGATTTGAGCAGCTCCAACCTATTAATGTGCTGTATTACTGCAAATGGCAATGTCTATAGTAGCAAGCTATCTGCACATTGCAGACATATGTGGTACATAGTCTATAGTTCTGTATATCTCTGCATAGTCTGATGTTATAAGTACATACCCAGGGAGTGTGCCTTCATATTACTTCCTGGCCATATTATTCCTTAGGACCTGGTTCCAGTGTTTGCTGCAGAAGTTCTTTGAACTTCAGAAGTCTTACATGCAGTCATTACACACCGTTGTACTTACAGTGTGATATACAATTCCTATTCAGAATAACAGTGTCTCTTGGAACCATGATGTGTACACTGTTCTGTTATATCCTTTGCTGTTCTAGCTTACTTTGTGAATACTGTATGCTAATGCCTACAAACAACCAACTATATATTGTAAAAAGATGCATGATGCTCCTCAACTCCTAGATGGTGGACATCTACAGAGTGATTAACCAGAAGCTACCCTTGCAAGGAAACAGTACTGCAATCACCATGATGTATCACAAGCTTCAGATGAGCATGTAGTGTTGGCCTTGTATGAAGAGGGCAAGTATCACCCTGGTGCTGAAGCAATACACAGATGTCTCGTGCCACACAACAGTAACACTTTAATAAATTAAAATTGTTATTTTACATAAAAATGAATACACAGATTTTACTAATTTCAATCAAATATGAGAGTGTAGAGGCCTTCTTAAAGAGAACTGCAGTTGTAGTACCATGTTGTCAGCTTATTGTAAAGTAGAAGATAGATATATAATACATTTAAGAAAAGTGAAAGAAATCTTTTTTTTTTTAACTCAACAGTGTAAACCTTGGCTCTAGATGATTTTCACTGGTGAAGTGAGACCCCAACCCCATGAGCAAAAAAATGGGAGAAAGGGGTTGTGGATGGACGAATGGATTCCGGTGCCATGTCATATGTGTTCCTAAATGAAGAGCTACATGTAATCAGGAACATCAGAACTGAATGCCTAACCACCTGATCTGTTTCTATTCAGTTTTTATTTCTGGTTTGGTTATCTATTTACTTTTTACTTTGGAGTACATATCCACTCCTTTGTTCTCCCCTCACAGTTGCTTAGCTGGATATCCTACTACACTGTGCTCTGGCAATGCATCTGACAACCTCCCTGATGCAGGAATCTGTGTTAGTTCTGCAGTGACAGGCTTACAGATGAACTGCATATTCTGCCCATGTTTTCCCAGGTTCCTTCTGTTGTATTACATTTTGTATTAGTCATCCGTGATGATAAGTAATATATAGATGCTTCAGTCTGCATATACTATAAATACGTATCATAGCCATTGCCATTTAAAAAAAAAATGTATAGCATAACTGTTTTAAGAAGGACTGCATCCCACAATGCATCAACTGTAGTGCCTTTGGCCTGTGTATTTGTGGTAAATGATGTGTTAATATCACTCTTAGTGTGCAGCCATTTTGTGCAGAATAAAAGGTACTGTTTGATAAAAAGCTAATGTACGCTGATGTTGATTACACAACTGTTTGCCATCACTCAGTAGTCATCAATATGCATCAAGACATCTTCCTTCTCCATGAGTCTCTAGCAAGCTGAACATTGATTCCATTACACAGTTTTCTTGATAATTTTTATTTAAATATGAATGATGTAAATCATATAATATAGTGCTACACTCATACACCTAAACATTTCTTACATATCTGAATGCTTCTGAAACCGATTGCTATTATGAAGGTTGAATGACTATGATCTATTGTTCAGAGTTTTGCCATTGTTTTGCTCAAAGTGACATTCTTTCCATGTATAAGGGAGTCATTTTTGCTGATTAGGTTTTGCCATACCACATTCATTTCTCTTTCTTCACACGCTGTAAAGTAATCAGTACAGTGAGAGTGATGTGTTGCTGTGCTATTACCCTATCACCAAATGTATCACAAACCAGCAAAGACAATCACATCAGCACTGTCTTACCCACATATTTAAGTCACCCCTTTCACTGGTGATACATCATTTTGGGCATCTGTGGCAGTAGGTCTTTATCAATGATGCATCACTATGTTATTTTCTTTCAGTGTATGTGAAAGTTCCTGTCAAGCCTTTCTATTAAGCCTTCAGTGTATTACTTAGATTCAGCACCTTTCACAGGCTGTCTACATAGCCTTTCCATTAAGCATTCAGAGTATTACTAAGGCTCAGCACCTTTCACAGGCTGTCACCATTGTCTCCGGTGATAGAATTCAGTCTTGCACACTTGTATGTAGACATGCCTGTTATGCTGTATGCCTCCGCTACACTGTAAGTTCGTGCTGGTGTGTCATCTAGCATGTCTGAGTAGAGGCTGCCCTCATACAGAATGCCCCAGTGTGTCTGCACATGTCAAAGTCCTGCAGTGCAGCTATGGCAAATGTTTGGGAGAGCAGCTTTTTCCATGTTGCAGTACATTGTCCCAGGTATTATAGTCCTTCCTTTCTTCCTAACTGAGGTGTTTGCTCTCTGTACTACTGTGCTGCTGTTTACTATGTCATTCTTGTGTCCTGTGTTATCGTGCTGCCCCTGTCCTGCTTCACTTCTGGTGCTGCAGCAGCTGTGTGCAGAAAACAGTGCTTAACATATTACACCCTCTGCCTCTCAGTTAGGCCACAGGCTGTTCTACATAAAATATCTTCAGCTGTAGAGCTCAGTTTCATTTCCGTTTTGCTGTCTCCTTTACCTTTTGGATAACAAGGCCTGTCAACATTTTTTTTCTTTGAATAAACACCAAATGAGATGTCCAGAAACAAGTAGTAGTCACACCATAAGCTCAACACTTGAAACGATAACAAGATGAACATATACAAACATTTTAATAAAGTTAACTACTCGTTTTTGGACATCTCATTTGGTGTTTATTCAGTTTGATTTGGATGCCCAGCAAACGTATTTTTTGGAAACATTTTTTTCTTTATTAGTATAAGCTTTGCTGTTTATATACAGTATACACTGCTGCTATGGTCTCCCTGATATACACAGACTAATGTGTATTTTATCTATTACATGACATTATTTCTGACTTTGTAGTTTTTTTTTTATAGCATGTATCAATCCAATCTAACAACATTAATGTAGGTGTCACTTTCATTAATTTGTACATACCATTTTTTGTTCGTTTATTTGTTTTTCTTTTTTGCTCTTCATATAGTCTGTCTGTATTCTGCTCTTTGTATATTTGCTGTTACACTTTGCCAATGGGTAGTTTTAAAACTTTCCTTTGGACCTGTTTTTAGACCTGCTTGTAAAAATATTGCATTAATAGATCAAATACTTTTAGCCTTCTTTAACTCTTCAGGCAAACAACAGTCTCTGCCCCACTTTTCTTTACACTTCTGTCATAAATATATATTTTTTTGTGGCAAAGTCATATTCCTGTCAAACGTCTACATTTTTCTACACATTTTCCCTACTTTCTTCAACTTCCACTGATGTCCTTTGCCACTTTTTTTTTTCAAACCTATGAATTGTACCCATTTTAGATGTAATATGAATTGTGAAAATTATGTGCATGGTTATAAAATCCAGGTTTTTAAAAAATTTGGCACGGCATGCTGCAATTACCATGAGTCCATCACAGTTCTGATTTAAGCTATACCCAGTGCCGAAGTGCTTTGGAATTCATACCTTAGATGTATAGTGATAAAAAATAGTCCCTCACAGTCAAACCACTGTGAGTGATCTTTGCATATGAGACTTGTAACTCTGCCTCATTATAGGATTTCCATTGCTTGATGTGTTGAAAGTACAAAAACATATCAGCAACTCACAGAAATGCTATAATAAGAATGTAATATACTGACAACCTTATTCTGAGAAATTTATGTGGCAGTATGCAAATTCATATTTGTGAATCACATGCAGTTAATATTAACAATACATGCAGATGACTTTCTTGTGGTATTCTTGAGACTACACTAGACAAATGCATCCACATCTATTACATAGCAGAATTAATTAACAACAAGAGTGATTTTAACACTGTTGTCTGTGATTATAAGTTATTGCCACTGACAGCATGTCTGGACTATGGCAATGTTGCCTTAACTTATGTCATACAGGAAATGAGTGAGTGCCAGGTTACTGCCACAGGTGCTAAGATGCCACCTTTCAATGAAAATTAAAGGTTTGTGCTGATAAAATACTACCAATGTAAGTCTTGTTATCTGCAATCAGTGAAACAATACACAGACATTATTTAGAGTAATTGCTATTGCAGTTAATGCACTGGACAGATATAAATATTCAATGGAAAAGGCAGGGAAAGAGAGGGATCCTTAAGTGCATGTTAGCATTGCACCAGCCACTACATCATTCACAGGACAGGGACAGGCTCCCACAATCATAAAACTATTTGAAGCCTGGTGTGCACAGCTACATCCCCAGCAGTAGCAACAAAAGTGCTTTTAAAGAAGCTATGAAGTCAGTGAACATGCTATACTGACAGATATGTACACAGACATACTAAGTTGCTGCCTGCATGTTATACAATTCACTGTCTTTCTCATATAGAGACATGTGTAAGCTGTACCTCTGTGCATGGCATTACACTGTGAATATGCATCTAATTTTAGTTATTTATTTATTTATTTGTTAGCACTTGTTTACTGGGAAAGTCTGACTAGGCACAGGTATTGTTTTTCCATAGAGGCCCAGGGAGAAAAGCTCCAAAGTAACACATTTAATGCAATCAATATTTCCTGTAACAAACTGTATAATGCAATTTCAGTGAATACATCGCATAGCAGAAGGTTTAATAAAACTTGTATTGATATTCACAAACATTAATATACAAGCATTGTATTGAGAATTTACAGACTGAAGACTGGTGTATAGGGTAGGCAGCAGTAATTTAAGAAATATACTAGAAGTCAGGTATTTGAGGCGATAAACAAGTTTACATGTTAGTACAGAAATAGCGATGGAAGGGTTATTTGGTTGTGCTAATTAGAAGTAGGTATAGTAGTTTAAGTACTACAATAAAATGAGGTATTAGAAGGGGATAAGCAGGGTTAAGTGATTTGTGCTTTAAATGGAGGTATAAGAGGGTGATGAAAGATGTTAGGAGAAGCTATGTCCTAGATAAGGAGCAGACACACATTCAAGTCTTTTAGCAATGGTTTGAACAGATGAAGTTGTGAGATAGACATGAGTGATATAGGAATTTTATTCCAAGTTCCAGCTACACTACTGGAATGGAGACTGACCCCAGCAGCCTTTGTGGTATGTAGATGGCAAGCAGTTATCATTTGACTGAAGGGGGTGGTTTGATAGGTAGAACTGATTTAGGGAGCTAACTGCTGGGCAGCTAAATTGGGTATAGATGAGGTCGGTATAAGATAGGTGATGAGGAAGTTTGTGCCAGTGAAGTTTTTTTAGTGATAAACAGTGGTGGGTCTGGTAAGGTTTTTGCAAGCAGTTCTGGCAACTTTGTTGTAGCATTTTTTCAAGTTTAGAACTAAGTGAGGCTTGCAGGTTGGTCACAACAGGGGCTACATATAGGAGAGAAGGTAAGAAGTGGTAAGTAGAGTTACCATGGCAGAGTCTGTAAGGAATTTCTATACTATACAAAGAGTACCTAGTTGGGTAGCGTTCGAAAGACATGCATGTGTAAATGGGCGTGCCTTTGTTGAAGGTTGGGCGTCGAGCTGGCACCTCGGCATTTCGTAAAAATCTACTGCCAATCATTAGTGGATCGGAGTTCCGCTGTGGCGACCCCTTACTGGGAAAAAGCCGAAAGACAAACAACAACAACAAAGAGTACCTAGTTTTTGATGGGTTTTCTTGATACTGTTATGGATATATAATCAAATTTAAGATTTTCATCAATTATCATGCTATGTAGTATGACATAAACTGAAAAATATGCTGAAAGACTGATAAGAAGTAGATGCCACTAGGATCTACTCACCTGAATAACAAACCTAGTGTTCACACAGGACAAGAAAGAAAGATTTTAGGTTTTGGAAGACTAGAACATTGTCAGGCTATAGGTCTGGGGCAAAGGTTAGCAAGGAAGGGTCATAGATGACCCAAACTAACATCCTCTGTAGAATATGTCAACACATGGAAAACAGACTGGTACAGCTAGGACCACCTACCTACAGAGCAGATCTGTGTCCAAACAGGACAGGAAGGAGGATGAGTGATTTTGGATAACTGTGGAGTATACTGAGTAGTAGGCAGTGGCACAAAAATACGTACAGACACTAGTCTGCAGGATATCAAGGGAGAGTCACCTGTCACACATAACATAGCACTCTCTGTAGGAAATGATGAAGGGCAAGCTCACTTTTATCTCACGGATCACACACTGCATCCTGTGAAGGAGAGAGATACAGTGGTTGGTATACAGCTATCTGGCATAAGGCCTGTAACAAGTAGACAACTCGGTCACCAGCCAGTTTCACTAACTGTCTGGATAGAGAGTCAGCCAAGATAAAAATTAGCCTTGTAAAGAAAACTAAAGCCTATACTTTCATGAGAGACAGTGATTTAATGTTCACCTGCTGGTGGTGAGAAGCCATGCTAAAACAATAGCAGAAAAAACAGAATTCAAAGGTGCTTCCTAGGACAGCACTAGTGAGACCAGTGGAACTGGATACAAGTCTTTATGTCTCAAAGAGTACAACAATAGTGTCCCTTCAATGATTGATGAGATTTCCCTTCACTATTATAACACAATTTGGGGTCAAGGACACTACTAAAAACATCATGTCTGGGAGGAAGAAAGGGTTGAAGAAAGAAAGAATAATACCATTCCCTACACAAAGAAACCTCGGATGATCATGGCATGTTGGCTCCACCTGAAAGCTTCCAATACTGCAAAGTGTTTGGTACCAACTCAGCATGACACCAAAAGGGTTGCTGCACCTAAGCGGGATCTGTACTTACAGCCAGACCTTGATGTGGCATCTATTCAGAAAGACCTCAATGTGAAGCCACTTGGCAATGAATCATAACCAATGACAGAAGTCAATGTGGGTGATAAACTCAGGGTCAAGGAGACATCTTACCCTAGAGTCAAGGTTGAAGCCTACAAGGGGGATGACACCAAGAAATTCAGTGACAATCATAATATAAAGATGATGGCTTAAAAAGTATCCTGCATCTGATCTTGGCAGAAGTCAAAGCAGGATAGGAGGCAGCTACTGACTGAGCTAATCCCAAAAGATATTAAGACCATAACAGGCACCAAAGCCAGACTAGGTGGGTAAGAGGATCCAAACAGAAATGATACATTCAACATTGGAAAAAGGTTAGGAAGTGCCCCAGAAGGGTTATATCGGTAAAGTTCTGTTTGGTTTTCTAGATTGCTTGAATAGTAAACAAAGACATGACTCCAACTGAAATCAAACCCAGAATCAGGCTGGTGAGAAGGTCCAAAGGAGAACAAAGTCTGTTAAACTCAGAACTGAATACAATAAGCTCAAAGTAAGTAATGTACTGCTAAGCATTAAACTTTACACATTTAACAAAGGTAAGGAGATATTTCTTCAAAAAAAGAGACCCACTGAGGAAAAAACCTTGGGTCTGTTCCTAAACATTACCAGGTGAGTCTGAGAGCCAGAATTCAGACAGGACTACTAATGGAACTGTGCTGTCTTAGAAATAAACTGTGATAAAAACAAAGCTGATATCAAAGCCAGAATGGGACGGTGAATGGGTCAAAGAGAAAAATAAGTTCCACACACTCAGGACAAAATACAGAGAGCTTACTGTAAATCGTAAGAGGTTGGGGGTTGGTGTAATGATTAAGGTGCTTATCTCACAGGCACAACATACAGGGTCTGATTCTCACCTTTGAAGGGAAATTGACTAGGCTTAAAATGACCAGTAAGGACAGTTAGCTTAGTGCTTACCTATTAACCTATGCTGAGATGAACGCCAATGTCTACAGCGAAGGAAGCATCTGACAGACATAAAGCAGATATGAAAAAAAAAATTAGTCTGCAATAAAAATAACTGGCAGAGATCAAGCCAGACTGAAAAGACTGACTGGCATGGAAGCCCAGATGGACTTTTACACATTCAGACAACAGTTACAAGAAGACAAAGACATGAACATGTATGCAGCTCTCAAGGAATAAAAAGTGCATTTCTGATGCCAACAGTTGTTCAGGCACTGTACACATATGGTAAAACTCCTAAACATTTTTACTTTAAGTCCAAATTGTAGTAGTAATGCCTCCAAAGAATCCAAACACTAGCTGAAGCACACAGAGAAATGATCGTTTGGTCATAAGTCATGCAGAGAAAGTTTGTTTAAAAAGAGAAAATGGTGGGAGTAGAACGCTAAGTAATACAACATAACATTAGTACCTTAAAAACAAGGATTACCAGCTTACAAGTGTTTAGGAAAGCAAAAGTGCTGCAAGAAAAGGAACATCAGCACTACTTTTATAATACAATAAACACTTTCTAAAATAAATGGCAGATCGGAAGAGGCAGTAGATGCAACTACACTTACACCTAGCGAAACAGACCAAAAGATGCGTCCTTCCACTGACAGAAGTGTGGGAAAAGGGAAAAGGCAAGTGTCTAGGAGAGTTCTGGATGCTGAGTTGTAACCGATGGCTTCCACCTTGAAAAAAGAACAGACTCAATCTAGAATCACTTTTAGAGTAAGACACAAGCTGCATAAATAAAAGTAATTACTTAATACATGTCAGAGATGCAAACTAATCATTTGCTAAGAACTCCACCTGCAACATAAATTATTCAAAAATGTAACTATTTTGTCATCTTAAATTAAACACTGAAGGAATTTTTAAATTTAGTTTTTACTGAATTTCCATCAAATATGGCCTCCAAAATGCAAACAATGAAACTACCTGTGAAGGTAATATAATCTTACCAGACATTGTACATACTAAACATAGAAGAAACCCTAAGAAATGTTAATTACTGACATGAACTGCTGGAACAAAGAACCCTTGGCTTGGCAAATTAATTTAAATGAATACTCACACAACAATTTTATACTTTGTGAGCATAAAAACAGTTCTCTACAGCACGTTATATTTCATATACTGAGAAATAACAAACAACTTTAAAAAGCATATATAATCATTTCCTCAAGTTTCATTCTTCTCTTGGTAAAAACAACAAAGTGAGCCAACAAACAAATTGAATGTGTTGATTAAGATGGAATAAACAAATAAAAATATGTGTCTGGTAGTCACTCTCACTCATCTTCAATAATTTATCAATTATTCATGACAAAAGTAACTTGTGAGTACAAAGTGAGCTTCAGCACAATGTTTTTTTAACTTCACTGAGTTTTGTAATATTATCTACCTTGAGATTTTTACAAAACTACTTAACATTCTGTAATCGCTTGTTCCTTATTATGGCCAGTGACCAACCCACATTTCAAGAAGCAGAGTCCCCACTGATTTATGCAGACAAGGAAAAGGTGGGGACTTTGACCAAAGAAAAGATAAATGTCATGCAAAACTGAAAACTGAACCTCAATATTTTTTTCTTATGATATATAAATATTGGCTTTAAAATTTTAATATGCAGCATGACAAACTTAAGTCATTACAAAATTGTGTTGAGAATTATCCATCAATAAGCTAAAATCTGAATAGTTTGCTTTTGAAGACAATCAAGCACCCATAACATGTATGCAGTAAGAAACACCTTTAAAATACTGCAACACTCCTATTCCTTGCTGCCTAGAAAATCAGATGCTCCTTCCTCCTTAACAACACATAGGTTCATACTAAGCTAACTGCCCTTAAGAGCCATTTTAAGCCTAGCCAATTATCCCCTGTGAGATTCAAACCCTGTATCTTGCATTTGTAAGGCAAACACCTTAACCATTAGGCCACCCTCCCACAGAAACAAGGAACTATGTTTTGTCACATAGAAGATACTGTGCAATAAAAAAATAGAGAAAACATGTATGTAATGTCTAATCTCTAACTGTGCAATAAGCCTCAAGTGGATATATTACTGAACAAATAAAAGTAAAAATACAGCTCAAATGAACTAAAGGGAAACTGATCCACTAAAGTGAAAGCTAAGCACCTCTGTCTACTAAACTATTTTCAAGAGACATAGACTTCTTCAGACCAATGTTAGTGCCAGATTATCAGTGTTTCTTAACAGCTTTAAAGCAACACTGGCGCTGCAGTGGCAAGAAAAGCTGTATTTGAAATGCAAGTAATCCACATTTTTATTTAATTCGTTAATCAGGTAAGCAAGTGATTACAGCATCTTTACTGCAGCATTGGCAAAACCATGAGAGAAACTGCATGTGAAATAGTGATCTATATATTTTATTTCATTAATTTGTTAACCACATTGAATGAAACACTTGTTCAATAGTGACTAAAGAAGTTGAATTTGAAATACAAGTGATCCACTTTTTTAAAATTAATTTATGAATCGGATAAGCAAAGTGATCCTTCATTGCCAAGATTAAGTCCAATACACATGAGCCATTTCTGGCAACCAGCAAATCAATTAGCATGCTATCCAGAGGTGTGAGGAAATGAGTACATATAGAAAATACACTTAACTCAAGAACATATGCAAACTCCACAGAGACAGAAGCCGGATATCAGACCTGAACCCCAAAACCCAGAGATGAAAGGAAACCCTTTGTTACACAGCCACTCAGCATTCCTGTGTAACTTCAGCATTTATAGAGTTCAGTTTGTTTTTCTAGTCCTCTTACACTGCTGGAATCAGCTCTACTGAACAGCCAGATCATACCTCAAGTATAAAAACTACCAGTGATCTGCAGAACTACAGGTTAGAAAAACAGCACATATATTTCAATGCAGGGACCAATGAACATGTTACTGTATGTACTCATGGCAAATCCACATCAAATTCAATAGCAATCATGCCCATTAAACAACAGCATTCAAACAATTGCTATTACTTGGTATAAGTGATCTGACTATGCAAATTTGCCATATACCAGTTCCTGCTGCACCATCCTGGGCCATGGAACTACATTAAATGTTTCCTGAATAAATGTGATTGCAGTACATGCATCTAGAATGCAAATGCAAGTTTTCGGAATGAGACTGATTGCAGTACATGCATCTAATCTGCAAACAACATATGCTTCCTGAATTAAAGCAATTGCAGTACATGCATCTAACCTGTAGACAACATGGCACAAAATGTGGTTGAAAATATGCTTTCTGCATTTCTATACAAGAATCCATGGGGAAATATAATTACTTATTGTGGAAATAATGTTTTAGCACATGCAACATTTAACCTTGTTGTACAATTTATTATAATAAGGTGAAAACTAGGATCTTTATTCATATTACACTTGCAATAAACTTTTTGAGATGTATTTTTTAACAGGCCAGCTCTGAAAAAATCTACAGCTTACACAATACACATTAGCACTAGTCTAGATGCCGTAATTGTTTATCATTTCCTTATTGTTCAGTGTTGTAGATAGTCTGATATCAGTGGCACTTTAACATACTGGCACAGATTTTATATCTCTTATTTTTCTCATTGCTTACTCTTTGCAGTCCCTGGAGACGTGCTGGTACAGTATACTTGCAGTCCATGATCATGGTAAGGGTCTAGCTATCATTGGCTTCTTGAAATGGAGGCTGACCACAAACCAGTATGAAAAGAATTACTCCCAAGCTCCATATGTCTACTGCACGTGCACTATACAACTATTTTACATGTCACTGTATATCCTGGCCTTCTCACTGATATTCAGACATGGTAGTGATATATACTATACAACCTACATTAACCAATTACATTGCAGTGGCTATGAAACAGTGGCAAACCACTTTGCAGCAGAGCTCTTGAGAATTAAGATGTTTATAGGACACACAAAGAAAACAAACATTACATGTAAATGACATGGTTGAACTCACATTGTCTGTATGGCTTTAATTGTAATCCCAGTCTGGACTAGTTCATAGGTTCATAGTTCATAGGTTAGTACTAGACTAACTGGCCTTGTAGGCCCTTTTTAAAGGCTAGCTAATCACCCCTTATAAGAATCAAACCCTGTACCTTGTGTCTTTAATGTATGCACGTTAACCATTATGCCAATCTCCCATCCGAAACACAGAAGTCATGGCCCTAGTTGGTAGTTTAGGTGTGTATGTAGGTTGAATCACTGTGTATGAAGTAGGATAATCATTGTGCCACTGAGCACAGCACAACAATGGGCTACAAATGGCACTGTGTGTGGACCTCTGTATGTCCCCAAAGGTAATTAGCCTGAGCATCACATGGGAGCTTTGACATTACTTTTACCACCACAGCAATTGTCACATGACAATGTAAGGTGTACTGCTAGATTCACTGCAAATGGGTGGCAGTGATATCAAGTAAGTCACATCAGCAGGTAATATGCACAGTGAAGTGCCACATCATTGTATTAATGAGATTTACTAAGAATGGCTGAAGCAGCCTTCATGAAGGGTCTGAAGTACTGAGTTAGAATAGCAAGGCTTTTCTGAGGATGTAAAGGGTCTTAGTGTATAGTTGCAGTTGCTCTGTGAATTTGTCTTTGCACAGATAGTGGTGGTAACAACAAAAACATACATTCAGAAGACTGGGCAAGTTATGAACATCTTAAATACAGCTATACTGAATAACAATGGATGTGGACCATGAAGTTTATGTATTAATGCAAAGCACATTTCAGAACATGGTACCAATTATCAATAAGTAACACATTTCAGAAAGGCTTGACATAAATGACTTGCCTAAAGCCATAGGAAATATGTACTAAATGTTTCCAAACAGAAACAGAAAGCTCACAGCATCATGCCTCACTCAAGCTATTCAAATAGTTTATAAGGGTAATTGTTAAAACTTCATCCAAAACCAAAAGTCCAAACTCTGTTAAATTTAATAACAATTGTTTGTCTTAGTTTATGTTTATAATTAAAACAAAATCATCAGCATCCTGTGAATACTTATTAAAAAATTCCAAGCACTGGCAAATGCAAACCTGGAACAATAATCATTTGGATTTTAAAAAAGTTCTTCAGCATACTAGTTAATGATTCTAAGTGTTAGAAGAGTATATTTGGGATAAGAGGACAGAGTCAAAGTCCAATTAGTACTGTTTCTCAATTCCCTGGAACAGGAGTACACCAAACAGCTGCAACAGTACCCCTACTTGATTAAATGTTGGGCTACAGAAAAGCCTTTGGGAATGGCAGTGGGAAGAAATCATTTGTAATATCAGTGGCACTGATAAAAATGTCATCTTACTCTGGTCAGCTTCAAATTCTGAAGTACTGGAATAGTGATAGAATCTAAGGAGCAAGGAAAAATGATAGGGCGACTTGTGATTCTGGACGGCTACCCCCTCCCACAGAAAACATTGATTTTAAAGTGTTTTCCCCAGGAAATGTTGATTTTAAAGCATTTTTGTTTGCTTTGTTCTTTAATTTCTGCAAAATAGTTGACTTTCCCTTTGTTGAGTCATCACTTGGGCAATTATACTCTTTGTGTCTAGTAGCAATGAGTTGAAATGCATTACTGTGGCCATTACTGATTTACTAATTCATTCATCAATGTCAGATGTCTGAGCTGCATATAGTCAATAAAGTAACTATAACTGTTAGGAAAGGAGGTAGTCTGTGGATGAAACTGATTGACTTCTGCTGCCATTTAATCACAGTTAATCAATCCATCTGGATTGGTAAGACTAATGTGTGCTTGAATGAAATATGCTGAAATACATTTCTGCAGCTATTATTTATTATTTTCTTTTTGTTGTCTCACAGTCAGGCATCGGGGGTATACACAGACAATTAATTGATTAGAACTGGTAGTTACAAAGGAAGTCTGTGGAAGAAAGTGCTTGAGCTTTGATGCAATTTTGTTACAGTTAAACAAAAAACTTGTCAGAGCCAGTATGTGTTTCAGTGAAACAAACTGAAATACAGTATTGCAAACATTATTATTATTATTATTATTATTATTATTATTATTATGTGTTCTGATTGCAATTAGACATCTAAGGGGAATGCAGTAAATAAACTGGTTATAATAGGGGCTACTGAGGCAGTCTTTGGATGAAAATGACTGTCTCTTGCTGCCATTTGATCACAGTTGAACTATCATTGAACTGACTTGAGGAAGCTACTGAGTGCTTGAGTGAAACAAGATGAAACACATTACTGTGCTCATTTTTTTTTATCTAATCACAGTCAGTCATCTGAGGTGTACACCACCAATAGTGTGGTTATAATCACTGTATAAGTCTGAAATGAACTTGCTATTGCAAAATAGGTCTGGTATGTATTCTGAAGAAGAAGACCACTGCTGAAGTACTATTTAGCATATTCAGTAATGTATGACAAATTATTTATATAAAATTCTAGCCAAGCTCAGTGTTCACCCTGCTATAATACAGGCTGAATCCATTCAAATTTGTAGTGTTCACTCAGTTAAATTCTGCAGTCTTTCCTTGATTTGAAATTAGCCTCTACTGGAAAAAGGATGCATGTCAATTTCTTGCTAATGCAGATCATTTGAAGTAAAACAATCATTTGACAAACTCTGCAGCCCTTCATACTTTTATATGTTAACCCTCTCATACAACTAAGGATATCACATGTTTAAGCTTTGTACTGAGATACTCAGCAATGTCTTGAATTGTCATTTCTTTATGTTCATCAGACATATCAATGACAATATTTTCTCATTGCTTGACCTCTTCTTGGACCATTGTGGTTGATCTCTACCTTCTGTGACAGATTTAAATGCTTTATACATGGCACACTGAAAATATTAAACACCTTACTATAATAATGGCAGCTAGAACTCTCTCACCCTCAGTTAGAATGTCTGATATATTATACTATAGTTTCAAATGTTGTATTTTTTGCTCATTGCTCTTCTCTAAAGTCATATTTCATTGCTTTATTTTTGACAAAATATGAAAAATCCAAATAAAACAAGAAGAATGCAGATGCAAAGGCAACCCCACATCTGAAAATCACGACAAAAGTGCTTATTTATTTTTATAATAAAATTGTGGGATTCCTCTTGCATCTGCTTTCTTCTGGTTTGATTTGGAGTTTTATAGTTTTTGTTTTCGTTTAAAATATGAAAAATGACAAGTAAATATCAAATACATGATATTTTGAAATTGTAACTGTACATATTTAAAGGTTTAATATAACAATCCTACTGATGAAATTCACAAGGAAGTAGGTTAGGGTCACAGCATGACTAAGATATGCTTGATGTATACAGTGGTACGGAAAATGCAAAGTCACTCTGAAGAGCAATACTCCAAGGCATTACAAGTCAGTAAAAGAGTCATTGTATTAGTCATTCAGGTAATAAAGGTAGTTGAGGTTACACCACAAGTCTGTAAGTCTGTTTGTGGTGCATAGCATATTTTGTGAATATTTACATAAAAAGATTGTATTTGATAAATGATTTATATAAACTAAAAGACTTCCTCTTGGTTTAACCAAAAAAAAAAACCCACGCAGAGATAATATAAATTAAGTAATAATTCTTAGATGAGTAGTAAGAAATGAAGATACATAGTAAAAACAGATACATAGTAAAAATATATTCAAACTGCAGCCCCCTTTATCTTTGATGACCTTGATTTTTTTTTCAAGTTGTTTCATAAATAGTATGTGATGGCACCCACAGCTGATAACTTATGTGGAAGCAGGAAGGCATTGTAGCAAAACATATATTGGCGCATATATTTAGTATACTATAAAATGTTATATGCCTTTACTCATATTGAGTTCCAATTTGTTAATCTATTTTAACAATGTTAGCAAACATTTTGAAATATGCATACTTGGATAAAATGACACACCTATGTTGAGTTGTATAGACAAGACAAATAATGCTGGGTAACTTAACTACAGAGTAACAAACGTACATGTATCAAATGTAAAGAAACAAGATAATTTAGCAACAATGATCATCACAGCATATCATTTAGCAGAGGGGTAGCACTTTCCTTAATTTTCAAGTGATATCTCATTTCTCTGGTTGGATTCTATTCAGTTTCTTATGAACTCTAGATTACAAAATTCAGTAAAACTATAATGTTATTATATTAAGTCAATGGCTGTTTTGAAATTCTTTATGTATTGAATTCTACTTTATTGAGGCCTTGGTGAAAACATTATAAAATGGTTTTCTGCTGACACATGAGATATAGGCAATATTGGCTTAAATTTTGCAAAATATGCTTCTCCTCACAAGTGAAATTATTATATAAGAAGTGAATATAGTGTCTTTTCATCTATAAAGCAGAGAAAATGTGTGGTCAAACAAAACTGAGTTGTTTACCCATCCCCTTTTGTCTGCTTTATGAATGAAAACACATATTCTGAATGACGGGGTACTTTTTGCTAGCTTAACTTCCACTTAACTTTTTTTATGCATGCAATGTAGCTGTAGCTGTAAAAGTACAGCCAAGTGTAAAGCAAGAGAGGCCACATTAAGGCCTCTGGGCCTCAGGTAGGATACTACTGGTGTAGACACATGGTGTAACTTTAATATATTTTGAGTTATCTCACACTAAAATGAAGATCATGCAAGTATTTTTCAGTATTCAGAAACTGCAAGTAGGGTACATGCAAGATGTGCATCAAACTTGATGGGGGCTGTGCATTATTATAAAAGTTAGAAACAGAATTTCACACTGTGAGTTGAGAATTAAGTATAGATTTAAAACAGATTATTTTTTTTCCTTGATAAGAGGCATTTTATTTCTTTGTTTATTTATTTACATTTTTCAGGTAGATTACTAGACTGTTTTCAACCTACGCTAGTGTACATTTTAAAGGATTAGAAGAAATGCAATTCATAATTCAAGTCATACAAACAGATATTAAATTCATAAAACAATTCATGTTGACATAGGCATGTAATCAGCTTTAATTATTATTATGTAAATGTGCATAGATTTACATGAGTAGTAATGCATCTGTAGGGTATTTACAAGAGAATATACATTTAATAATGCTAACAATTTAATTCAATGTTAATCAAATTGTAAAGGAATAAGAGGTATTATAAGATACAGATGTCAAGCACTGAAATGAATGACAAATATATGGAAAGGAAATGCAGTGAAGGGGTTTGCATTCAGTAGAAGATAAAAAGACACTATCTATGGAGTGCAGTCCCAAATGTACTACAGATCGATTCAGGACAATACTGGCCAGCGTGCAACAAAAAAGTCCTTATGAAAATAGAAACATTATGATGGACAAAACTTGAGCATTAATAGTGTGCAGG
The DNA here is from genome assembly GCF_019279795.1 of Protopterus annectens. NCBI lineage: Eukaryota > Metazoa > Chordata > Ceratodontiformes > Protopteridae > Protopterus > Protopterus annectens. Next base: position 522,013,024 of record NC_056731.1, read on the forward strand.
AAGTAGAACATGCAAAAAAGAAACAAGAACAAGAAGTGAATGGGCGTATTGTAATGGAAACAGAAGTCAGTGGTGAAAATGCTGTAGCAATGCATAACGAAAAAAATGTTTCACAGCAGAAAATACGTGCAGTGTGCAGAAATCTGCAGAGATGTATAACAAACAGGACGTGCTTGGTGAACATCTGTGCCAGCTGTAACAATACTCAGGTAGTTCTGCTTCCCATAAAGAATGTTTGGATGAGGAAGAGAGGGAAAAAATCTACAACTGCTCAGAAAACGAAGAGAAGGAAACAATTACTTCAGAAATGGAAAAGAGTTATGAAATGGAAAATGTTATCATTTAAAATAATCACTATCAAGATAAGGAAGATAAGGGGAAATTTATTATAGACTAGATTAATGATCCTCAGGGAGATATAAACTATGCAAAATGTAAAACATGTCAATGCAAAAGAGATTAAAAAAATTTGAGGAAATTGAAAAAAAAGTACCTAAACAATATTGTTTGCAAAGGAAAATATTCAGATATTTTTTGTCTATATGGGTTCATGCAGCAATATCCAAATAATCAGCTGGGGCATTATTGCTACCTAAAGAGTAACACACGTGAGTTGTTTAATAGAAAAAGAGGTTAATATGTATTATTAGGATGCAAATATAACAATGAAAACATAAGACAGACATTTTGAAGTAGATACATAATTACATATAAGTAAGCAGTGTTTGACTGTGTGTTAGTGATTTTAAATTAATTTGAGGAGCAGGTCAAATAAAAGACATATTAATGGAAAAACAGATATTATGGGTGTTAAATGACTGGACATTCTGGAAAGATAAAAAGCATATTATAAGGGGCAAGCATGGACTGAACGTTTTTTTTTTGGGGGGGGCAATAGTGATTTTTGATATTAGAGATAAATGAGATTTAGAAACAGGGTTTCAGACCATAAAATATCACTAAGCATATGCAGAGGAAGAAGACATGAAATTACAATCTGGATATCTATTTTATTAAGAAAAAAAGGGAAGACAATTGTTGAGAGACTGGTAGTTAGCACAGAGGATTATCAGGATCAGCTGTTTTGGGATGTATCCTGCTGTCCAGGGTTTGAATCCGTCTATCATTAGTTGCCTGCTGTGTGACACTAGGCAGTGTTTCAAGGCTGAAACAGAACTCTGTAGACTAATGTACTCCCCTGTAAACAAATAAATAATGTAATCTAAGATACTGAAGGGAGATAACATTAACATCAGAGAAATGAATAGAAGATGAAGACATAGTTGGATGGCTTTATAATGTAAAATATCAAACCTGCAAGGTTATAGATAGAGATAAGAAAAAACAAAGGATGTTAAAAAATTGTTAAGGCAGCTTAAGAAGGCAATAGAGGAAATATAAAGTACCCCATTAATTGCTTGGAGCAAAAAAGTAAAGCCTGTATCAATATTTTAGAAAGCAATACTTGATGTGTACAGCAAGTGAAAACAAGTATGTCCTTTATTGTATAAAAAGAAAACAAATCAAGAGAAACAGTTTATGATTCAATTATCAGATGAAAATAAAAATGAAATAATGAGACAAGAGGAAATAATGGAATTAGTATATAACTATTTAGGTGGAAAGTTTGGAACCCCTAGAGGGTTTAAAACCTATAGATGAAGAACCAAATGAAGATGATTAGAGAAATATAACATTAGATGACTGAAAATATCTGCAATAACAACATCTCAAAATTGTAATATAGAGTATGCAGTGGGATTCAGTAACACCTACACTAAGTGTACACCATTCTGAGTGAACAACAACACAGATATAACTCACACCTTCTTCCTCCTAATTTCAGTTTTTCTACTGATATTCTTGCAGCTTTAAATGCTGGCAGGGATTCATAAAGGTCACAGCAAAGTGTAGACTACATGTACACTTAGTGTAATCTTTCTGAGTAACAAGAAAGCACAAAAATGTGATAAAAATGTTCTTAAATACATATTGTGATGAATGTTTGCAAGAACAAATTTTTGAAATATTAAAGAAGCTGTTTAATGACTGTCTTACACAAAAGGATAAAACAGATGAACATAGGAACATTAAATTGCATAGACATTAAGAACTGGATGTCTATTCCTCTGATAAGCAGAGTTTATAAATTATCTATAACTGCATACACATGTTTGACTAGGAGAAAATCCAGACACTTCAAGGAAGAATGATATGTATGTGTGTGCTGGAGAATAAGAAAGAGGAAAGGTGGCAGATACCTTCTAACAGAAAATGGTTAGGGACTTCATACAAGCAGCAACGGGAAAGACATATAGTAAGCATTGATTTAGGGATGACAACCTTTGGAGCTTTCTTAAAGAGATATGTTTTACTACCCTACATATATGGCCTTCTTCTTCTTTCGGCTTTTCCCAGTTAGGGGTCACCACAGCGGATCATCTGTCCGCTCATGATTGGCAGTAGAGTTTTACGGTGTTGAGTTGCCAGCCCGGCGCCCAACCTTCCACAGAAGGCACGCACGTGTACACACTTACACCTAGGGCCAATTTGGACTGTCCAATCCACCTACTGCATGTCTTTGGGATGTGGGAGGAAACTGGAGCACCTGGAGGAAACCCACGTGACCACAGGGAGGACATGCAGACTCCGCACAGAAGGCACTCCAGCCGAGAATCGAATCGGAGCACCACTTGCTGTGAGGCGGCAATGCTAACCGCTGCACCACCATGGCCACCCTACCCTACATATATGGCCACTGACTAGATAATAGCTGGCTGGGATGAATGTGGTTGATAATGACATCAAACAAATGTTCCCCTTAAGCACTTCTTTGCAAATTGTAATAATATGATAATAACAAAAGTTAAGAAAGTCATAAAAGACAATTGGGCTAAGTACAAAACTGCTGAAATACAAATAACCAGACATGCCTCATACCAGTATTCTGTAAATCCTGACCCATTCCTTGCTAGTTTGGACAGTCTTAACTTTCTATGCAAAATTATCTAAAACTCTGTGCCATTCCTTGAGATGTTTTAATGGTATATGATTATCTGCATAACTTATCAACAGGAGAATCATAATACTCTTCAACCCCCCCTTAACTGCCCTCATCCTGTCACTCAACTGCCCTCACCCTGTCACTCAACTTCTCCAACAACTTTCTTATTGTGACAGTTCCATCAGGAAGTTGACTGGTCTTCATTTTAGATATGATGTGCCAGTCAGTCCATAGTGGCGTCTATCTGTTTAGCCTAACACATTGAAACTGACTCATGGAGGCACAACCCACGCACTTTCCTGAATTTACAAAAGATTTCAAGCACAGGAGAAGCAGCAGCCTCTTTACATGTTAAACAGTAAGGGGCAGTCAGCCACAAAAAGACTAAATGACCACTTAAACCATCAACTTTTCCCAATAGGAAACTCTTGCACAATGAACTAGTGTCACCATCCCAAATGTGAGCAGGTATCATTACTATGCACCTCTATTCATGTTAATCCTTTCACTCTTTACCACTGTCCTTGGTAGAGCCTACTAGCTCTTCTCCGAGACCGCACTGAAATAAATTCTATTTAAAGCAAGAATCCTCCATCACTTAAAAAATTGTCTTACACTACTGTGCCAAAAGCCTTTATACATCAAAGAGGGCACCGTCTCCTCCAACCTCTATCTTCCTTTTCATACTATCCATAAGCTTCACAATGGTCACCTAGCTAATAGCTGAAGTCTACCATTGCACAAAGCCTAAATAAAGCAAAAGACAGCATACCTAAAACTCTGAATACCTTATTAACACCTCATATATTAAATAACACATACTAAGTTAAATTCAAATTGATGATAAAAAATGTTTATGTATAACATCATCTGAACAAAGCAATATTCCATTGTCAGCAGAGTGATACATAATTAGATAGCATCTTAAAATATTTTAATATGGCTGTAAAGCTTATAGATTAATTTATATCAGGGTACAGTCTGATTGTAATATTATTTGTCAATGATATTCCTTTCATTCCTTCTAGTCTAGTGTTTTTGTTATTTCTACTAGTAGAACATTTCACTTTTTCAATAACTTTAAATACTAGTGTGGTCAATTGCATGAGTTTTTTTTCAGAAAGTTTAACTGCAAGGGTGGAGAATGTTTTGAATCAATAGTTTATGGAGCTGAGCTGACCTCCTAGAAACAGTTCATCTCTTTGCTTTATGGGGAGCATTTGACATTATCAAGGGTGAGGCAGTGGTGTTCATGGAAAAGGGTTTAATTAATGAAGCAACAGATGATGTTTGTGATGGTTTGCAGGGTGGTAGACTTTTTCTGAAGGCCTGCAGTAATAATGAAGAGTCTGTATTCTAATAGGCAGATGAGATCCCAGATACCTGTGGCTATTCTGGTGGGAGGAGCTAGGTAAGGATATATATTATTTTTGCCCAAAGAGGAGGGAGTTGGTTTTTATCCTTATTTTTTCAATGTGGGTTTGAAAATGAAGTGTCTGATCGAGCGATATTTGAAGGAAACTATTGATTCGCTGTTGCAGTTGTTTAAATCTGAAAATTTAATAAAGAGATTTCTTGTTTAAAAAAAACAATAAACATTAAAAGGATTTTAGGTAGGCAAGAACAGCTTGTTGTTTTACAAAACATGAGAGCCAATGAAGATTTCTACGTTTAATGAATCAGACAAATGAGATCAGACAGACAACTACAAAGTTCTAAAATAAATTTAAATGGGGAAAACATACTAGCACATATCAAAAGGAATTTGGAACATCTAGTGACAATGGAGTAGCAACTGAATATACCATTTTGATAACAGGACCAAGTGCAGCAGAATATTTTATTAAAAACATTTCCAAGCACAATATGGATGTAGCAGAACCAGAACTATTGAACAAGGGATTATCATTTATTTTGGCCTAAAAAGATGACTTCTGTAGAACTCATAGTTGCTTAAAGCTGTATACAATATAGTTAAATTTTAGATTATTATATACAAATCAGAACTAGAATGTATCTATATCTGTGAAACCTAGCTTTCTACCCCTACTGTGAATGATGTTGTCAATGCTTTCGATAAGGTATGCACCAAAGACATTAGGGCGCAAATGAATATGCCAGTGTTGAATAGGTATTATAATTCAAGTAAATGGGAGATGTTAGCCTTAAAATTCTGAGAAGATTTAAGAATACTATATCACTTGAAGCTAAAAAGGAACAGCAGTAGTGGTTCAGGATACTGTACATTACGTAGATAACATGAACAATTTGTTGTCATATAAAGATATGTATAAAGTAGTACAAAAATGTCAGGTGAACAATAAGGCAAGTAAATGCATTATTGCATAAAATGCTGGCGAATAACTATATAAGTCATTCTTTAGCCTAATACCTTACAGTCCCAGAGCTATTTATATATTTTATTTTTGGAAAACATATATAAATAAAAAACTTACATCTCTTCTAAGATCTACTGTTAGCAATTATGGTTGATGGTTAGATAATGGGGGAAGGGGTATTTAAAAAAGACATAATGACACCATACAGTGGTAAATAAGGTGGTGAATTTAACATGTCACAGCTCAACACTGATTAATAAGTCATAAGGGCTGGAACAGAGCCGTCAGGCTGGAGATAGGGTTGCATAATGGATCTTTGTAACTGTGATAATGGCATTAACCATGTGGCTAGAAGGACTATACTGTTTATAGTAATGAAACCCAAGAGAAAACATCAGGCAGGTGGTATTCCCAATGCTATGTGTTTTCACACATGCACTGAAGCACTCCATAGCTGTGACATTGACACTGTGAGAAGCACATGCAAGGGTACCACAACAAAGTGCCATGTCATTCCACCACATTAATGGGGAGGAAAGAGGGAGACATTACAGTGTGACGCATGGGACAACAAGCAGAGGAACAGAAAGAGGGAAAACAGGAAAGGAAGATAGGCAGGAAGAAGGTAGTGAAGCATGGGAGAGCAAGCAGAGGAACAGAAAGAGGGAAAACAGGAAAGGAAGATAGGCAGGAAGAAGATATACTGTCTTTTTGAATACAGGTGCCCATTTTTATTTTACGGAGGAGAGTAGAGAGGAAGACTAGCAATGAAAAGATTCAGCTAGGAATAAAAGTATAGTGAAGGAAGTAAGTACAGAGAAGCAATCACTCAACACAGACAAAGACTGGCAGGTAAGGTAGTGATGTATAACTGAGTATCATTGTAGAGATGTGGACTGACAGAATAGAAAACGTGTGATGGGGGAATTAGACTACTAACTGACAATGTGGAGGGACACAGAAGCAGAGGCATGGCTAGGGTGGGGCAAAGGGTGCAGTCCGCCCCAGCACAAAGTGTGGCATGACTGGCAGATGCCAATCAGTCTTTAGTGCATTTCCAGCATTCATCTGCTGGCATTGTATTTGGAATTGGTGATCAGGACTGAAATGCTTTAGCACTCCATGTATAGTATAAACAAATGTAGTAAACAGTTTGATATAGTTTAAAAAGAAAAGAAACTCAAAAAACACCAAACAGTCCGAAAACCACTAAACTAAAAATATGGCTCACACTGGATAAAGATAAGATGTTTATTAAAGTAATTCGTTGATGCTTGTTCTTTGAAATAGCTGTTGTCCATTCAAAGCTTTTTTATTTTTAGTAAAACTCGATCAACTTGAGACAAATTATTATTGAAAGAAAAGTCAGCATTATTATCTCTTGTCCCTGCACTAAGGGAATATTTGTTATCAAGCCAATAAAATAAGAATTCAGTGCAACCATTCTTAGAATTAATGGCTGTGTCCTTATTAAAAGCATTGTTATGCAAAGAACAATTTCTTGCACTGAATCCTTATTTTATTGGCTTGATAAATATTCCCTTAGTGCAGGGACAAGGGATAATAATCTGTCTCAATTTGATCAAGTTTTACTAAAAATAAAAAAGCTTCAAATGGACAACAGCTATTTCAAAGAACAAGCATCAATGAATTACTTCAATAAACGTCTTATCGCGGGATGGGAGGGTGGCCTAATGGTTAAGGTGCTTGCCTTACAAACACAAAGTGCAGGTTTTGAATCTCACAAGGGATAAATGGCTAGGCTTAAAATGGCTCGCAAGGGAGTTAGCTTAGTACTAACCTATGAACTTATGATAATCTATATCCAATGTGAGCCGTCTTTTTGGTTTAGTGTTTTTTGGACTGTTTGGCATTTTTTGAGTTTCTTTTGGGCTCACCAGATTCTCGCTGATTACACAGCACATCCATTGTTATTCTTGGATGTTTATACATGGAAAACATGGAAGAGATGTCCCAGCCAGCTGGTCCGACTGGAGATCTAACAGTTTTAATTCGGGTTCCTATGAGTACAATGAAAATGCATTACGTCGAATGCGTTTTCGTTGACACATGTAGAGTGAACAGGCAAAACAGCGAAGTGGCTGTTCAGCGAAATTTTTCCCTGGGAAAGAAGTCGCTTGACCGCTTTGTTGTTTTGCCGTGTTCTGAAGTATAATGTGGTCCCTTGTCCGGTATAGCTCCCGAGCGTGATTGTGCAGCAGTTACTGACCTTAGGGTTAGGGTGCAGGTTAAGGTAAGTGCATATGTACAAATGTGTTTACTGTTTTATATTTTATGTTAAATGTATGGTTGAGTTACGTGTGTATGTGCTTTCAGTTGTTTACTTTTGTTTTGGGGGGTAGAGTTAGGGTTAAGGTAAATGTGTATGTGTTTGGAGCTGTTTATGTAAATGTGTGAGAGTTCATAGGTTCACAGGTTCATAGGTAGGTACTAGGCTATAGGCCCTAGGGCCCATACAAGCCTAGCCAAAAAATGTACCCTGGCTTTCGCCATCCAAGAAAATTATTTTCCTGTGCCCCTGTCGAACAGAGCCACAGAAGTGATCCCCGGGGTGAATTTCCCATCCAATCATCAAGATTTTTCTTGAAGAGTGCTAATGAGGAGCTCTGTTTGACATAGATAGGTAGTCTGTTCCAGAGTATGGGAAGTCTCTGGGACAGGAATCTATCCCTCCAGCATGTTCTGTTTATTGTGGTGACAAGGTTTAGGTCCCTAGAGCGTGTAGCTCGGAGGGATTGGGATTTCTTTAAGTGGAGCATGTCCAACAGCTCTGGGTTTGACATAGCTTTGTATGTTAGGCAGAGATCGCCCCTGAGTAGGCGATATGCAATGGAGTAAAGCTGAAGTTTTTTGAGACGGTCTGCATAGGGCATCTGTTTGAGGCCAGTAATCCTCTTTGTGAGGTATTTCTGTGTTTTTTCCAGTTGTTGTAGATGTCTTGAGAGGTACATACCAAAAGGGCATTGTACTCTATAATGGGTCTAATGAGTGATGAGTAGAGGGGAACAATTACCTCTTTTTTTCTGGATGAGAATCCTTTTGTGATGAGATGAGCCATGTAGAAGGATTTCCTGACCACTGTGGTGATGTGATAATCAAAGGAGAGACTACTGTCCACCTGTGTCCCAAGGTCTCTTATCACATTTTCGGCATTAAGTAGACTACCAGCTATGTGATAGTTCATGGGTACAGAGTTTTTACCAAAGGGGATGACAATACACTTTTTGGCATTGAGCTTCAGGCCATGGCTTTGACACCAGGTATCTGTCTCAGTGAGGCCCTTTTGTAGTTTGTCCACATAGTTAGGAGTTTCGATCATGGCACCTAGTTTGCAGTCATCTGCAAACTTTGTTAGCCAAAGACCTTCTGTGTTGGCCTGCACTTCAGAGAAGTAGATACCAAACAGGAGAGGACCCAGGACTGAACCCTGTAGTACTCCACTTGTCACTGGTCTGATGTTGGATTTGGAATCCGCTACTTTCACAGTGTGGTTTCTGTCCATGAGCCAGCTGGCAACCCATCTTGTGACATAGTTTCATAGTTTCATAGTTTAGTACTAGGCTATCTGCCCTGGGGCATTTGTAAGCCTAGCCATAGTGATGTGGCTTTTGCCACTCAATGAAATGGTACAAAAATGTACAGAATAAATTTAGAATACTGTGTCTCTGTCTAGTAGTGACACAATGAAGGTCCCCTTATATAATAGAATTAGTTTACTATGCCCCTGTCTAGCAGTGACACAGATGTGACCCCTGGGGTAAACTTATGATCTCCCATCCACTCATCAAGATTTCTCTTGAAGACAGTGAGGGGCTCTGCCTAATATGAACTGGGATCTTGTTCCAAAGCATGGGAAGCCTCTGGGTTATGAATCTATCCCTCCAGCATGTCCTATTCATACTTGTGCCGAGGTTTAAGTCTTTAGCTCTCGTGGTCCTGATGGATTTGGATTTTTTGAGATGGAGCATGTCCATCAGATCCTGATTGGACATGGCCTTGTATGTCAGGCAGAGATCACCTCTGAGCAGGCGGTATGCTACTGAATAGAGCTGAACTTTCTTTAGTCTGGCAGAATAAGACATATGTTGGAGACCCTTGATCCTCTTGGTGAGGTACTTTTGTGGTCTCTCCAGCTGTTGCAAATACCGGGTGAGGTACATACCAAATGGGGCATTGTACTCAATCATGGGTCTGATGAGGGAGGAGTATAAGGGTACAATGACATCCTTGGATCTGGATGTGAATCCCTTCATGATGAGGTGTGCAAGGTAGAATGTTTTTCTAACCACTTTGGCAACGTGGGTGTCAAATGAGAGGTCGCTGTCAACTTGGGTCCCTAGGTCTCTGATTACTTTTTCCGTACTCAGTATGTTGCTGTCTATGTGATAATTTGTGGGTACTTTGTTTTTCCTAAAGGGGATGACTATACATTTTTTGGCATTTAGTTTAAGGCCGTGACTCCGGCACCAGTTGTCCATTTCTGTGAGGCCTTTTTGTAGGATGTATGTGTCTGCTGGTGTATCGACTATGGCGCCTAGTTTGCAGTCATCTGCGAACTTTGTCAGCCACAACCCTCCCATGTTTGCTTTAACATCTGAGAAATAAATGCCGAACAAGAGGGGTCCCAGGACAGATCCCTGTGGGACACCACTTGTGACTGGCTTTGAGTCTGACATTGCTCCAGCAATTTTAACTTTATGGGTTCTGTCCTTTAGCCAGTTTGCAACCCATCTAGTGACATAAGGGTTTACGTTTAAGCTGTTGAGCTTATCTATGATGCCTGAGTGGGGTATTGTGTCGAAGGCCTTAGCCAAGTCCAGGTAGGCTGTATGGACTGCTTTTCCCTCATCAATGGCTCTAGTGACTGTTTCGAAAAAGTCAACCAGATTCAAAAGGCACCTAGTTTAGTGAGCTTATCTATAATTCCAGAGTGGGGGATGGTGTTGAAAGCCTTGGCGAGATCTAGATAAGCTGTATGAACCATTTTACCTTCATCTATGGCTTTGGTGACTGCTTCAAAGAAGTCAGTCAGGTTTAGGAGACATGATCTGCCTTTTACAAATCCAAACTGGGTAGGGTCCAGAGTTTGGAGATTACCAATGTCTTTGTTTATGAGTTCCACGATGATACGTTCCATGGCCTTGCAGACCAGGCTCATCAGGCTAATGGGGTGGTAGTTCCCGGGGTCCATCGTGGCTCCCCCTTTGTGGAGTGGGATAACCGTCACGGTGCGCCATTCAGTGGGTACAAAGCCTGAGGTGAGGCTATGATTGAACATGGTACTTAGGTAGGGTGCCAGTTCATTCTGTAGTTCATGTAGAACGCAGCCTGGGATATTGTCAGGTCCCATGGATGCTGTGTTCTTGGCTTTGGAGAGTGTGTTTTTTACCTGTGCAGCCATGATTACAGGAACTTTGCATTCTTCTGGTATAGAGATGGGCCCTCTAGGGGGTGAGAGGGGGGGGTAAAGTTAGGATATTGGCAATATCAGTTGGTTCTGTATATTTAGTGCCATTGTGCTGTAACTCAGAGCAGATCTAAGTGTTCCCATTTAGATTCTTGACATAGCTATAGAATGCTTTGTGGTTGTCTTTAAAGTCAGTGGCAATTTTGTTTTTGTAACTAGCTTTGGAGGATTTAATGAGGGATCTCAGCTTCTTACTGAGGTTGACCAGGGAGTTCCTCCAGTCATGGGATTTTACTCTTTTTTGCAACAGTTTCTTTCTTCTGTTGTAGAGTTTGTTTATGGCAGAGGACCACCAGATCGGCTTCCTTTTTTTGGAGGATAACATTTTGGTTCTATTAGGGATAGCATGATCCATGCACTCGTGTAAATGCTTATAAAGTGCATTTGTGTAGGAATCAGCAATCATACCTCTATTGTCCATCTGCATGGCTGTCATGAAGTTTGCTACTTCTGTCTTAAGAAGTGTGAAGTTAGCTTTGGAGAAGTTTTTTACGATGGTTTCCCTAATTGGGGTGGGATGTGGATGTCTAGGCTGATTAGCTTGTGGTCGGATCTGACCAACGAGGAATTGACCTCTGGTGTGGAACCCCAGTTTTCCATGTTGGTAATGACTAGGTCTAGGATATTGCTGCCCCTGATGGGGGTGTGAATAAGTTGATCCAAGGCGTTGGAATTTATGAATTCTAGAAAACGTTGAGCAAAAAAGTTGGTACATGAGTAGTTTTCCCAGTTAATGGTGGGGTAGTTGAAATCGCCCATTATTAGGGTGTTGGGTTGTACCCTGATACTTTCCAGTGTATCAAGAATGAGGAGTGTGAATCCTGGGGCATGGTGGGGGGTCTATAGCAAGCTATAATTTGGATTGCGGTCTTGCCCAGAGTTAGTTGCACTTGGATAATCTCGGATGCATTATGCTGTGCAACTAGCCTGGAGGTGTGGATATCCTTAATGAATATGGACACACCTCCACCTTTAGTGCTTCTTTCTGGGTTAGGTGGCTGAAAGGTGTGGTATGAATTGAAGCCTGGTAATGCAGGGGTGCTCTCTGGAGCTTTGAACCAGGTCTCTGTCACTGCACAGATGTCAATGTTCTCCATTTTAAGGAGTGCCTCAAATGAGTGCATTTTGAGGTTTAGACTTCTAGCACTGAGTAGCATTACCCTCAGATTTTGCTTGCTTGTACCTGTTACGGTGGTGAATTTATCATTTGAACCTTGCCTAAGAAAGGCACTATAGGGGTGGTAAGAGCCTTAGCCAGTATCCAGAATCCTAAGGGTGACAGGTGCAGGCCATCTCTGGCAAAGCATCGTGGACTGTCAATCATGTCGTCCCAGGCAGACAAATACTGGATCCGCTTAGAATGACACCAGAAGCTTAGCCAATTGTTGAAGTCAATCATTCTGTCCTTGTACTGTGGTATCATTCTGGGTGATGGCAGGATGCTACTCAGGGTTAGGGTCATACCTGCCTGGGATACAAGATCGGATAAATCCTCCATGTCTCTTTTCATGTAGTCCAGGGAGGTACGTCTCAGGTCATTCACACCAACATGGACAATTACTGACCTTAGGGTAAGGGTGCGGGTTAAGGTAAGTGCATATGGTTTAAAATGTTTACTGTTTTTTTTTTCGTAAAATGTATGTTTTTGGTTATGTGCATATGTGTATTTAGTTGTTTACTGTTTTTTGGGGGGGTATAATTAGGATTGGGTATGTGTGTATGTGTTTGGAAGTGTGTAATGTGTTTTTTTTTTTGCGAGGGTTGGAACAGCGATTTCTTTCCCTAGGAAAGAAATCGCTGTTTTTTGGATTCAACATTTTCAGCTTTTGCTGAAAATGTGTCGATGTAACATCATTCACTGTTTTAAGCATTCAATGTTGCAATACAGACCCTTTTAATTCAACAGCTTATGGATAGAATGGACAGATTAGAGCAATCTGCTCTGTCACAACTATCGGTTCACCCTTTTCCAAGTGCTCTGGCTTTGCCTGGGGCCCAGACGAACTTGGCCAGTACGAGTAGACTGAATCTGCAAAGCGACTCTGTTTTAGGACAACCACATCATACTGGTTCACAGCTCAGTGGTTCTTTGCACAACAATGCTTTTAATAAGGGCACAGCCATTAATTCTATGAATGGTTGCACTAAATCTTTATTTTATTGGCTTGATAACAAATATTCCCTTAGTGCAGGGACAAGGGATAATAACGCTAACTTTTCTTTCAATAATAATTTGTCTGAATTTGATCGAGTTTTACTAAAAATAAAAAAGCTTCGAATGGACAACTGCTATTTCAAAGAACAAGCATCAATGAATTACTTCAATAAACATCTTATCTATATCCAGTGTGAGCCGTCTTTTTGGTAAAAAGCAAAGAAGAAATTTGATTTCCTGGGAAAAAGAAGATACAGTTTAAAAAGAAAAGAAGAGATTTGTTTTCCTGTGAAAGAGAATACAAATGTGAGGACTTTTTATATCTCTCTCTTTCTATCTCTATCTATATACTGTATATATATATATATATATATATATATATATATATATATATAGATGTATATATTAGTTCATTATTAATATTCACTTGCTGACATTGTATTTGCAGTCAAGACTCTGTATATGGTATATTACAAATATAGCAAGTGGCTTGCCATAGCTTAAAAATAAAAAAGGAGTTTTTTTTTTTCCCTTTCCCTGTGAAAGGGAATACAGCTCTACACAAAAGGATGAGAAACGGAATGATGGTGGATACAGAAGAGTGAGAAATGCTTGACCCATCAGAGGTGACTACCCACATGTCAAGAACCTCCAAAACTGACATTTTGTGTGATGTTGCCTTGATAGCTCAGTGGATGAGGCCTGAGTGCTAGTCAACTTAAATAGCTGCATAGGGAGATGGTCCAGGTTTCAATCTGACTCCAACTTTTATTTTACTTAATAATGATTATCATTTATTTTGTATTGTTTTGACAGGCTGTATGCCTACAGTTAACATTTTACCTGTATTTACTTTGTCTTACTGTTGTAGGTTTTAACATATACCTCGCCGTTAATGATTTTCATATTTAAATATTACTATTTTCTATACATGGATGTGATCATACCATACTGTATTTGCTTGTGAACTATATAAACTCTTCAAGCTAACCATTCAAATGCCTTTGGATCAGCTAATACCTGAACAGTCTACCTACAGTGTTAACAAATAAACAAATAAATAAATACAATATATTACATAGCACTGTTTTTTACTTTCTCTGTGTAATGCATAAGGGTAGATGCTCAGTAATAAATAGGTGATACCACAGACTTGTATGTATGTGTGTGTATATATATATATATATATATATATATATATATATATATATATATAGATAGATATATATATATATATATATATATATATATATATATATATATATATATATATATATGTGTGTGTGTGTGTGTGTGTGTGTGTGTGTGTGTAAATATATATATATATATATATATATATATATATATATATATATATATATATATATATACATGCACACACACATTGAAGTACAGTTCACAAATGCATTCCTATCAAAATGAAAAAGCATCAAAATCAGTCAGAATAGAAATTAACCCAAGCTTGGCTTAGTGGTGATAGCAGTCCATTTTGAAAGGGTACTAGCTCATAATATCTTGGTGTTCCTTGATTTAAGTGATGAAAAGTAAACTCATTTAATGGGTAGTGCCACTTTACACTTGCTGGTAATCTTTAAACAAAGGTGCTCACTGAGACTTTCTCTGAACTCCTTTAGCAAGTTTCTACTCCAAACTAAGAGCAGAGTGAGTTCCTGACTACAGGAGTTGTCTAGAGAAATCCTGTGTTCTCCTTCTGATACTGAACTCTGTTCTCCTAAAGATAAAGGTTGCACTCTTTCTGAAATCTAAACTATACAGAGTTTTTTCATAGTTCCAATCATTCTATCAAGGACTGGACAGGGGTCTATCAGCTTGTTATAAATGAATTAAAATAGCAGTTATGACTAGTTCATGTTTGTTATTCAAGAAAGCAGCTGAGGCAGGGCTAGCCACCCGGCGGTATAAGCCTTGGCTTTAGAGGTTTGTCACTGCTGAAGTGATACCCTGACTCCAAGTGCAAAAAATGGGGAAAAAGGGGGTTGTGGATGGATGGGTGGATTCAGTGGGAGCAAGACAGATTTTCTGTGTATATCATAGTGATGGTCTAGCCATACTCATCACAAATACAGTTTTGCTCAATCTGTACTCAATTCAAGATCATTACTAAGATGGTGCAAGTAGGGAATACTTACGATTTAGGAGTATGAGGTTATATATATTCCTAAATAATAATTTGAATGACACTGCTTTTTGATTCAAAATATATAATGAAATTAAAGATTTTTCCCAGTGCAAGGGAGCTATTTATTGGCAGAGATAAGGAGCGAATCAAATTCCAAGAAAAGTAAAATTAATTTAGACATTTTATCAGCAATTAAAAAAAGCTATTTAGGTTCTGATCATTCAATGAATGATATAAGCAGAGAAAAATGGTTGTATATTACTTACTTCATGAGTAAAAGCATGATGCAAGCTCTATGAATAACAGTTTTGTTAGCAGGATATAGACTGAAAAAAATAATAAAGTTTCTGTCTTTTTTCATAAAGAGGTAGAGAGAACAAATCAGCACAGCAGCTGCTTATGGCTGTAAGGGAGCAAGTGTCATTTCCACCCATAATCATGACTGTGGTCAAACACGTATTATATCTCTTCATTCTAATGTGTTGCATCCCTCATTCCATAGTCAGCCTAAGCTTTTACAATCCTTTAAAAATCCCATTGGTAATTTCCTTTTTCATCCCCTATAATAATAATGATAACAACAACAATAATAATAATAATAATAATACCTGTTTTCTAGTTTATGGTACAAGTTTATAAAATGTTCCTCTCTATTATGACACCCCTGTTAATGCCTTACAAGGAGATTGCTCAACAAAATACCTTTCCAGACTCACTGAAATACATTGTTATTCCATTTCTGCCAAAATGAACAAGGATCCCGTCCTTCTCATTAAGTATGGGCCTAATTTCATTATCTCATCTGTTAGCACAGCTGTGCTTGTGGCAGTGGAGTGGTTAGATGCTTTGAGACATTGGTGACTGAATAAAAACAATAATGGGAAAGAAAAGAAAAACAGTATTTTGGAAGTTGAGAGAGAATGCACACTATACCTAAGAAGCATTACTGGAGAAATGTTCGCTCTCTGCAGATATTGCAGGAGGTTGTAGATGACCTTGATGGATTAGAATTGTTAAATAAGAAGACATGTTGCAGTGATAGGGAGGTATATGGATGTTTTATTTATTTATGCAAGTGGACAGGTTATTTGGGAAAGTTACTTTAAGTGGGAGGGTGGTGTAAAGTAATTGTGGGATAAGATCAGTAAGTATAAGTTTGTTGGTATGGGAGTAAAGAATCAGGGGTGGGAGGGGACTGAAGTAGGTATTACCACCCATGCTAGCAGGAATCAATCTGTCTGCTCATGGGCAAAGCTGATTTCCTAGATGATGGTACTCTGTTAGCTATCTGGTAAGTAGACAGATTAAAAGAGTTGCGGTGGCTACAAGTTTAAACATTTATAGTATAGTTTCTTTTTAGCTTGAAAAAAAAGGGCAGGTATGAGAAAAAGATGTTTACTGATTAAGTATAGCCACTGCTTGGTTATGTTTAATGTATGATGCTAAGGGGAGGAGGGGCAAGGCACACTTATTGCATGGAGGAATGCGAGGCAAATCAGTCCATGTTGCAGATACACTACTGCATATGGCAGAGTTTAAAAGAATTAGCATTTAAACAGACTATTAGAATACCGTAGGATTCATAGGCACACATATCACCATACATAGCAATTTTACAGTTACTTTTCTTTAACTTGAATTAGTTTTGCTCCGAGTCGACAAACATATCAGATAAAGGGAGTTCACTGCTCAGACAATACAAGGCCACAGGGGGTTCTCTATGTCTACTGATTCAATTTAAAATGAAGCACGAGAGCAGATCTATGGGAAAAATCCTTGTTCCAATATCAAAAAGCACATGCTTTGCATCAACATACATTGTTTGAATAAGAAGCATGGAAACTCTAATGTTTGGCATTATTGCCAGACTTTTATAGTCAGTGATTTTTTTCCAGAAAATCAAACATTTTTCAGGTGAAATGGCAAACATTTGAGGCAAAAATGAGGAACAGATAAGAGGTATCTATTATGCAATTAGCAGAAATACTACGTCTGGAGATTAATCGACCTTTTTTTCAGGTAGAAAACATGAAGTCACAAAGTCATTTGCTTCCAAAATGTCACTGGTGATTCAAAGATAAACAAGCTCATGCAGATTTACAGCAGATTACACTAAAGTACTGTAGAATTTTTGGGAAAAGAAGGTTAACAGACGACATAATTCTTCCATTATAGCTGACCACACTATCATGTTTTTAAATAATCTTCATCTGAGGGAGTGATATATGTTTGTTACAACATTTTACTTTGACAATTACTCCACAAAGACTTCCACCTAAATGATTTTGATAGCTTACACATTCTAATGATAACTGCCTGAAAGGCTCTTGTTAAGGAACTAGCCAATGAGACCTTCTATTCCAGTTCAGGGTAATAATCTATTGATCCAGATTTCTGGGAAAATATCTTACCAGAATGAATGGGCTTGTTTAAGGCTGTATTTTTTTTGCTTACATATCTACAGGTGAATAACCCATTAATGCATAATACCATTAGTACTCTGTTAATAAATTTAACTTGAAAATGGCTGAAATATGGAGGTACATTCATTTGCATTTGTCTACCATTTATTGGCATTGAGCTAAACTTATTTATATTGGGGTAAGAAGAGCAGATGTGTCTGTCCATTAAAATTAATTTGCAAGAAGGTATAGACTCAAAACAACTATCAAAACTGACGGGTTATCTGTTTAAATTATTTATCCTGGTCCCCTTCAATAAACACACATCACACAAAATGACATTTAATGACCTTTATTAAACTTCTATAAACATAACTTTATTGACCAATATTTTCATTTATTAATCACAGCATAACATCCATATAACTGTTAAGTAGGGTAGTGTGACCTCACTCAACCTGACCAATCACATCATAAACATCCATATAACTGTTAACTAGGGCATCATGATCTCACTAACCCTGACCAAATATGCAGTGTCCTTACCCCCACTGGCTTTTTTTACTTATCACGCAGCACCTCATTGGCTCTCTTTCATTTCTCACATACTGAATTAAACATCTAATCAAATAAGCAGTTTCCTTACCTCCACTCACTTACATTACTTACCAAGCAGCATCCAACTGCTCACTTATATTTCCCAACTCATTGAAATGAACATCCAACACCAGAGGGGGAACGGAAAAGGGACAATCCTGCCTTGCTTCCCTGCCTACCGAAACCTATAAAATAACCACACAATCCCCAATGTTCCTAAACCTGGGAGAGAGGGAGGGTGGATAGCAAGTTCATGGCAAAATGTGATACCTTACCCAGTTACACTCAGATTAAACCAATTAAGCCCCTCCCTACACTTACCTCATTTGCATCAAATTATCCTGTTTTCCCATTCAACCCTTTCACCCCCCCAACCAGCTTTCTTTCCCTACCCTCTTAATCCCATTACTGTTTCTACCTAATCCCCACCTGAAGACGTCCCTGGACAAATTGCTTTGTTACCAAACCTCATATGATAACAAATTATATCTGACATTTTCATAATAAACTGTACATCGTGTAATGACAAAAATCAGTAACTAAATAAATCATTAAATTTGAAAACTATTCATTTCAAGCTTGAATTCCTATATCGTAAAATATGGATTTGCTCTTGATTTAAACACATGATAAAAAAGAGAGGTTAGGTAACTACAGTGCTTGTCATATAAAAATATTTTGATAGGTTTTGGTTTTGCCATATTGTGTCACAACTGCTATGAGCAATTGGTTGTCTGAAGACCCTTCAATTTTTGCTCCAGTGTTATATTTCTAAAAAAATAAAAGACTGAATCATGAAAAATAAAAAAATAAAAAAGAAAAGTAAGTTGCTGACTATGTGTTTTTTTGCAAATTTAAATTATATAGTATAATATACATAACCTAGATAATGCTTATGACATTATCTATTTATTGTTTATGATATTATCTTCTGGTGGTGCGGTAGCATTGTTGCCTCACAGTAAGACGCTGTCCGGTTCAATTCTCAGCTAGAGCGTTCTGCGTGGAGACATGCGTGAATGGGCGTACCTTGGTTGAAGGTTGCGCGTCAGGCCTGGCAAGCCGGTACGTAAAAATCAACTGCCAATCATTAGTGGACCGGAGTTCCACTGTGGCAACCCCTAACCAGGAAAAGCCAAAAGACACAAACAATATTATCTTCTTTCCTTTTTTTGTACTCATACACAAACATATATATATATATATATATATATATATATATATATATATATATATATATATATATATATATATATATATATATATATATATGGGTCCCATTTAGATCGCCTAAAGTACACTCCACCAAATTACAAATGAACGAGACCACATGTTTGAAAGGCCAGTTATCCAAAAGATCACTATCCCGAAGTTTGTTTCACTGAGAGAGTTAAAAGAGTTAAAGGAGTGAAAAAGTTTCAAGTATTTAGTGTTTGTGTATCTTATGGTACACTGTACTGCTTTTACATTTGTACAGTGTCTGTACTTTTAATGGAGATCGCAGTATAGTGATGATCAGGAAATAAACACTTTCTATCACTGTAGTGCAGTCTCTGAGTTGGTATATATAATTAGCAGGGGGTGTGGGGGTGCAGGGGAGCTTGCTTGCCCCCCTGCAAAAATGTTTGAGACTATGTTGTTTTGTTGATGTTTGATTTTATCTGTTGTTTCAGTGTTGTGTGTTTTGGAATAGTGATTTTCAGATAACTGATCTTTCAGACATATGGTCTCGTTCATTTGTAATTTGGTGGAGTGTATTTTCAGTGATCTAAATTAGACCCATATATAAGAATATATATATATATATATATATATATATATATATATATATATATATATATATATATATATATATATATATATATATATATATATATGATTATATACATACTGGAGCTTTTCTCACTGAGCCTTCCCTGAAAGGGGCTGTTAACCTGGTTAGACTATCCTGGTCAACAAATGTAAAATAAATAAAATAAATACTATAACATCTTGTAATTCTCAGAGGAAAACAAAAACAATACTGGCAAAGTGATCACTGGGACCATGAGATGCCTAGTCATTTTTGAGCACTTAATTGTGCTCAACTCCCAAATTCACAGGACTATGCATAGTAACCTGTGGTAAATTTTGTCTAACCCCATGCATTCATCAAGACTGGTCTTTAAAGTTGGCAAGGTAGTACTTTGTTTTACCTGTAGTGGTAACCTTTTCTATAGGCCAGGAGTGTGTTGAGATAGGAACGTATCCCCTCCAACAATCCAACCCAGAGAAAAATGCCATCTGTCTTTTTACTTGTTTATTTGTTAATGTAGATTTAAGTATTCGGTATGGGAGTTTGTACATCTACTGGTTTTGTGAAGAAATTTATGGTCAAATAGGATTGGGCCTTCAATAAAATGAAAAAAAAAAACACTTGGAGCCATGGCAATGAGAATAACATAAAATAAACAGACACATCATAAAAGATATATTTATTACAACAAAAAATAAGCACTTTCATCCTTAACTACAAAAGACTTTTTCAGAGTTTAAATCACATGAATTAATTAACTGTTTAAATACATTAATCAACCCATCCACAACCAATCAAATGCTTACTCAAATTAAACATTTTTTTTTACAAAAAAACACAAAAATATAAAACATATATAAAAATGTCTGCACTTCAATTTAAAAACCCTACATATGATAAAATTCATGATCAATAAAAAATTATATTTCTAAAGTAAAACTTTCCAGAAGGTTTAAAAATACAATTCTCAACTTCAGTGTTCTGCCCTTAAGTATACTATGTAAAGATAAAGGATCATTTAACCCAGGCTTCTTTACAACATTCAGATGTAACTGCCATATAAATTCTTTTTGATATAACAAAGTTTCAGGGTCACCTCCCCGCTCAGTGGTAACAACCATATCTATCACAAAAAATAAACCATTTAAAAGAGGGACATTTTAATGAATGTGTGTATAAAGCATTACTCTGTTTACTTGTGTTAATGTGTATAAATGTTCATAAATTCTCTCTTTCAATTTCTGGATTGTTTTGCCAATATAAAATGCAGAACATGAGGTGCAAGTAGTCAAATAATCTACCATAGTAGAATTACAATCACATCTTCTTGGACAAGTCAAAGTTATTTTACATCCCTCCACTATAACATATGGTCCATCCTTAATAAATTTACAGTATTTACAACACCCATACTTATATAGAAATCATAAACTGATCAGAAATGTATGTAGAACCTTCCAAATAATTCTTGACATTTTCCTTTTACTATATGTGATCTTAGGAGCCTCTCCAAGGATACCATTACGTTCTATAGGGAATATAACATTCTACATTTTTCAAAGAACAGTTGCAAGCAAAGGGGCTTCCCTATTATATTACATAACCACATCCCCTTCTTGGTCTCTATCCTTTTATATATCTTTTCCTTTTGTCATTTGGGAATTACCCAAATCCAAACCAAGATTGTTCCCCCAAGAACTTAGGCAAACTTATTCATTCCCCTAATAATTTCTTCCATAATTTCTACAAGTAGGAGTTCAGGATAATTTCTATTTTAAACATGTCTGATAACATCTAACTCAATAAAAAATACCAAATCTTTGGAAACCAACCCAGAGAAAAATGCCATCTGCCTTTTTACTATATTTCTCTTCTGGTAATAGGGATGGCAACCATCATAATGAAGCAAATAATTCAAATAAATTTCTTTATTGTAAACATTAGGAATAAATCATCAATGTTTTCTGTTTTTGGTAATAGTAAGATCAATGTAATTAATACTTTTCATATCAAAAGAGAATGTAAACCTTAAAAAGTATTTTGAAGGATTCAATTAATCAATAAATTCTAACAAAAATGTTATATCTCCATCCCATAAAATTAAAATGCCATCCAAAAATCTATAATATTGAAACATCTTTTTAGAAAATAAAGAATTAAACACAAATTGATAACCCCAATCAGCTAACACTAAATTTGTGTAAATCAGGGTGCATTTCATCCCTATAGCAACACCTTCTATTTGATGAAAAAATTAACCTTAAAAAAATATATATTACATAATAGCAAATCTAAAAATTCTTAGATTATTGGAATATTTACATATAATTTTTTAACATCCTACATCAAAATATTAGAAAATGCTGAACTCATTCATCATGTGGGATAACTGAGTACAAATTAACTATATCCACTGTAACAAATAAAACATTTCCCCTAAAAAAATATCATTAATCTTCTGTAAAAGGTGCCAAGAGGTTACATTGAAATTCAATGAACACAGCCAATGGTTCCAACTTGGATTGATCAGATGCCACTATAGATCTCAATGTGCGATCAGCAACACTTGGATGAATTTTTGGAATACAGAAAATAGTAGGAATAACTGGCTTGGCTACATTCACAAAATCAAATATTTGATTTGAAATACTACCCTGACATAGCAAGTCAAATAAGCAATAATGATTTTTTTCAATGCTACATTAATCTCATTCCTAGGCATATGAATATATGTATTCACGTCATTTAAAATATTCAGCATTTTGCCTAAATAATCCCAATAGTCCATAATAACAAGACCACCACCAGTACTGGGTTTCATCACCCTAATTCTTTTATTACCCCTCAAATATGTCAAAACCTTCTGTCACTAACTGTTAAATTGTCTTCATGTCAGTATGAGTTTATCAAGCAACTTCTAAAACGATCCTCACACACCCTCTCAAAATATACACATTTGGGTTTGATGGTGGCAGAAAAATACTTTTTCTTTTTAAGATGGACTTCTATATTCTCATTTCCTGTATTACCTAAAGACATTATCAAGTTCAGTTGCCTAGTATGGAATTTTAACTATGCTAATAATCTTGCTATGTCAGTTTTAAAATCAGGGACATAGGTAAAACCTTTTTTTAAACTGTGAAACATAATCTTTTTCTACAGCAATATGGCTAAATTAAAATCTTTAAGTTCTAAATCTACAACTACTTGATTTAAAATTTCTTGATCACAAACAGTTACATTGTCACAGTTTGTTGACCCATATACACAACTAAGTCCTTCCCTTGTTTTTCCCTTTCCTAGTATGATATGCATGTCCAACATCTTTCCTTTGGTACCTAAAGGCTGGTTCTCTTGATTAATTCGCTTCTCTAACAATCTTGGTAGAGCTGGGTCTAAAAAAAATCATCTTCATACTGGATTGGGATTACATCTTGCTTGACCACATATCCAGCAGTACCTCCAGTAAAAATGGTGGTGTAATTTGAGTACACATTTGACTGACTGTGGATGGGTTGATTAATGTATTTAAACAGGAAATGAAATCATGTGATTTAAACTCTGAAGAAGTCCTGTGTGGTTAGAGACGAAAGTGTTTAGTTTTTTTTTTTTCTTGCAATAAATATATCTTTTATGGTAAGTGTTCTTTTATTTTGTGTTATTTTCTTTTTGTTGTTTGAAGATTAAGCCTTTCTTGGCCAAAAAGTGAGACATAGATCACCCTGGTGCAACTGGTAGGCTACTGAGTATATAACGAGTTGTGCTCATCCATCAAGATTGTTGAAGATTTTAAAGTATTTCATTTTCTTGGTTAAATATCTTTGGTTAGTTTCTGTTTGAGTAATATCCTTGGATTTGCACAAACCAAAAAGGGGCATTGTATTCAATGACAGGCCCGGTAAGGGAAAAGTATGGGGGAATGATAAACCAAGACCAAAACCTAAGTGACTCCAGTCAAGAAGGAGACTGAGAAAGCTTCCAGATTAATTCAAAAACTCTGTAACTACAAAGCATTCAGAAAATAATTTATTTATTTCATCCCATTATCATGCAGGGCCTTCATCAGAACTGATAAAAAACTCATCTTACAAATATTTAAATCCTAATAACAGGAAATCATATGGCTAGAACAACAAATCAATTTAATACTAATAATTTGTGTTATGACAATGTCAAAAAGCACTTATAAAAATATGAATACATTAAAACAAATTATATGTAAAAAGAAGGCTGTCACAATCTGGCAGCCCATAATTTTAGTACACTACTTACTGATAAAATATCATTTAATCCTGAATAAACACTTGCATCAAGCATAAACTGGTGTAATAATTTACAATATTCTAGTCTGTGCTCCCAAGCCCCACCTCTCACATTTCATGTTACTCATTCTAATACAAAAAAAATAAAACTTCTTATGCTCCTAACATTGTAAGGTGTGTTTAAAGAGTGCATTGTTCTCATTATGGTTCTTTATGTCATAATAGTAACCATAAATGCATTTTTTAGTGCCTACTCTATTCTGCAGACATAAAACCCATTGCAAAAATCACAGAAAGCAATGCACACAATTCCAAAGGTATTGCAATCATATACACCCTGCAATTTAAACTCATAGTAGGAACTCGTCAGCTTCAAAACCTGCCATTAGTAAATGTACTAGCATTGCTGGCAGCAACCACATTTAGTCATCCCTAACTTGTTTTTTCCTGTGGTGGTTAACCTATCTCTTTTGAACCTTTCTTTAAGATTCAAATGCCTCTTATAAACAAAATAGGGACCATTGCCAATAACCTTGCTGTCATAATCAATCCTTTTGCAGTTGTTAGTAACTATCTGTTTGATTTTTCTACCGCAGTTTCCATACTTAATAATTATGGTATGTTCATAGTTGGTAGTCTCTGACTTCTATGTAGTATTACTAATCATTCTACCTAATATCAGAAAAAATGTTCATGGCATATTTTACATACTTCATATTTAATTTCATTTAACAATTTAATTGGGTAGCCTCTGGTAATGAACATGTCAATCAACTTATTAATCTCCTTCATGAATTGGGCATCCTCTAAAACTATTCTTGACACCAATACCACCTGACACTTGACAAGACTTTTTTTTTTCTGATGAAAAGGCTGGTTACTAGAAAATGCAAAAATGTGTTAGAGAATGTAGGCTTTATATATAATCTGGAGTTGAATTTATGATGATGGAAGTCTTTTAAGGATGTTATATCCAGATAGTTAAAATTTTTCACAGATTATGTGTAGGCAGATTTCTAGAAATCAGTAGTAGAATTACGGTATGTAATAAAATTCTTTGAGTTACACTACCCTTTCATATTATAAATATATTATCCAAAAGCATAAAAATGTGATTATATGACAGTTGTATTCTTATCTGACAATCTGGTGTTGCTCCCAATACCATAATATAAAATTGGCATATAGGGGCACACTCTGTCCCCATTGCAATACCTGTTACCTGCTTGAAATTCTCCCCCTCAAAGTATGAGAAATTATTAAGAAAACAATTTCCATTAATTCTACCAGTATGTTAATATCCCTGTTCTCAAGATTGTTAATCATAAGGCAGGCTTCTTTAAACCATTCCAAACTGATACTATTGGGAGATACAAGAAAATAAATATACTACATCAGTAGAAAATAAAAAACATTCAGCATGGTAAAATTCATCTTTAATCTGACTTAAAAAGTCCCATGAATCTCTAAGAATATATAGGTAACTTTTTAAAAAATGTTTTAAAGTGCTGTCAATGTAGATAGCTAATGGATGTGTCTTTGATCCAGCTGTTGCCACTATCGATCGCATGGGGGTATCACCAATGGTCATGTGGATTTTATGGATACCAAAAATTGCTGTAATTAATCAGTGGTAAACCCTTAAAAATGTGGAAAGCCTGTATTCAATCTCACCCTGATCAAGTAAATCCTTTAAATATAAATCAGTCTTATAATAAGAATATTAATCTCGTTCCCAGAAACTCTTAAATATTGCAACTCATATTAAGTATGCTATACATTCTAGCTGCATAATCAATACCGTCCATTAGGATCACACCACCCCCTTTATCTGGCTTCAAAATTCTTACATCTCATTGTTTTATAAGTTCCTTCATTATACACAGCTCATTTTGTCCAGATTTGCCCCAGCTGCAAATCTATGTTGCTGCACCCATCTTCTTAAAACTTTTTCACAAAATGTTTCAAATAGTTGGAATGTCAGATGTATTAGTGGATTATAAGCACTAGGTCTGTGCTAATTGTTAACATTCCCACTGTTAGTGGGCTGATTATGAAACAATACCTTTAAATTCCATTTCCTTATATAGAGCTTATGATCAATCAGAAAGTCTGCTTTATCGTGGTTACACTTCAGGACAAAAGTGAAATCTTTACTAAACAGACTAAAATATCTATAATCAACAATCAGGTGGCTATAATTATAAATCTTGAAACCATGATATTCATGTACAAAAGAAAGATGGTAGTCATTGGCAAATGTAGGTACACAGTCAGTCAAATTTATACTTGTACTGTTTAGAAAAAGCTTACCAGAATTAATACCGTCAGTTAGTATCTGAACTTCCTGGGTTGGTTTCTGTGCATGGAATTCAAACTGTGGTGAGTAGGGTGTCTTTTGTACCCTGTATTCCTCTCCCTTTGGGCTATTATCTCTGAATGTCAAAGGGGAGGAAATTCCACAGTATCCAAAAAATTATCATTCTTAGGGGAACAGAATCACCATCCTTATTATCAAAAATATTAGGTGTTTTCCTGCTATTATGTAAGTTCTCAGCAGCACCCATATTAATGTCTCTCCCATTATCTAAAAAATGTTGTGACACAGGTCTAGATGTAGGTCTTAAATACACTGTCCATTCATTATATACTAGCTCATCTCTTATAAGTTTATTAATTTTTCTACTTTTTGCTTTGTCAACAACATTTTCAATATGCTTAAATGAATTACAATGATCAAAATATTTTGCATAAAACAATAATTTCATCTAGTAGCTTAGCCATTGCCTCTTCATTAAATTTAGAAATAATATATATAACTTTGCAACCACATTCATCAAAAACTGTAATCAGTTCCTTTAGTAAAGTGGCATCCTCCTGTATACCATTTGGAAACTTCCAAACTCTTAAACTTTTAGAAACCCTTTCTCAGGAAACACATTCCCTCAAATATGCATCGTAAGTCTGTAATTTCTTATATTTAAGGAGTTTCTTTTCAAAAAGTTGTAGTTAGCTAGTAAATGTTCCACTTAAATAGGAAGGTAATGCTGGCTGTTAGAATCTGGAAAATGAGTTGTTTTTCCATGCATTAATGTCCACATAATCATGTTGTTCTACGTGTGTGCCTCCATGGCTGTTAGAACAATTCATGTTGACATCATTTTCTCCCCTGGTAAGCCAATAATGTAAAGAACTGGAAGAAACCATGTTAAAATGGAGGGGATTATCATTTGTTGGCATTTGCCTGCAATATAATCAATGGCTTAGTACAGATTTGAGACATGCTAGACACAACTGGGGTAAGCAGTTCAATGAGTTGTGTCAGTTGACACAATAAAGCATCAAAAGAGTCCTTTTCACCCTTGCAACTAGGAGGTTGGTATGATCTATTGCCATAGTCATGGCAATCCACTGTTGCTGCAATGGAAAAAAGCTCCTGTGATGACATACAAGACTCTCTCTAAACAAACACAGAACCAAAAAGAAAAGACAGAAAACCTTGGGTCTAAACAAACAATAAACCAAGAACAAGACCCAAGTAACACCCCTCAATAAAGAGGCTAAAAAGGCTTCTAGATGGATCTAGGACTAATTACCAATGACATGTTTCAACGAAACTGAAACGGTCGAGCACACTTGCGCGAACGTTCATGAAAGTCTGCAAAAAAACCCCAAAACACAACATGTACAAGAAAAAACAGTAAATACATTTATGCAGGGGGGCAAGCCCCCCTGCACCCCCACAGTCCACCTACACTCCGAGATCACATTACAGTGGAGAAAAGGGAATATTCCCTATCCCCACTGTACCACAATCTCAGCAACAGCCATTCTGTCATGTTTTTTAGCTCACTTTAGCAAAAGTGCATTTTCAGTGAAAATGCACTTTCGCGAAAGTGTGCTTGCCCATTTTGCTTTCTGTGAAACGAGCTTTTGTTCAACAGTCCTAGACCCTTCCAGATTCACTCTATTTGCTATACTTATTCTGTAGGTCTTTATTTTGTATCTGTCCATATTTATTGCATGTGTGTCACTGCTAGTTTAAATGTTGCCAAATAAGGCCCATATCATGCCTCAAAAGGATTCTCAGACCAGTGTACTTACTCATTTAACAAATGTAAAATAAATAAAATTTATAAATACCTCTGGTACTAACCATGTCCCCAGTGTCTTATTAGGTTTTAGTATTCTGGTATTCATTGATTTCAGAATAGAATTCATGGCCTTGGTCCTTTGCACGATGTATATAGCTTTGCTTCAGTAGAACAGATGTTATACCTGAGCATAATTATCTAGTATGAACAATGAATAATCAAGTTATCAGAGTACGCTAATACTCTCAGTGTGAGATGCATGGACATTTTCAAGTGATCCAAGTATCTTCTGAGACAATGACCTGAATTTTAATCAGCTTACCCTAATTATGTGACTACAATATTATTATCTCTTTTAGCTAGCTCCTTTGTTTAAAAAAAAATCTAATTATACTACTGCAAGGCATACAGTCAATGCATCTGTATGCCTGTGAAATCTCTTTTTGTTGCTTCATTTACTGAAAGGTCTTTCCTTTACAAGTTGTTCTCAAATGAATCTTATTAACCCAAGTGGTTTTACAATGTGATGAGGTATTTATATCTTTATATTTCATCAGGCAGGATCACAAGTCAGAATGCAGGCTTACTTTCTACCTATTAAGCTCTGATTAGATTTAGAAATGCATAGGCTTGGCTGTCAGGAGAGCAGCTTGTCTTGAACTATCTTCAGGGAGTGCAGCTATAACTTGAATATGAAGGATTTCAACTCAATACATTTACAAGACATGCCAAGGCATGCAATTATAGGTCAATAATCTCTCGCCTCTGGTGGGCTGTTAAAGCAGAAGACACTTGAACCATGTGCTTTAACATGCATAAATATGGGGCAACTGACTGCATATCCTTGAAGTGGATTTCAGAACATAAGATGTGAACTATCATTATGTTTTTAAATAAATGTTTGTGCCTGTTATTTAATAAGAAAATGCTGTTTCCTGTATGATTTATAAGCAGGATTCACACAAATGGTTTAATTTTATGCAAACCAATACAGTCAGATCATTGTATTTGCTATGTATATGTAGAAATTTATTATAAAAGTGAAACATTCACAAAAACACTGCTGATAATCTGTAAAACATAGTTCACCATTGCAATGCATTTCTGCTCCATTTAAAGTATGAAAACATACTATGAAAATTAGTGCCAGTAAATCCATTCTATATCTGTATTAACAGGACTGCATACATATATATGGCAAAGCGAATGTTATTTCCAAAGGTCACTGTCCAGCAGAAGTTCAGTTAATAATTACTTACCTAAAAAACTGTCAAAAGTAGCCGTGCATACCACCCAAACTACAAAATGAAAGAACAAGTGTGCTGGGACAATCATAAGGAGCCAGGATACAAAATATTAGTAACAAAACTTTAATGAAGGGCATAAATAAAATGTTTAATGGCAAAATAGCAGTGCAGCATTTTCATCTAATCCACAAAACTTCTTCAGAACATAATGAATTAGTATCAAATACTTAACCGTTATATTACCTCTAACAAATAATAATAAAGTAATTAAATTAACTAATTAGTTTGTGTTAAAATTATTAAAGCATTTATATTCATAATATGTAATTTTTTTGTGTAACATTTGATGAAAAAGTTATGGTCCCCTTTGTGCCTTGTTTGCATAAAAGTATTCGTTTCTACAAGATCTATATTTTAGGTGGTGTTACTTTAATAACTTTAACACAGATTAAAACTGAGGGGAAGAGATTGCCCAAATCTGGGTGCAAGAATGGAGGATTGGTCAGTACAGTGCAGTTTGGTTTTGGAATTATGGGGTGAGGGAGTCAATTGAAAGAAGTTGAAGAGTATGTAGGGTTTGGTTTTGTTATGACGTTTGGCAGTAAGAAGCAGGAAAACATCTGGCTGAAGTAGTTTGAAAAAAACAGGCATTTCAAGTAGCTCAACTCTGTAGGTTACTGGGAGCTAAGTGGCTTTGGAGAAGGTTGTGTAGTGGTGATCTGGAGGAGGAGGCATGGAAATGAATTGGCAATGTTTTTTTTTTTTTTTTTAAGAGTCTGTGGCTGTGATAGGTACCCTGTATTTCAGCTGAACTAGGTGGACTCCCTTGCGTATTACAGCAGAAAGGGAGATAGTTTCCAGGACAAGAAAAAAAAGGGACTTGATCTCTTTCCTGGTGTTTTCAATGTGGTTATTGAAGTTAAGTGACTGGTCCAGCCATAAAACTAGGCATTTGAATGACATTTTTTTTCAACTGGGGTACCTTTGAGATCTGAAATGCTGTGATTTTTAGGAGTTTTATTTCAGCTTTTAAGAGTATCCAAATATCAGACATTTTGTTTTGGATGGATTAAGGAGTAAAAAACAAATTCACAAGGACACCACCAACGAAACTATGAACCTTTAATTAGACCACTAAGTGCTTTCTTCCAGTCTATGGTTATACTTCATCAGAATGAAGTTAAAAACAAAACCACCACACTTTACAAAATCAGTCCACCAAAGAAAAGACATATTGCATTAACTGAGTAATTACCAAATAAATCCTTAAAATAATGCTCTCCATAAAAAGGTGGGTTACCAGAGATATATCAAAATAAAACATAAAAATAAAACATAACAGGGTAGGGAGGGTAGCCTAATGGCTAAGGTGTTTGCCCTACCAACACAAGGTGCAGGGTTTGAGTCTTACAAGGGATAATCAGCTAGGCTTAAAATGGCTCATAAAGGCAGTTAGCTTAGTGCTAATCTATGAACCTATGAACCTATAAAAACAAATAATAAAGCAGCAACCCTGAATGAACAGACACATAAATAACTAGTCTAACAAAAGAAATATATATATATATATATATATATATATATTTATAGGTTTACTATCATTTATTCGAAGTGAAGTTGGTCGATGCTACTTCATTCGAAAATCGGAATGTCGACCGTAGGCAATGTCGAACACTGATATTGCCGAAATACACATCTGCCCATGTTAAAACCTGTCCCTAGGTAGCAGTTGACATGTATTTCGGCAATTCCAGTGTTCAACGTTGTGAATTTCGCACAGTCTCGCTCGATCATTTGACCAGTCAACCGAGTACATTTCAGGTATATAATAGTAAACTATATATATATATATATATATATATATATATATATATATATATATATATATATATATATAAATGCCTATAAAACTCCTTATAAAAGCTGGTTATAAAAAGCTGTACATAATGAGATACCTAAAATGTAAAATATATAAATATATGAGAGTATGTAAATAAATATGTATACAAATATACAAAAATGACTTAAATAATAGCTGCTGTCAAATTTAGAATACTGGATATGGAAATAGAATTTTTAAACCCAGTGAAAATGAGACATTAAGCCTCAATTGCCAGATTAATTCTTTAAATTCCAGTAATGTCTCAATATCACCAACCAGTGGAGTTACCATCACCCTGTCTATTACAAAAAATTTAAACTTTCTGTAGTTGAGACAGACATTACTGTGATAATAAAGAGTATTAGTATGTTTCTTCCTCCTAATGTCATAGAAATGTTTATGTATCCTATCCTTCAATTTTCTTACAGTTTTTCCTAGATAATAGGCATAGCAAGAGTCGTAGGAAGCCAAATAGATGATGTGGGTGGTGTTACAGATGACTTTCCCTGGACAAGGTATTGTTCTGTCATCGTTTTGGACCATAGCATAGGGGCCTTCATGAACATACCTGCACTGCTTACAAAATCTGCATTTTTGCATCTTGCTGTGTGTCCAAGGGAATCTCCCTAAAGCTGTCTCCAAGAATAATCTAATGTTCTTCCCTTTCAAAAATATGATAGCTGGGGCACACCCTAAATATCTTTTTATTTCATCTGTAAACACAGTCCCTGGGATTCAATAAACTCCAAGCAGGAATAGTGCTATTCCTGCACCGAGTGGTTCGTGTCTGTGTAGTCACAGCAGCACGCCTAGCATATTCATGAAGGCGTACTGCTGTTTAGTTTAAACAGACATGAACCATGAACAAATGCAGGGGGCATGTCTAAGTAGTGCACTCAGAAAGTGCCATACGGCACTTTCTAACACAATCTGGCATAATATTAGAGAATTTCTCTAATATTATGCCAGTATTTCAGTTTCCGTGGACACTGAAATGAAATAAATGATCATTTCAGTGTCTGCAGACACTGAAATACATATGGCAGTAGGAAAGCAATGCAGGGGGTGTGTGACAGGTTCTGTGACACACCCCCTGTATTGTAAAAGTGCTGTATGACACTTTGCAACTTGCTAAAGCAGGAAATGTGTACAAAGGCACAAATAATGGGGGATAAAGCCCTAAAAAGGGAGACATCTTAAATATTGCCCTCACAAACTTAGAAAGTTGATAGAAAACAAGTCATGCATTAGCAGAAATGTCCGAAGGATAGAAGTCTGAAAGTCAAATGTATGCCATTATTCCCTGACAGCAGTCCATATGGACAAAGGCACACATAATCGGGGGACAAAGCAGTAAAAAGTGACAGTACTGAAACATTGCCCTCACAAACTTGGAAAGTTGATAGAGAACAGGACATGCATTAGCATGAATTTCCTAATAGAAGAATGAAAGTTAAATGTATGCCATTATTTCCTGACAGCAGTTCTCAGTGACTTGTCAAAAAACCATAATACTCACTATATAACATAATAATATAACAATAATATAATAAATATTTTTATTACATGCTAAGGAATGTTTAAGCATAGCTAAGTGGGTGTGCGCTTTATGGCCCTCCGCTTAACATTGCTTAAACAACCCATGGGAGTTAAATAAAAATATACAGTCGAATTGCTTAAGCTGAGATAGTGTAGTGGTTAGAGTCCTGGCTTTATATGCAGCAATTCACAGTTCAAGTACTAAGACAGGCAAGTTATTTGTATATGGGAAAGCAGTGTTAAAATTATGTTTTTAAACTGAAATTATGTAGTAACTGCTTTTTGTCAAACAGGGAAGTGTAGCTGGTGTACAGTGGACGTGTAAGTGCATATAACATGTGAAATCACCCATATATACACACGTGTCCCATACAGTATAGTCACAACCCTTGCTAATCTAATGAAAGCACGTAGAGGGATGTCATTAAAGTAAATCATATACACTTACTAAATTAAGCCATCATCCTGATATTTTTTTAAAATGAAAAGTAAGTAATGGTCAGCAATGCCCAACTATGCTTACCAGGTTTTAGCATCTCTTACACTTAATTGCTAAGCAGCAGGTAGCTCAGCTAAGCAAATTTGCCCACTGCTAAGTAGTGCTCATCAATTACCCTTTTAAGCACTGTTCAACCCAGCATAGTGGGTTTGCATGTTACTAAGCTGTGCTCAGTATTTTTGAAAAGGTCCAATGACGGCAAAGGGCAGGAATATGGCCTTATTTAAACCATGCAGGCTGGAATACAACCATAACCTAGTTAGTTTGATTTCTGCAGGAACATGTCTGGCGTTGGAGAGGAAGCATGCTTTCAGGTGCAGGGCTGGAGCATTCAGGAGACCAGGGTCATGGCTGGACTCATCAAAAACCACGAGGAGAGACTGCTGCATAGCCAGTGCCACAGCTCACAATATAAAATGGAGGTCTGGGACCATCTCGCACATGATCTCACCAGTGCTACTGGCATACCCCGGACTGGTGAACAGGTATGGCACCACTATGCTGACCTAAAGTGAAGGAAGAGGGGCTCTCTTGGCCCAGTGGATCCAAGATGCATGGGCATGGAATGCTCCAGTAGTGAGTAAGTATCACTATCAAGTAGTTTGTAGCAAATACTAGCCTGAGAATGTGATAGACAGGTATGCATAATGTGTGTTTCTCTCCTCTACAGCTGCAGCAGAGAGGGCTATGAACATCAAAGCCCATGGTGACTGACTGCTGAGGCTGCGCCGACAGGCTGGTGAGTACAAATTTATTTTGCACTATAATGTTCAAATAGGTAAGAAGGAGTACATTGCTTACTGCTAGTAGGTATACTGTTATTGTGTGAACTGAATAAATAAAAATGTTTGACAGACTAATACTGATGTGCAATAAAATGAAATAAAGTAAACTGTTGTGTTTATTCTAGTATGTTGTTCTAGACATTTAGAATGTATACAGATACTTCACAGTAAATGTAGCTGTGACAGCATACATTAACTGAGCTTCTTCTGTGATCCTGCTGTAAGAAAAACGTAGATGATGGAGTTGTAAGACAATATATAACTGAAATGTGAAATATATACTGCACTAAGCTTGGAACCCTGAAGTAATGTGCAAAGGTTTAAATTGTGTTCCATCCAGCATTGCCTTGTGTTAACCTTTGCTTTCCAGATTGTAGTAATCCAAAAGATTAATGCACAGGACAATAACTATCTTAAAAGCATGTGTCAGGATTACAAGTTCAGACTGTCTAATCAAGAGACTATTAGGGAGAAACTAGTGAAACTAAAAACAGCAGTTCTCCAGTAGCTCAGTGTGATGAGAAATAGTTTAGCTGTTAATTTTGCACACACAGACACATTCAAATCCAGGGAGTGCTACTAAGATGTGTGCATATCTACACACAAAGAATCAGGAATAAATGTAAAAACAATCAGGTAGTGTTAACATATATTTTCTCCACAGGTTGTACAGGTAAGGAAATGTTGGTAGTAGCTGTATGAAGGGTATACTAATAAACTGTGTAACTGTCCCACCATATGCCTGCAAATGACAGCAGGATATGTACATAAAGCATGCACTCTTCCTGATACAGGTCTCGCACGTGTCACACTGTCATGGCTAGTGGTCACTGCTGCCAATAACCTTGGACACAGATAGGAAACCAGTTGAAATATGCTAGTAGCACACTCACATAACAGCACTTCAGGGTACCCCTCCTGTGCCAGATATGTAACCCTGACATGTACGAGTCCCCTCTATTCATATACCCAGAGTTGTCACAGTTTGCCCCATACTATTACAGGCTGACAGTTTAATAAGTATGTTTATGCTATAGAAACTATGTTCCATAGGCAGATGTAAAGTGAGGGCAGACCCATAGAGTACTGAGCAGTACTGTTGTGGAAAATAGAAGCATAAACAGCTGTTAATGGACTTTTTGCCTCTCCCCCCACCCCTCATCTGGATCCATATTAAAATTCATATGCTATGGGTATGTTTTGCTCCAAACCTAATGTTGGGAGTTGTGTTATATGATTGTTCATATATCTGAACATTTGCATGTTAACATACCTTATTCAAATACCATTGTTGGTGGCTTGTTGCCATAAATGTTACTGGCATGCTGTTGAGATGCATACTGTTGTTCCATTTATGCATGTGTTCATTTTGCTATGCAACTGCTTCAAATCTGTTTTATTGGGTTAACTGGAACACCCATGCATGCTGTTATAACTAATTTGGAAATGTGTTGTTCATAACTAACCAACATATTCTTTAAAACCTCAGCACCATAGCACGTTTGGGAAGGCAGATCCTGGTGGATCCGCCTGTCCCAACTCATCTGGCAATGGCACCAGGCCCCAGCACATCTGGGACCCAACCCGTGCCTTCCATGTCTGTTGGCCCTGCACAACCTTTGGATGGAACTGCCTCAGGGGACGGGGCCTGCCCCCCCAGGAGCAGGTGCAGACAGGAGCCTGTCACCCGCAGTCAGGTCTGGAGTTTGGTGCCATCCAAACAGAGTTGGGTGGGCAGCTGGGCCAGATTGAGGACTGCCTTGTGCATCTTGAGGGGCAGCCTACCTCTCCTGTCCAGCCCCCAGTACAGCCACCTTCAGGGCCATGAAGGAGCAGTGGTGACTGCCCATGGGTGGGGACCTCAGTCCCACTGTATCCATTTGGGGGCTCATGGCTTCAGATTCCCAACCACCCTCCCCATCAAAGGTGTTTTGCCCCCTCTTGTATCATATACCGCCCCTGTCTGCTGTCTTGTCTGTCTGCAAATGCAACCTAACCCACCCAACCTACCTCCCCAAACATACCTACAGCCCTTCCCCAACATTCCACTCTCACCTTAAAAAAAAGGCATCTGTCCCGCAAAAAAAAAAAAAAAAAAAATTGCCCCATTTATAGGTCTACATTTTTCCCCTATGTAAAGTGAAACTAATCAATCAACCCACTAATTACTCTGCAAATGTCTGTTGCCAACACCCCTCCATGTGGGGTGTGAGGCTGTAAATTCCAAATTCTATACATGTAATGCATAGCTGTTGCTGCTGAAGAAGTATAGAGCAATGACCCTTTCCTACACCGGTCCTGCATATCCCTAACTGCCTTTCATAATGTTTTACCCTCTGCTTGCCCCCATTTCACCACTTTCCTATCACCCTTTTTTCTTTTCTTTAAATAAAATTAGTGTGGGTATAAGCGGTGCTAAGTGGATTTATTTAACAGTCTCGTAGCTAACACGCGAAACCACTTACAACTGCCTTAATCACTTTGTCTCCATCAGCCCTTGCTCTGCTCACCAACAGAATAATCATCACTACTAATTCTCAAATCCAGAATGCTACGTACTACAATCACAGCAAAGCACCACTACACCATCTGATGTATTATAATCTGAAGTGATTTTACAAACATATCATTCATTCTGGTCATTTAACATTAATGAAAAAGTGTAATCACTTCCTAGTCTGGAATCCAGGACCTTGAGCACAACAATAAAAGCAAC
The DNA here is from genome assembly GCF_019279795.1 of Protopterus annectens. Taxonomy (NCBI): domain Eukaryota; kingdom Metazoa; phylum Chordata; order Ceratodontiformes; family Protopteridae; genus Protopterus; species Protopterus annectens. Next base: position 522,049,968 of record NC_056731.1, read on the forward strand.
ATGCCTCTACACCATCTGAGCTGTAGGAGTTTACAATGTTTTAACAAACATGTTATGCACAACAGTCGGGCGGCTACGGTGGTGCAGTGGTTAGCTTTGCCGCCTCACAGCAAGAGGTTCTCCGGTTCGATCCTCGGCTGGGGTGCCTTCTGTGCGGAGTCTGCATGTCCTCCCTGTGATCGCGTGGGTTTCCTCCGGGTGCTCCGGTTTCCTCCCACATCACAAAGACATGCTGCAGGTGGATTGGACACTCTAAATTGGCCCTAGGTGTGCGTGTGAGTGTGCCTTCTGTAGAAGGTTGGGCGCCGGGCTGGCAACTCGACACCGTAAAACTCCACTGCCAATCAATGTGCGGACAAGGTGATCCGCTGTGGCGACCCCTAACCGGGAAAAAGCTGAAAGAAGAAGAAGAAGAAGTTATGCACAACAGTCATTCAACATAAGGGGGAATTATATATCCGTAATACTGTTATAGACATATATATGTATATATACATACCAATAATATATATATATATATATATATATATATATATATATATATATATATATTTTTTTTTTTTTTGTCATACAGAGATATATAGACAGATAACCAACCTCTTACTGCAACATATCTCCAAAAAGCCTGACAAATGGGGGGGATAAAGGGCGAACAATAGTGACATATTTGAAATATGGCTTTCATGTGCGTAGAAGTCTGCTAGAGTGGCATGGAGTGCTTTTACATACAATGCCACACAGATTCCAGGTCTGAAACACAAATGAATGTCAAAATTTACTGATGTAAATGCTCACATCATCCCAGTGATTTCTCAGAAACCCACGACTGTTGTAGTCAACAGACAAAACATATGGGGCACACATCAGGACAGTGTCTAGACATCTGAACAGTGGAGAGGTATAACTGCAGTCATGTAACAGAATGTAAAAACCTGTGACAGCCACCAACCATGTCACCCAGCACCTTCTGAACCACAGTAAGACCAACTTGACACTAAACCAAATCAGCTCTGGCCAATTACCCATGTATATGCAAATATATAATGTACTACAAGGATGGAACCATAAGGAAAAACAGATAGTGGTGCATAAATATCCACCCACAACCATTTGCACCACAATCACAGCAACATACCAGTATGTCAAATGAACTCCACAGTAGAACAACTGTTTGAACAAAAATATGCTGATTCCCAGTTACATAATACACTGACAGATACTGGCCCAGCTCACAGTGTACTGGGAATCCTGAGGTGTTACACGACCTTTCTCAGTCTGCCCCAACAAACAGACACATCTGACCATCAGCAGCCATAGCAGCATGCACAGTCAGATAGAAAAAGGATCTGTGACATTCACATCTGCTACTCTCCCTTCCCAGCCAAACAACATTACAAACAACACTGCTACACAATCTTGGCAGTTGCTTCACAATGGCCAGACATACATAACTCTCATATGTACAGATTTGCTGAGAATGTCCAGGGTCTGAGACCATCTTCATGGCCACTGCCGCATACCACTTCCAAGAGTCTGCTACGTCAATGGGATGAGACCATGAGTGCAGTCAATAAATAATGATATCACATATCCCTGACCCTCTTACTGCAAGACATCTGGACAAAGCATGGCATACTTGGGGGACAAGGGGCCGGAAACAGGGACATATCTAACTAATGGTGTTACAAACTGAAACAGATGACAGTGTCACAAGTTTTGTTGTAACATAACATCTCAGAAGGATATGATGTCTGAAACACAAGTGGATTTCAATAGTTATTCTGAACACAATCCTCACAGTATTCCACTGCTTCCACAAAAGCAGATGTCTGAGGAACACACCAAATATAACGGGTGAACCCCTGGACAGTGTGTAGACTTCAGGACAGTTTAGAGGTATGTCAGAGACATATCACTGTCAGATGTCAAGTCACACAGAAAATGCATGCCCAGATGAACCCTGCTAAATTAGCAACCCTCTATGTGTATAAAAGCACTACTGACTTACAATCTGTACCCAGTTCTGGGGCTTTATTCCCCATGTTGCTGAGCTGTCTCCACATGTCTTCTCCTGAGAGGTATTCCCACCTACTGCCTGTGAAGCTATAGCCCCCACACCTCCATAATATCCTCCACACAGGCAAGGAAAAGGGGCAAGGCACACAAGAAGGCTGTAATTATAGGACTATGCTGCTATGGCATTGGCAAATGGAAAGACAACACAGTTGCTCTGGAAGAAAGTAGCAAGTGGGAGACACCGATTAGTGCACAGGCCATCACCTGCTCATGAGCAGTACCTACAAAGGGCAAGCTGCTGCCTATGTAACACAGGTCTCAACCCATTTACACAAAGACAGATTGCGACTACACAAACCTAACCATTTGCATTGTTGTGAGGGAACTCCTGAGCACTATAACAGGTATGTCAATCATGTAAGCATGTAGTGAAATGCAGATGGGGGGATGCAATGATGTCAAATGGGACATTAAACACTAGGCTGCAATAAGACCTTCTGGACTCACATGCTGCTGTCCAGCACCTCTGGCCATTACTGCTTACCCTGCCTGCATTGACATGGAGCACATCTCTGGCCCCAGAGTCACCTTAGCAAAGGTCAGATCATGTAAGACTACTACTGGGGTCTCTGTTGTCCAATACTGAATGTGTCACTGGTAGGCCAGCTACCTGGGATGTTGTAATTACTCATATGTCACCTGTGAATGCTACTCCGATACACATGCTTGTCTTACAAATGTAAGAGATGTACATAGGGTATGTGCATACTACATGACAGGTGCAGATGTGTGTGTTGAACTGTATGTGATATACTGAGCCCATACCTGACAACTGTACAGGGTATTGCAGACTGACCACATGTCTGCCTCATATTTGTAGTCAATGCCTCAGACAGTTGAGTATTGTCTAGCCCATCACTGGCAACCCATTAAAGACTGAAGTCATAACAAATTAGCATACATTTCATTGCCAGATGTCATATTCTGCAAAGTACACCTGTGACTGTGACACCATCTTTGCTGGCAACTAAGTGTCTTTCAGCTAGATTCATAAAGTGACAGTCTTTACTGGCCTTTGCCCACCACTGATGTGTGCTTTTGTGCAGATGTCTTGCTCTAACAGGCGCTAGGTGTCTTACCATGACACCCATGTCAATGCAAATGTACCTTGTCCTTTAGGATGTTAACATTTGTGCAGTCACTGACACCTTTCTAGCTGTGGAAAGCACACCAACCTTGCCAGGTCACTCATCCCATCATATGTGTAGACCCCAAATGGAGGTCTGCAAATCCACAGGAGGTGGAGTGTTGAACATAACCTACACGTACACACCTCAGGCTGGACAAATAGTATGTTGCATGGGTGACATCCAGAGTGCAGTTAGTTGACAAAACACCTACTTAATTCATAGCTAGCTACAGGCCTCCAACCATGACTATGGATACCCACCACACCTATTGGGACCAGCCGGAATCGGTCAGGATTCAACAGTCTACCTTGCTCCTGCATGACTTCAAATACCCAACCATAGTGTGCCTGACCTATACCACTGGAACATGAATGCACATTGATTCCTTGGCTTTGTCAATGACAATGCAGTGGATCAGCTGGTCAACACTCCTATGGCAGGTGGGAATCTCATGTACCTGGTCCTAACCAACAACAGTAGCCACTGTAGCACTCAGCAGTGCCATCCTCCTTGGTAATATCTGACCACATAGCCATCACTGTTCAGGTCACCATCTTCCCTGCCCTCCATTTACAGTGTCAGACAGAATGAACTGTACATAAATGACTATAAAGCCCTTCAGAGTAGGTAGAAGCAGCTGTACAGCCAACGTCCCATTTGTTGGAACTAGCAGCAGTGTCCAAGCCCACACCACAATACTATGTGGGCACCCACATAGCTGTATGGACTCAGCAGTACCTGACAAGGCAGCATCATCCACCTCAAGGTAGGGTAAATGCCTGTGGTGGATGGCAGCAATACACAAATATCATAATAGGTGAAAATAACTGCTGGACGGGTCAAGACAGAACAGGCACCTCATCGGAAGCAATGTCACCTTGTTCTGTACAAGCAAATAATGGCACAGGTAATGTACCCTAAGGCTGTCTTTGAGTGCAAATCGGACATATCCACCAAGGCAAATCACTAGGCGTTCCACACATGTGTCAGCAATTGCATAGGCAACACACTAATCTGCTCTGTAGTGGTGGTCAATAACACCACATGCACATATGGCATAGATATAGGTAACTGGTTGCAGAAAGGTGAAATGTAAATACCACCACTCTGTCCCCCAATGGTACACATGTGCATGTCCAGCACCTGCCCCCCTCCCCTCAACATCAGGAAGCAGGTCTGTAATGCCCTCTCAAAGACAGCACACAGAGGTATCCATAGTCATGATACCATCCTTGGCTGCATCCCACATGAACACAGGCACTGGCTGTCAGATCCATTTTGCACTGTAGTCAACCACAACCTGAGCACTGGTGTCATCCCATCAGCACAGAGGGCAGCCATTGTCATCCCTATACACAAAGGTGGAGCATTCCACCAACCCATCTAATATGATGCACATCAGCCTAATTAGCCTGCTCTGCAAGCGCATAGGAGGCAATATTAAGGACATTATGAACAGGGACATCGGCAGCAACAAAATGGCTGGGTCCACACACCATGGTATTGTCAAAGGGAGATCAGGCCTGTTAAACCTGATTGACATCTCTGCAGTGGTCAACAAACACAGGGACAAGGGGAAGATGTTGAACAATGCCTATCTTCACCTAGCTCAATCCTCACACACTAATCCCCAGGTGGACAGGATACATAAGCCTACACAGCTAGGCACCAAACTGTAGGTTATCAGATGGGTAGCTAGCCCAATGATAGTAGCCACTCAGTCAAAGTAGTAGAACACACCTCTAATATTGCATTCATCCACAATGGTGTACACCAAGGATTGGTCTTGAGGCCTCTACTGTATGAGATATATGTATGTGAGATAGAGGACAATAGACTCATCGGGGCTGTGAAGGTGCAGTCATGACTGGCTAGAGGTGGGGATGTCAGTCCCACCATATCCATATGGGGGCTCATGGGCCTCTGATTCCTGAACACCCTACCCGTCCAAGGTGTTTCCCCCCACATGTGTAATACACCATCCCTGTCTGCTATTCTGTGTGTCTTGTCTGTCTCCCTACCCAACCTACCTCCTCAGATGTACCAACAATCCTTCCCAACATCACACTCTCACCAGAATGAGGACAAGAAGGGCATCTGTCCCCCAAAATATTATTTCCCTCTACATAGCTAGGTTCATAGGTAGGTACTAGGCTATCAGCCCTGGGGCCTATACAAGCCCAGCCAAAAAGGTTCCCTGGCTTTTGCCACCAAAGCAAATTATTTTCCTGTACCACTGTCGAGCAGAGCCACAGAGGTGATCCCCGGGGTGAATTTCCTATTTCCCATCCAATCATCAAGATTTTTCTTGAAGAGTACTAATGAGGAGCTTTGTTTGATATAGATAGGTAGTTTATTCCAGAGTATGGAAAGTCTCTGGGACAAGAACCTATACCTCTGGCATGTTCTGTTTGTTGCGGTGACAAGGTTTAGGTTCCTAGAGCGTGTAGCTCAGAGGGATTGGGATTTCTTTAAGTGGAGCATGTCCAACAGCTCTGGGTTTGATATAGCTTTGTATGTTAGGCAGAGATCACTGTTGAGTAGGCAATATGTGACGGAGTAAAGCTGGAGTTTTTTGAGACGGTCTGCGTAGGGCATCAGTTTGAGGCTGGTAATCCTCTTTGTGAGGTATTTCTGTGGCCTTTCCAGTTGTTGTAGATGTCTTGTGAGGTACATACCAAAAGGGGTGTTGTACTCTATAATGGGTCTAATGAGTGATGAGTAGAGGGGAACAATGACCTCTTTTTTTCTGGATGAGAAACCTTTTGTGATGAGGTGTGCCATGTAGAAGGATTTCCTGACTACTGTGGTGATGTGATTATCAAAGGAGAGACTACTGTCCACCTGTGTCCCAATGTCTCTTTCACACTTTCAGTGTTAAGTATACTACCGCCTATGTTATAGTTCATGGGTACAGAGTTTTTACCAAAGGGGATGACAATTCACTTTTTGGCATTGAGCTTGAGGCCATGGCTTTGACACCAGGCATCTGTCTCAGTGAGGCCCTTTTGTAGGATGTCCACATCGTTAGGAGTTTTGATTATGGCTCCTAGTTTGCAGTCATCTGTGAACTTCATTAGCCAAAGACATTCTGTGTTAGCCTGTACTTCAGAGGAGTAGATACCAAACAGGAGAGGACCCAGGACTGAACCCTGTGGTATTCCACTTGTCAGTGGTCTGAAGTCGGATGTGGAGTCTGCTACTTTCACAGTGTGGGTTCTGTCAGTGAGCCATTTGGCAACCCATCTTGTGACATAGGGATTTATACCTAGTTTAGTGAGTTTATCTATAATTCCAGAGTGGGGGGGGGGTGTCGAAAGCCTTGGCAAGATCTAGATAGGCTGTGTGAACCACCTTACTCTTGTCTATGGCTTTGGTGACTGCTTCAAAGAAGTCTATCAGGTTTAGGAGAAATGTCTGCCTTTTACAAACCCAAACTGGGTGAGGTCCAGAGTTTGGAGATTACCGAAGTCTTTGTTTATGTTCCATAATGATATGTTCCATTGCCTTGCAGACCAGGCGTGTCAAGCTGATGGGGTGGTAGTTCCCGGGGTCTGTGATGGCTCCCCCCTTGTGGACTGGGATAACCGTCGCTGTGCGCCATTCAGCAGGCACAAAGCCTGAGGTGAGGCTATGATTGAACATGGTACTTAGGTGGGGTGCCAGTTCATTCTGTAGTTCATGTAGTATGCAGCCTGGGATGTTGTCTGGTCCCATGGATGCTGTGTTCTTGGCTTTGGAGAGTGTGTTTTTTACCTGTGCAGCCATAATTACAGGAATTTTGCATTCTTCCGGTATAGAAATGGGCTCTTTAGGGGGTGAGAGAGGGGTAAAGTTAGCACTGAACCTATCTGCCAGGATGTTGGCAATATCAGTTGGGTCTGTATATTTAGTGCCATTGTGCTGTAACTCCAAGCAGATCTGAGTGTTGGCATTGAGATTCTTGACATAGCTATAGAATGCTTTGTGGTTGTCTTTAGAATCAGTAGTGATTTTGTTTTTGTAACTAGCTTTGGAGGATTTTATCAGTGATCACAGCTTCTTACTGAGGATGACCAGGGAGCTCCTCCACTAATGAGATTTTACTCTCTTTTGCAACAGTTTCTTCCTTCAGTTGTACAGTTTGTTTATGGCAGGGGACCACCAGATTGGCTTCCTTTTTTTTGGAGGATAGCGTTTTGGTTCTGTTTGGGATAGCACAATCCAAGTACTCATGTAAGTGCTTATAAAGAGCAATTGTATAGGATTCAGTAGTCGTAACTGTATTGTCCATTTGCATGGGTGCCATGAAGTTCACCACTTCTGTCTTAAGAAGCATGAAGTTGGCTTTTGAGAATTTTTTTACTATGGTTTCCTTAATGGGGGTGGGGGCAGGATGTGGATATCCAGGCTAATTAACTTATGGTCGGATCGGAACAATGAGACGTTGACTTCAGGTGTGGAACACCGGTCACTCATGCTGGTAATGACTAGATCTAGGATAATGTTGCCCATGGTGGGGGTGTGGATAAGTTGATCCAGAGCATTGGAGTTTATGAATTCCAGAAAGCGTTGAGTGAAGGAGTTGGTACATGAATAATTTTCCCAGTTAATGGTGGGGTATTTGAAATCGCCTATTATTAGGGTGTTTGGTTGTACCCTAATATTTTCCAGTACATCAAGAAAAAAGGAGTGGGAATCCTGGGGCATGGTGGGTGATCTGTAGCAATCTACAATTTGGATTGCAGTTTAGCCCAGAGTTAGTTGCACTTGGATAACCTCATCTGCATTATGCTGAGAAACTAGCCTGGAGGTGTGGATATCCTTAATAAATATGGACACACCTCTGCATTTGGTGTTCCAGTCCAGGTTATATGGCCGAAAAGTGTGGTATGAGTTATAGCCTGGCAGTGCAGGCATGCTCTCTGGAGTCTTGAAACAGGTCATAGCTGTCCATTTGGCACAGGTGTCCACTGGACACATGTAATCTGATCCAATTGGCTTGACAATGCATTTCTTTTGTCCTCACCCCTCTCTATGTGATTTGAGTGTCTAAATCCATCTCCAAATTCTGTACAAATTCACAGCTGTTGCTGTCTAAGAAATGGAGGTATGGACCTTCCCTACACATGTCCTGCACATCTCTAGCTACCTGTCATATTGTTTTTCCCTCTGCATCCCCCTTTCTCACCACTTTCTTATAACCCCTTTTACTTTTCTTTTAAAGGAATTAACATGGGTGTAAGCAGCAAAAAGCCACTTAAAACTGCTTAAACCACTCGGTCTCCATCAGCCACTGTTCTTCCTAGCAACAAAATAATTAACCCTGCTAAGTCTTAAACTCAGGGTCCTGTACACTACACTCAGAGCAATGGACCACTACATCATTTGAGCTGTAGGAATGTTTAAAGCTTTTTCAAACATATGCAGTAGAGTTATTCAACAGTAGGGATAAAGCTCTGTAGAACCACTTAGGGTTTTTATATATACATATACAGATATAGATGTATGGAGATACATGTATATGAAATATATATATATTAAGATATATATATATATATATATATATATATATATATATATATATATATATATGAATATATGTCTGTGTGTGTGTGTGTATATATATATATATATATATATATATATATATATATATATATATATGAATATATGTCTGTGTGTGTGTGTGTGTATATATATATATATATATATATATATATATATATATATATATATATATATACATGTTCATAACATGTAGTGTACTCATATCTCAGTACCATACCTCCCAATCTTTCAGTGCAAGAAATCTAGGCCACAGCTGTAAGAATGGGGGGACAGTGGGCCACAAGTTGTTTGAGTAACAGGGTTTGTTTCAGCATACATGTTCTGGAGGATATGAGGTCTGGAACTAAAATTATGTCATCATTTACTTACAGGCATCCTCAGATCATCTCAGTGATTTACCAGAAAAATTAGAATAAATCATGTAACAGAGACAAAATATGAGATGGAGGCCTCAAAATGTTGTGTCTTACAAATATACATACTTACACACATTTGCCAGGACTCAGATTTGGACCCCTATCTATGTAGTCATTGGTATTACAGTGTAAGACAGTTACTGCACACACCACGGAGCTACCAGAAGGAAGATTGTCCCAAGGTACCTATATAGTGAATAACATCACCAGCCCTTGTAAGGCATAGCAATGGTAGGTGCACTGGGTGAGAAGGGCATCAAACTACTTTCACTCCCATGTTCACACATTCACAAACACTTTTATACACACTAATGCGCACGCACACACACACATTTGCCAGTACTGAGATGCATAGGTTTATAGCTTCATAGGTGTGTACTAGGTGTTCTGCTGATTATGGAAATGGGGTTGAGCTCTCTTGGGCATGTGGTATGGACGGATTGGTTTATTCAAATGTAACATTCCTGACAGAGATGGGTCAGACATGGCTGTGTAAATCAGGCAGAGATTGCCTCTAAGTAGCCAATATAAGACATAGAACAGTTGGAGTTATTGGAGTCTGTCCTTATATGGCAAATGTTTAAGGCCTAGGATCCTGTCTGAGGTACTTTCGCAGCCTCTGCAGTTGTTGCACATGTCCAGTGGATTCCATGACAAATGGGCCATTGTACTCATTGATTGGCCTAATGAGGAGAGGGTACAGGGAGAGAATGACCTCATACTTCCTGGATGCAATACCCTTATTCAGGAGATGTGACACATAGGAGAGAGAGAGAGAGCTCACTGTCAACCTGTGTTCCCAGTTCTTTTATAACATCAGTGTTCAGTGGACTACCATCAGTGCAGTAATTCATGGGAACTATGTTGTTCCCAAACAGGATGGTGGCACATTTTCTGGCATTGAGCTAAAGTCCAGGGTTCTGACACCAGTCATAGGTCTCAGAAAGGCCTTTGTGCAGGATGTCAACATCACATGGGGAGGTAATAATAGCTTTCACCTTCCAGTTGTCTGCAAACAATGTTAGCCAGAGTCCGTTTGTTTTGGGCTGGACTTCAGAGGTGTAGATCCCAAACATAAGGGGATCCAGAACCTAACCCTGTGGGACTCCACTCATGACTGGTCAGCAGTCTGATATGGAGTCCACTGCTTTCACACTGTGAGTTCTATCTGTGAACCAGTTTGCAAGCCATCTAGTGATATAGGGGTTGATGCCTAGCTGAATGTGTTTGTCTATGCTTCCTGAGTGGGGAATGGTATCCAATGACTAGAAGGCCCACCTATCTTGTTATTTATTCCATACTGTTACATAATTATTGCACATGGCACAAAGTTTATAGGGCTGCAGAGTGTCTACAGCTACCTCTACAGTGGATGACAACAGTGGGTTTTGTAAAGTGGGATGTGTACTGTGTGGACAACAGCAAAAAATTGCAAAATGCGCCCACAATGGATATGGTTCACACACACACACACACACACACACACACACACACACACACACACACACACTTGCCAGGACTGAGACTAGAATCTGTAACTATCTAGTAACTGCTACTACAGTGTTATGCAGTTATTGCATGTGCCACAGAGCTTATAGGGTAAAGGCTATACCAAGGTACTTCTAAGGTGAAGAACATCACTGACCCTTTTAAAGTATGGCAATGGGTGATGTAATGGGTGAGAGAGGCCACAAAATACTTTAAACTGCACATACACACACACACACACACACACACACACACACACACACACACACACACACACACACACACACACTTGCCAGAACTGAGCTTAGAACCCCTGCCTAATTAGTTATTTGCACTATAGTGTTATTCAATTATCACATGCAGCACAGAGCTTAGAGGGCTGAGGGCAGCCCACAGGTACTTTAAAGTTGAGGGCAATGACAAGTGTACTGGGTGGGAATGGGCTCAGAATCTTTAGCCTACACACACACACACACACACACACACACACACACACACACACACACACACACACACACACACACACACACACACACATTTTCCAGAACTGAGATTAGAACCTCCCACCTAACTAGCTATTTGTACTACAGTGTTATGCAATTATCACACATGCCACAGAGCATATAGGGATGAGGGTTGCCCAAAGGTACTTCTAAGGTGACTGACATCAGCAGGACTGCTAAAGTAGGGCAATGGCAAGTGTACTGGGTGGGAATGGGCTCAAAATCTTTAACACACACACATTTGCCAAAACTGAGATTAGAACCCTATTTAAATAGTTATTTGTATTATAGTGTTAAACAGTTATTGCACACACCACAGAGCTTATAGGGCAGAGGCCAGTCCAACAGTATTTCTGCAGTGAATGACACCAGCAGATCTTGTGAAGTAGGGCAAATGGGAGGTGTACTGGGTGGGAATGGACTAAAAAACGTATTCCTACACCCACACACACACACACACACACACACACACACACACACACAACCACTGTTACACATACCAGGACTGTGATTAGAACCCCCATCTATCTAGTTATTTTTTCTGATAGTGTTACACAGTTATCACATACACTATGGAGCTTACAGGACCAAAGCCAGTCCAAAGGCATGTCTAAGGTGAATGACATTAGCAGATGTTGTAAAGTAGGGCAATGGGAAGTGTACTATCATAATACTTAGACATACACACACACACACACACACACACACACACACACACACACACACACACACACACACACACACACACACACACACACACACACACACACACACACACACACACACACACAAACAAAGTAGGTGATGTGATATTCCAACTCCCACCTCAGTACCATCAGACAATGAATCTCATCTTCATGCTGGCACATGCCAGTGTTTACAACTAGTATGCAACTGTCTACAGCAGGACATCACTCTATAGCATTCAGGGTATCCCTGTGTATGACTCATTGTCTGTGTGTTTCTCACTCTATCACTGTCTGTCTCTCTCTTCCCCATGTCTATGTGTGTGTATGCTTGACATATTGTAATATGTTGCTTATATATATGCGTGTGTGTGTATCACACACAACAGATGGTGATATAACACATATGTGCTACCTACAGCTGGCTGTGGGTGATCCTGTCTGATGTGTGTGTTTGTGTGTGTGTGTGTGTGTGTGTGTGTGTGTGTGTGTGTGTGTGTGTGTGTGTGTGGAGATAGTTGGGTTTACATAGCTGTGTGTATGCAAAGACAGTTGCACAATGCAGATATATATATATATATATATATATATATATATATATATATATATATATATATATATATATATATATATATATAATTTATAGTCCAATGTGGTTTCAAATATGGGCTTCACTTTTCTAAGTGTAGGAGCATGCTCAGTATGACCTTCTATAGTAAGTGTGGGAATCCATTCCAGGGATAGTTGTACTTCAGTCCAGTGTGTTGTGTACTATAGCCATACCTTGCAACCAGTTTGTGCAAGATATCTGGAAATAGGATGCCAGTATGGGGAAACAATGAGCCAAACATAGGGGGTACTGTAACTATTGCTGTTATCAATGTAGGAGTTGCTTGAGTGATAGGGTTAGTTTTAGCAGACATTTTCTGACATATGTAATGCTTGACACTGTACTGTATTGTGTCATTACCTACTGACAGATATCATTGGATAATCACAGTTATTTACCAGAGAAATACCAGATGGTTGATGCACAGATCTATATTATGAAGTAAAGGCTAGACATTCTTGCACAATCTGGCTAGTTGGGAGGTGTGGCTACAGCTGATTGACTGATGAAGCTGTGTAAAAGGTCAGGCACATTGGTGATATGCTGGCTGGGGATCTCCTTGTTGTACAGTATTTGTCTTACTTGACAGATCATATCCTGGTGTGTCAATACCTGTCAACTGTATAGATTCTCACAGATTATCCAGATGCATGCTTCATATATCTGGTCGATTTCCCTTGACATTGTGGTTTTCTATCACTTTTGTTGCAAATCACTCAGGGTTGCAGTCAAGGAATACTGACAGAACGTTAGAGTTTCAGACTTCACACCATTCATGACATGCATGCTACTACACACTGCTTCTGTTATTCTAGCAACTGTCTAACATTATGAGAGCAATATTTCAAATGTGTCCCTATAGTTGGGCCTTTATCCCACCATTATGTATGGCTTTGTCCATATTTCTTCCTCTATGCATTTGAGAGGTATGCTACTAGAATTTAGTGGCATGGCCTTATATTTGCATTTTGTTGACTGTGTTATGTTGGTAGTATGGACCCCATGATATTCCTACAAACGCACAATGGGTGAGGCATGGGCCTTTGCCAGAGGCCTGTAGGCCATGTGAGACTGCTGCAGGCCATCTCTAGTGAGGCAATGCTTTCTGTCACTCATATGTTCCCAGGCTGCCAGGCAGTGGACCTTCCTGGGGTGACAATGTGAGCCAGACATCTAGACAAATAAATGAGTAATTGGGTGACAAAGGCCTAAATATAAAGACCACTGTAACTATTGGCCTTACAAACCTGGAAGGGTGCTACAATAACAGATTTTGCATTAGCATGCATTTTTCTATAGAGTATGAAGTCTGAGACACTACAATACATCAATATTTTCTGACGTTAGACTTTCATGGTTTGCCAGTGATTTGCCAGACAACTGCTATTTCAGAATAAAGACACCACAGATATGATACAAACCTGTGTACATTCTGCAAAAGGTCTGTAGACTTGTGAGGTATGGTAGGCACTATGTAGGTTACTCCAACCTGTGTACCATTCATATGTGTGGCCCTTTGTACATGACCTGTCCAGCTTCCCAGCAGTAATGGATATTAACATCTGGACAGTGTGTACAACTCCTACCGTATCTGTAGCTGACATGCAAAATAGTTGGCACTGCATTTCGTGGAACATGGCCCTGTCTACCACAGTACTGTACCTAGGCCAGTGGGACACAACAGCCATGAGAAGTTGCTGGCCACATCCTGAAAAGTATTCCCCACACTTATGCATAGCTCATTGACCCCTGCATATTGTGGACATGCAACAAGTTATCCATGTTGATTGGGACAGCCCTGGCAATATGTGCTATGATGCTATTACCCTACAAACTTACATGTTACTGCATTTCTATGTGAATATGGGTGTGGGGGCACACCTGTCAACAGTACACATTTACATGGACTATGCTGATATTGGCTTTACATTTTGGTTCCATTTAGCATAGTATTGTGCCCTGTCTTGGAGAACAGAAGCATATCACTAGATACCACAGGTTAGATTGTAATGCCATACAATTGAGTTTCAGACTTCTTACCCTTCTGAGAGTCTTACTGTAACTGCAAGGCCTGCTGTGCTATCACTGTGTAAGTCTGTAGGGGGGTATTCCATCATTGTCGTCATTTGTGTGCCTTTGCCAGGCATTTCTTTATGGTTTTCTATGGCTGACGTGCTGTTTGAGTCTGGGAGTGAGTATGGGATCTCCACAGTGACATCCGTGCATGTGACCTATGACCCCCCCTTAGTTGGCCCTCCGCATATACTGCAGTGGGATTTGTCACCTTAAATGATACTGCATAGTGTGGGGAAGCCAGTAGTGTGTAGACATTCCCTGGTGTCCCACATAGCTGTCAGTTGTCTGCTATCCCACCCCATTCCCTTGCATGCATGCAGCATTACCGTAGATATGCTTCCAAAACATACTAATCCATTAATTTATCGTTAAGAAGACTGACTTACATTGTACTGGTGGCAGTTGTGAGGATGGTGCTTGAGGATACAAACAGTACACTGCCTATACATGGTAAGTTACAGGTAATGTGATGTGTGTTTGTCATCCCTTTTACTGTGTGTGCAAGTCAGAGAGAGGAGTCAGTACCTGGATCCCTACAGTGTCAGTGTGTGTGCTATGCATTGGCTCTTTGCCAAAACCTAGGCAAACTGGGCATGCCTCCATCTGCCTACATGAGCAGGCTCAGGAGCCTCCTCCTCTGAGTCCCTCTGTGCCTGTGGGGGACCTTTGCAATGGTGGGGGGTTGTGTGGCCCTTCCCTGTGCTGTTCCTGCTGCAGCTGTTTCTTCAGGATCATACTGTGTAGCATGGCACATACTATGAACATGTGTGCACATGTGGCTGGAGAGTACTGCAAGGCTCCACCACATATGTCAAGGCAACGGAACCGTGACTTGAGCATCCCAAACATATGCTCAGTAATGATTCTGATTTGTGCGTGTGCCTCATTATGTCATTCTTGAGTGAGTGTGTGTGCATTTCTGATGGGTGTCATCATCCACAGCTCCAATGCATAGCCAGCATCCCCCACCAGATAGCCATATGGGATGTCCCCACTGGCAAACTTCCAGTACAGCTGTGCCGAATGCCAGATGTGGGAGTCGTGATAGCTTCCAGGGCTGCCAGCACACACATTCATGATTATGCCCTGGGCATTGCACACAACCTGGCAGTTGATGGAGAGGAACCCCTTGCAGTTTATGTAGACCTTAACCTGTTCACCCGGTGGTGCTTTGATGTGGATGTGAGTGCAGTCTATTGCACCCAGTACCTCTGGGTATTCTGCTACACAGTGGAAGAGATGCATATTTCTGGTCCTCTCCTCAATGGTGTTGGGGAAGTAAATGTGCTCACCGGCATGTGGTAGGATGACATCCAGGAACTGGTGGAGTACCCTAGATGCTGATGCCTGTGAGACCTCCATAATGTCCCCAGTAGGTCTTTGGAAAGTACTTGTTGCTAGTATTCTTAAGGCTGCACATACCTTGGTATCCACTGGGATGGGTTCCCCTCTGTTGGATCTGGCTGGCACAGGATGATGATTTGCTGCAGTATGTATCTGTCCACCCTGTAGCACTCTACTATCTCCAGATCATGTAGCCCCTGGTAAGTTATCCTGGGTCTGAATGCTCTTCTTCTCCTCCTAAGTCTGGGGTGATTGTCAGCATTATCCTCCTCTTTGCACTCAGCCTCTAGCATATACTGATGGATCAAAGCAATGGCAGCCCCTAACATTTTTTCAGTTAAAATTCCCCTGCATGTGTACACCAATGGTGCAGAGTTTGTGGGAAAAAAACAGTCTGTAAGGTGTTCATAGTTTATACTGTTGTGCTGCAGATGCTGCCTGTATGATTGGCTGACTATGATGCATTCCACCTGCCAGCTATGTTATTTGTACTTGATTGCTTTAATTCTGCTATTTTCCTTTTTCCCTTTTTTTTCCTTTTTTTCCCTTCCCTTTTCCACCCCTTTTAAGCCCTGAGGCATGCTGCGCAAACCCGGTGCCCAAATGTAAACTGTCCTGCTATTTCCGTTTTTTTTTTTTTAGACCCCGGTGCATGAAATAGAAACCCGTTTAGTTAATATGAAGACTGAGAAATGGCCCTTCCTGGACGCGAACATGCTCCTCATTTCATGGAATAAGTTAATATAGCATCAGACATACCCCCTTGCTTAGCTGTGCTTAGATAAGCTGTTCTGGGAGCCATGGAGCTACAATGTGCTTACACCAAGCATAACACACCCCCTTTTCATGTCTGTTACTCCTCCTGCTTACACCACTGCCTTATAGCACCTACACGGTTAAGTGGACTTAGAAACGCATTGTGATTCAGTAAATTTCTCTCATTAGCATATCCCACTGCCTTAATCCCTAGTTACTGCACTACACCAGAGCCTTTCCCCTTAGCAACCACTGTTCCCTGGTATTGTTTTGATTCTGCATGCCATAGACTATAATGGCAAAATGCATATTTCACTTAAAATTGCCTTTTCACCTTTTTTTTTATACTTTCAGCATGATCCCAATTGCATGCCGCTGCCCTATGCTTAAACAGCCGAGATAGGAAAAAAAAAAACTTTTATTTTTATAAAATTTAAACACTTTTCCATTCCAATGGCCATATATTTGGTCATTGTCATGCCTAAAAATTATAATACATGCTTTTAGTTGAGCTGTCATGCCTCTGTTTTGATTTTTGCAGAAATGTATTCGGCTAGTAGCCGAATACATTTCTGCAGGTAACACTATTCCTGCACGGATGCCTGCCTGCTTACTGAATCACTAATTCTCCTCATTTGCATGGTTTTCATCAGCAGATGAGGTAGTTAGTATTATTCAGTGGTGTATGTGCAAGAATAGTGCTGCCAAGCTCATGTACATCTCCAGGCTTGTTAACTGGATCACTCAGCAGCCATACTTTGTGCAGGAGCGGCTGCACGATTCTTACACTCCATGTAAGCTTTATTGAATCTCAGGGTGTAGCCCAATAAAACCTAATAATGTTAGTATATAGGTGGGTAGTGATACTAAAAGGGATAACAAAAAGGGGTTCAGTCCCATGATTCACAGCATTGATGAAGTCTAACCATTTTTCATACTAGTTATTTATATACCTATGCATCTGTTCATTCAGGGTTGCTACTTTATTATTTGTTTTTATGTTTTATTTTGGTGTATCTCTGGTTACCCACCATGTTTTATGGAGAATATTATTTTAAGGATTTATTTGGTAAATATTCAATTAATGCAATATGTCTTTTTACTGCTGGACTGATTTTATAAAAGATGGTGGTTTTGTTTTTACCTTCACTCTGATGAAGTCTAACCATACATTGGATGAAAGCACTTAGTATTCTAATTAAAGATTTAGAGTTTTGTTGGTGGTGCCCTCGTGGATTTGTTTTTTTTTATTTTTTGTTGTTATCGTAGTTTGTTTTGTACCTGGATTAAGGAGTAACCTATGGCTGTTTTCATGCAATTACAAAAGTACTAAATATGGATAAGAACTGAAATGATCTGCACATCCACATAATTTAATTTCAGAGTAAAGTTATTTAATAATTATATTTAGTTATCAGCTAAAATAATAAAGAGATCATCAAGTGCAACCATGTTTAGAAAAATGGCCACAAAAAAAAATTAGGTCTATCAAAAATATCCATGCCTCTGGGAGCAAATAGTGCTACAACATTTTTTTTGCTTTGGTTTCATTATTTATTTATTTATTTATTTATTTATTTATTTATTTATTATTTATGTATTTATTTATGAGTTTAATATTTTGCATCTGAGATTCTGCATTTGGGATTCATATTGTAATGATGGATAAATGTCTCAGCATTGTTAAAAGATATCAAACATCTTAATCACATTCATAATGTCACTAGGGGGCAGTTGTGTGATTGTACAAAAGGTGATCTGCAATACTAGAATGGACTGAACAGGATCAAGCAGGTGCAGAGAAAGTCAAGTGCCAGAAGTCAACATTTTCAGGCTTTCTTTAAAGCTGTTTTTCAGAAAGATACAGTGCCTAATGAGGGTGGTCAGGGCTGGTGTTTTGTGTTATATGTAGTGGATCAGGGATGCATTTTGCACAGTGCATGCTGATCTTTCATTTGTATTATTTTGATTAATGGCACATGGAGGAACAGGAAGGTATTAAAGAAGTATTAATATGGTAAGAGAACACAGGGAAGGTGTTACTGTACTCCTGGAACTATAGTACCTGTTGTGTACTAATATAGATCTTGTGATCACCACTGTACAAGGATATTTATTCTAGGATGGTAGTGCTTGTTATATGCTAATGGACATTCCAGGATTAATACTGAATCAGATGATTACCCATCTGGGGTTAAGGTCTAACAGAGCACTGTTATAATTAAATAATGGAGAGTATAAGGGGCATAGCTGAAATACAGAGGATGGCATGTTTTTCTTCTCTAATTTCTGATGATGTTTACTGTGAGTGTTTTGTCATTTAATTCTGCTGTGTATTTTTGTTTAATGTAATATCCTGTGTTGTGTTATACTGTAAATCAAACTATGCACTTTGCACTTACAGAAATGCAAGAACTTAAGTTATTAATCATTTACTGTCTGTTTTTGATACTAAGAAATGAACTAGATACTGATTCCTTTGTTATAATGCAGATAAAAAGATGGTTCATATATAACTTGTGGTACAGTGTATGCCAGGCTCAGTGTGCTGCTCTCACTATATTCATGGATGCTACCTGATGAAATACCAGCAAACTGTTACAGCATCACCTGGTTGAATTCTAGACATGTCTTGTTGTCAATAGACACAGCTGTGTCTCCAAAGTAATTAGTATTAATCAGTACTTCCTATATGTAAATCAGCTCATTATGAACTATACTGTACATCTAGTCTGAAATCAGACATGCATAAACCTTTGAATAAGACATTTTCTCACCCTTAAAAGAAGACTCCAGAGCATTTTTATTTTATTCCGGCCCCCCCCACCACACACCTTTATATACCTTCTTGCTGACCACCAGCCACTTGATGTTGCCCCAAATACTCCAAACTCAGTGTAACTAATATTACCTCTTGGGCTATCAGTGTGTTGGGAAATGGAAGGGGAAACACAGAGCAAAGACATCCCACAATAACTCATATGCTTTCTTTGTACACCAATGATATAAGGGTATCTATTTATGCCTTAACTGTGTGGAGCTGTTTTATAACTGTACAAAGTATCAGTTAGCTCCAGATCCTACCCCCCATGCTGAATTCAGTGGGTATTTGCCATAGAATTACAACAATATTCCCATCACCAAGGAAATAAAATAAAGGTAATCCAGAAAGCTCTAGTCAGGAGGTTTGGTATCCCATCTGTGACCCAGAGGGTGACAGGACTAACAAGAATATAAAAGATTAGAAAAGATTTTTCCCCTGATTTGGAAATTAAACTACATGGAATTCAGAAGGAAATATATTCCTTCCACCAACAAAACTACTCTTTGACTGAATTAAAGCTTCTACATAGATACTCGGAATGGGCTCAAACTCCATCCAAAACTCTAGCAAGACTAATAAATATCAAAGAAGGACCAAACTATATAAAGGACATAAAGTATAAAGGGAAAATCCTGTATAGAAATAGTGACATTGTAAATTCATTTGTAGATATTTACACGGAAATCTACAATCCGAAAACTCAATTCCAAAAAGAACAGTACATAGACTTTCTCAATAAGCTTAAGGTCCCAAAACTATCTTCCACACAAATTACCCAGTTAAACATCCCTATAACACTAAATGAAATAACTGCAGCTATTAAAAAACTGAAACCTAATAAGGTGCCAGGCCCTGATGGATTTACAGGTGAATTTTACAAAACTTTCTGCAGTAATCTTACAAAAATCCTACTTAACATGTATAATCATATCATATCAGAAGGGATTACGGACAAGAGTATGAATAATTCCAAAACTATTTTCATCCCGAAACTGAACTCTGACAAATCAAACCCTCTTAACTATAGGCCTATTGCCCTTATAAATGTAGACATGAAAATTTTAGCTACCATTTTTGCAAATAGAATTCAAAAAGTGATGGCGTCAATTATTTCTCCAGAGCAATTTGGGTTTTATAAAGCAAAGACAACTCTGTGATAATACTCTCACTTTGCATACATTATTAATGTTCCTTGAAAAAGATAATCATCCAAGATACGCTTTAACGTTAGATGCAACTAAGGCCTTTGATAATGTGGATCTCAACTTCTTATATGTAACAATGGAATACTTTAATTTCCCAGACATGGTCATTAATGCTATTAGGATGATGTATAAAAATGCCTCTCCTTCCCTTTATATAAATAAAACATTACCAAATCCTATCAAAATTACAAATGGCACAAGACAGGGGTGTCTGCTATCACCCTATCTTTTTAACTTGTATCTTGAACCTTTTCTAATCTGGATCAAACAGATGACCTATCATCATATCTCAAAAATCTATAACAACGAAATAAAGTACTCGGCGTTTACTGATGACCTTAACATTTATTTTGAGCTTCCTAACACAGACCTCCAGAAAATTCGAAACTCTATTGATCTCTTTTCTATAATTACCGCAAGTTGTTTAATAAAAATAGCCAGTTATGATCCGTATGACAAATCTTGGTCTCCAATATGGGTCAAGATCTGGTATAACTATATACGTTCATTCAAAATTAATCCTCAGTCTATCCATTTTCTCACACCTGTTGGTGAATTTAACATTAAGTTTTTGCCTCTTCTAAAAAACAAAATTCTTATTTTTCATGAGCTGATGAAATCCCTTAATTTGCATAATACAATCCCCATTCTTCAACCTATACATCTGAATCCAAATTTAAAAATCAATAATAAAATGATTGACCTATCTAACTTTCCTATTATCAAGAAGGCTACAGTCTGGCATTTTTATAGTACAAAAAATGCAGCAGAGGTTAAAACTTTATTTGGGGCTCCTAATAAATATGACCCTATTTTAAGACAACTCAGCTCAATTATAAAACAAAAATTCTCTAAATACAGTTATGGAACAAGATATTCAATTAACACAATCAATCATTAATTCGCTCTCCCTAAAAACAAAATGATCTCACATACTTATAAACTTGTGTCATCCATGATACATAGTCATTCACTTTTATTTTCAAAATACTGGGATTCAATACAGGATGAAATCTCTAGCGAAGCTAAGTATGAAGCAATCAGAAATACATTAAACTTGACCCCCTTCAAAAATCTAATTTACACACAGCTAATGATAAATAATAACTCTTACTACACCCCAGCTGTTTTACAAAAATTCGGATGTAATAAAAACTTAACATGTACTTTCTGCACTCTCCCTCATGTTGACATAATACACATGTTCTGGAGTTGTAAGACCATCTATAAACACTGGTGCTCCCTCAGAATTCAATTAGAAAAAATGGGGTATGAGAAAACTACATTTTCTTGGCAAACTATGATCCTTAATATTGTTCCTATTCAAATCAAAGGTTTTCGCCGTCATGTTCTTGTCTCAGTTTGTGCTCTCCTTAAATATTTCATTACTAAAAACTGGATCAACCCCTCAGCAATTTCATGGGAAAACTAAAAAGGATATGGCAATAAAATATATATCAGCGCACAAAATGTGCATGAATAGCAAAAAGAAAAATAATTATTTTAAAAAATATTGGGAAAATCTCTGATCTAATCCAGAATAAGTAAAATCCAGCAACATTTTTTCTTGTACATTTGCATTCCAGACTGGATCCTTTTTGTACTAGGTACTGTCCAAAATTATTTGATAATGTAAACATTACACTTTACTAGTTGTCGTAAGACATTTTATTTGGAGAGGTCCTCTGACATCCATGTTGTAAATATATTGTAAATATGTTGTAAATAGTTTTTTAGGACATGTATAGTTTAAGTTTAGGTGGTGTACCCCCAAAATAGTTAACAGTTTATACTTTATATAATAGTATAGGTTCATAGGTTCATGGGTAGGTACTAGTCTATCAACCCAAGGGCCTACGTAAGCCTAGCCAGCAAGGTACCATAGCTTACACCACCCAAGAAAGTTATTTTCCTGTGCCACTGTCCAGGAGAGACACAGAAGTGTATTTCCTATTTCCCATCTACTCATCAAGATTTTTCTTGAAGAGTGCTAATGAAGAACTTTGCTTGACATAGATGGGTAGCTTGTTCCAGAGTATAGGAAGTCTCTGGGACAGGAATCTATCCCTCCAGCGTGTCCTGTTTATTGTGGTGACAAGGTTTAGGTCCCTAGAGCGTGTAGCTCAGGGGGATTGGGATTTCTTTAGGTGTAACATGTCCAACAGCTCTGGGTTTGACATAGCTTTATATGTTAGGCAGAGATCACCTCGGAGTAGGCGATATGCTACATAGTAAAGCTGGAGTTTTTTGAGGCAGTCAGTGTAGAGCATTTGTTTGAAGCCAGTAATCCTCTTTGTGAGGTACTTCTGTGGCCCTTCCAGCTGCTGCAGAGGGCTTGTGAGGTACATTCCAAAAGGGGCGTTGTACTCTATAATGGGTCTAATGAGTGACAAGTAGAGGGGGAACAATGACCTCTTTTTTCCTGGATGAGAACCCTTTTATGATGAGGTGTGCCACATAGAAGGACTTCCTGACTACTGTGGCAATGTGACTATCAAAGGAGAGACTACTGTCCACCTGGGTCCCAAGGTCTCTTATCACACATTCAATGTTAAGTAGATTGCTGCCTATGTGGTAGTTCATGGGTACAGAGTTTTTACCAAAGGAGATGACACTGCACATTTTGGCATTGAGGTTGAAGCCATGGCTCTGACACCAGGCATCTGTCTCAGTGAGGCCCTTCTGTAGGATGTCCACATCATTTAGGGACTTGACTATGGCTCCTAGTTTGCAGTCATCTGCGAACTTCGTTAGCCAGAGGCCTTCTCTGTTAACCTGCGCTTCAGAGAAGTAAATACCAAACAGGAGAGATCCCAGGATGGAACCCTGTGGTACTCCACTTGTCACTGCTTTGAGGTCAGATTTGGAGCCTGCAACTTTTACAGTGTGGGTTCTGTCAGTGAGCCAGTTGGCAACCCATCTTGTGACATAGGGATTTATACCTGATTAAAGTTATCCTCCTCTTGGGAGGCCTGATTCATATTTGTATTATGTTTTTCTGGGGCACCCTATTGAATGTTTTACCCGATCAGGAGTAAGGTACTTGTTACAATAACTGCTTGTCTATAAAGCAAAACTTGTTGTCAACTGTTTGTATTAATTTAGAATGTACTTTACTTTCTTTTTCTTGGATTGATGTACCTTACAAGTTCCTTATCTTGTATTTATTTTCATTTGTTGTAAAAGTTTTAAAACTAATAAAAATATTTAAAAAAAAAAGAATATAAAAGATTAGATCAGATTAAATCACTTTAGCTAGCAGATCTAGGACACACTCTTTCTCCATATTCTCTTTTTCTGAATTCTGTGGAATTCTCAAGCAAGTTAACCAAAAATAAACTGATTATTCTATGCAAGCAGTACTTTTATCTTTCATGATGGGAGTAAAATGTACTGTTTCTTGTTTGCAGCTAAAAATGTTTGAAACAACTGATTTTCAAAATGTTGAAATGTGAAATGTCACTGGAGGGGCATCATCTTTTTATGTATTTTTGTATTTATTGTTAACTCCCATAAACATATGTGAATGATGAAAAAATCTAGAACAAAACATAATTAGGGAAGGATAACTGAAGTTATGGAATATGCCTGAAATAATCTATATAATATTCTCTAAATGTATTCTGTTTAACAATATTACTGTTGTAAAACATCAGAGAACTGCACTAGATTAAATACACAGACATAAAGGTATCTAATTAAGTAAAATGTACATATGTAACCATTTGTATTTTTCTTGATCTACATAAAAGCCTAATTTAGTCCAGCAACCTAGAGACACAAATTTATTGCCCCTTTGTTGCCATATAGAATTAGTCACATGATAAACTGTGTGCATCATTTACAAAGGTTTTACAACCTATTGTGTGAGAGCCTTTTATTTTGCCTCATTATGTCCTTTTTAGTAACAGTCAGTATTGTATATGGCAGATAAAAGTGCACTATAGAATTCCTAAGGGAATTCGGGCTAAAACACAAATAATTTTCTACATATCACATTAGTAGACCAAATAGATTCAATGGATTGTAATAGACTTTGCACCTATATACACTATTGTGTTAGCTCCAGGGACATCTCTCTCTCTCTCTCTCTCTCTCTCTATATATATATATATATATATATATATATATATATAGGGTGTTTTCTAATGTGCCTTTTCATAGTGCTGTACATCTCCAACACTGCACTGATGTATCAGCATAAAACCTAATGCAACATTGTCCAAGCTCACAGTCATAGGTTCATAGGTTCATAGGTTCATACTAGGCTATCTGCCCTAGGGCATTTATAAGCCTAGCCAGAATGTGTTTGGCTTTCGCCACCCATTTTAAATTTATTTTGCTATGCCCTTTTTCGAGGTTAGTATACTGTGCCTCTGTCTAACAGTGACACAGAAGTGATACCCGGGGTAAACCTATGATCTCCCATCCACTCATTAAGATTCCTCTTGAAGAGAGTCAATGAGGGACTCTGCCTAACCTGGACTGGGATTTTATTCCAGAGTGAAGGGAGCCTCTGGGTTATGAATCTGTCCCTCCAGCATGTCCTATTTATTTCAGTGCTGATGTTCAAGTCTCTCGCGCGCGTAGCTCGATGGGATTTGGATTTTCTGAGGTGCAGCATGTCCATTAATTCTGGGTTGGACATGGCTTTATACGTCAGGCACATATCGCCTCTGAGCAGGTGTCTGGTAAGGTACATCCCAAAAGGGGCATTGTACTCAATTATGGGCCTGATGAGGGATGAGTAAAGAGGCACGATGACCTCCCCTGATCTAGATGTGAATCCCTTCATGATTAGGTAGGCTATATAAAATGTTTTTCTAACCACTTTGGCTACGTGGTTGTCAAATGAGAGATTGTTATCAACTTGGGTCCCCAGGTCCCTAATTACTTCTTCTGAACTTAATGGATTACCACCTACGTGGTAATTTGTGGGCACTTTGTTTTTGCCAAAGGGGATGACTATACACTTTTTGGCATTTAGCTTGAGGCCATGGCTCTGGCACCAGTTGTCTGTTTCTATGAGGCCCTTTTGGAGGATGCTTGTGTCGGCTGGAGAGTCGATTATGGTGCCCAGTTTGCAGTCATCTGCGAACTTGGTCAGCCACAGTCCTTCCGTGTTGGCCTGTACCTCTGAGAAAGATATACCGAACAAGAGAGGTCCCAGGACTGAGCCTTGTGGGACACCACTTGTAACTGGTTTGGAGTCTGACATGGCTCCAGCAATTCTAACCATGTGGGTTCTGTCCTTGAGCCAGATTGCAATCCATCTAGTGACATAGGGGTTTATATTTAAGCTGGTGAGCTTATCTATAATGCCCGAGTGTGGTATTGTATCGAAGGCTTTTGCGAGGTCCAGGTAGGCTGTGTGGACCACCTTCCCCTCGTCAATGGCCTTGGTGACTGTTTCAAAGAAATCAACCAGGTTTAAGAGGCAGGATCTGCCCTTAACAAAGCCGAACTGGGTAGGATCCAGTGTCTGTAGGTCCCCAATATCTTTATTTATGAGGTCCATGATGATCCTTTCCATAGCTTTGCAGACCAAGCTAATCAGGCTTATGGGGCGATAGTTTCCAGGATCCATTGAGGCACCACCTTTATGGAGAGGGACCACTGTTGCTGTACGCCACTCTTTGGGCACATATCCTGTAGTAAGGCTGAGATTGAACAGTAGTTTTATGTTTGGGTTTAGCTCTTCTTGAGGTTCATGTAGGACGCAGCCCGGGACACCGTCTGGTCCCATTGATGCTGTGTTTTTTGCTTTGGAGGGGGCGGCTCTTACCTGAGCATCTGAGATGTCAGGGGGGCAGCACTCTGCTGGGATAGATATTTGCCCTTTTGGTGGGGAGGGGGGGAGAAGTTTGCGCTGAACCTGTCAGCTAGGATGTTGGCAATGTCTGTGGGTTCAGTGTATTTTTTGTCATTTTGGACTAATTCTGAGCATATCTGGGAATTACCACCCAGGTTCCTAACATAACTAAAGAAAGCCTTGTGATTATCCTTAGTGTCCTGTGCAATTTTTCTCTCAAGCTGGCCTTAGACAATTTTATGAGTGCCCGTAGTTTTTGCTAATACTGATCAGTGATGCCTTCCCTTTTGGGATTTTGCTCTATCATTTAGTAGCTTCCTCCTTCTATTGTATAGTTTGTTTATGGCTGGGGTCCACCAGACAGGACGTCTGCCTTTGGAGGATTGGGTCTTGGTTTTATTTGGGATCGCATGATCCATGCATTCCTGAAGGTGTTCATAGAATGCGTTTATAAAGGATTCTGCGGTCTGGGCCATATTTTCCACAGGCCCGGGGGCTTTGAAGGATTCCACCTTGGTTTTGAGGAGTGTGAAATTTGCTTTAGAGAAGTTTTTCACTGTGGTTTTCTGGGCAGGGGGTGGGGTCGGGATGTGAATATCCAGTGAGATTAGTTTATGGGCTGATCTTACCAGTGAGGGATACACTTCTGGTCTGGGGCATAGAGTCCCCATGTTGGTGATGATCAGGTCCAGTATGTTTTCTCCTCTTGTGGGAGTGGTAACAAGTTGTTCCATAGCATTTGAGTTTATAAATTCTAGGAACCTTTGGGCTAGGGTGTTGGAGCTAGAGTAATGCTCCCAGTCTATGTTTGGGTAGTTGAAGTCGCCCAATATAATGGTGTTTGGAGAGACCTTCATATTTTCCAGTGTTCTCGGGAAGGCCGAGTGGGGTTCCTGGGTTTGGGAGGGTGGTCTGTAGCAGGCTATAAACTGGAAGGCAGTTTTACCCACTGTTAGTTGCACATGGATAGTCTCTGATGCTTCGTGCTTTGCCACCAACCTGGAGGTGTGGGTATATTTGATGAATATCGATACTCCCCTCCTTTTGTGGTTCGTCCAAGTTTTGGGGCCAAAAGCATGGTATGAGGTATAACCTGGTAGTGCTGGGGTGCTCTTGGGAGCCCTGAACCAGGTTTCTGTTACTGCACAGATATCGATGTTCTCCATGCTAAGGAGAGTTTCGAGTGCATGCATCTTGAGGTTTAGACTTCTGGCGTTGAGTAGCATTACTCTTAGTTTCTTATCCGTTGTGATACCTATGGAGGTGGGTTTGTCTTTGAGCCTTGCCTAAAAAGGCACTATGGGGTAGCAAGAGCCTTTGCCAATATCCAAAGCCCAGGGGTGACAGGTGCAAGCCATCCCTAGCGAAGCAGCGTGGCTTGTCGAGCATATCATCCCAAGCTGACAGGCATTGGATCCCCTTTGAATGACACCAGTACTTAAGCCAATTGTTGAAATTGATCATCTTGTCTTCATATTGTGGCATCATTCTTGGTGAAGGTAAGATGCTACTCAAGGTCAGGGTCATACCGGCCTGAGCTACATGCTCAGAGAGCTCCTTTATGTCTCTTTTCATGTAGTCCAAGGAGGTACGTCTCAGGTCATTCACACCAGCAGTCTCTCTGCTTAAATTTCTCCAAGCTTTTTTTTTTTTTTTTTTGTGGTAGTAGGGACAGAATCTTATTCATTCCTTTGTCATGTCATATTTAATATGAAACTGAAACTATTAAAAGTCTTTTATGTTTGCCAGAAGTGCTGCCCACAGTACTCATGCTGCACTTAGGTTTTGCCCATTCTGTATTTCAGGTTACTAGTATTGGCAACATATTTGAATATATCAAGAAACTCTTCTTTATGAGCAGAGCCACTTCTGCAACTACTGTGACTGCCTGTGTTTTCGTTTTGTGAAGTACTTTACCTTAGTTACAGTATGTAAGTTTCTGTCTTTCACAAACAGACCATTCACTTAAGACTCTGTGGGGGGCTGTTTCAGTGAGTACTGCTATGTTTGTCTATTTCTGTTAGCTTCACCATTTGGCTTTCTCAACTCTTATACCTTAGAAGTTGGCATTGTATAATCTACATGAACTTTGTGTCTTCATTTCAGTAATTATTTGTGGTTCAAAATTCCAGTGCTTCACAACTATTTTTATGTTTTAATGTCTGCATAGTTTGGAACATGTCGGCCATGTTACATTATTGTGTCTTTCCATTTACAGACCCTCAGACATAAGTACATCTCAGCAACCCATAAGACAAGCAACAGTTTCTAGCACTGCATTAAAGCACTGCATTTGTCTGTACTTCATGCATTTCTATAAATTGTGTATACCATTTTGTGTCCAGTCCATTATCCCAAGTTGGCAGATCCAACACTCTCATGTTTTGTAATATTACATTTCCTTAACTATTCAGGTATCATTATTTAGTTGTTTCTGTAGCTCCCCATATTTGCCATTTTAAAACATGTGGCCAGCTATGTATACTGACATTCTTTCTCCTTCTCACTGCCACAAAGGTACTGGAGAAAAGTGTTACAGCAGTTGCTGACATCAGCAAGCCTGAGGAATATCTATGTAAGTCTGTGCGTATGCCTCATAGGAAAAACTACATCTTTCCTTGGTATTCCACCTGTAGATGGAGACAAATTTCTACTGCCAAAGCATGCAGAGGTTAAGCTTGAAAAAGGTGAGTGAGATTTCCATTTTCATGATGTCAAGACAATGAAATGATAATTTTAAGATATACAAGCTGGTTTCAGGTAACAAACCTTAAGGGAACCACATTGTATGAACAGAAACAGCCTTAGGGTTAAATTAAACTGCAGGTAAAGGTTGACTTGTCCTTTAAACTACCATAAACAGAAATCATAACACAGCTAGTGCAAAAACTTCAGTCCGTCACAATGGTTTATTAATTAATCACATCTTTGTTAAGGTAGTTTCACAAAATGGTAAATATGGGAAATACAGAATACAGCTCAACACTGCTTTAATTTTCTTCTTTAAAATAACTTCTTCAATCTTCTTTTCTTTCTTTAACTTTCTTTTTTGGCATTATATTAAGGGAAAGCACTGCTCCAGTATCTCCTCCAGAAGACTTAACACCATAATCATGTCTGTCCTTTTTAATGTTTATTTAAAAAAATGGCTGATGCTACTTGTGTACACTGCACTAAAATTAGAGCCAGGTCATAGTCAAATGGGGCCGTAGGTGGGGTAAATGGTCTGGGTCCCCCCTCCCACAAGATATATGAATATCTCATTACTTGATTATCTCCCCTAATTACCAGAAAACGCTATACAAAACCATCAGTGTCCGTACCGTTTTCTTTCTTTCTTTCTTTGTCAGTAATCATAGATTTATCTTTAATTTAAAACTTTTATTTCAAATTTTACAGCAAAACACTGATAGCCATTTGCTAAACCAAACAACATTCCACACTAAAACAGACATAACATGAGCAACATTTTTATATCACTTAGAGGTCTTGGCATCATTATGCTCTGCACATAGGCAGCAACGTCTTCTTTGGTATCTGACAATGTATGTTAAGTACAGGATTCTGCATACCACACCTGCAACAACTAGCTGGTTTCCAGACACATTGTTTGACACTGAGCATTTTTAGTCCCATTAACAGTTT
This sequence comes from Protopterus annectens, assembly GCF_019279795.1. NCBI lineage: Eukaryota > Metazoa > Chordata > Ceratodontiformes > Protopteridae > Protopterus > Protopterus annectens. The sequence continues at coordinate 522,080,089 of NC_056731.1, forward strand.
CTGGCACCTTGGTGGCACTTTGTCTAAGTCCTATGAATTAATGGGTGTAGTGGCTTGTGCTCAGTCTATAAACTCTCAAGCCCTAATAGGAACAAACATACCCAAATAGTTAATCATACCTAGGGCTTGTCACAACTCAGTCACAAACTATGGGTCTTGAAACTCTTTTCAGTAAACCAGAGTTTACACTGAAAGATTTCAGGTGCTTAAGTTATACCAAATGGCAAACTTTTAAAACAGAATCTTGCCAAAGGGGAAATTAAGTTGTTAGCTTTTACTTTCTTTGTCTATAGGCATTTGTCAGAATCCACTAGAATCATACAGCATGAAAAACACTCTTACAATAACAAGCTTGAGTGCTATGTCTTCTAGTATGAACCTTTCAAAATAATCATTGTTGATCTTTTTTTAAATCAGCACATATTCATACGCTACCATTCATCTTAATAACATGAACCATAGGGGCAAACCAGTCAGTTCACTTCCAATAATGTCAAGACGTTGCATTTCAGTTTTGCCTCATCCTTGGACAGCACAGCACAGGAAATGGCACCTTTCTGGGAGTGGTCAAAGCCTAGGAAGCTGCATTTGATTTTTAATTGAATTTTTACTGGTTCATAATCAAACAAGCCAACTTCATCAAACGTGTCTACACTGATATCACTAATTCTAGATCATTTTGCATGCAACAGCTTTGCTGAGTAGATTATATATGAACATCCAGAACATAAAGCCAAAACTCCAACTTGTGCCCTTCCCACTCACACATGGCTAGAACTCTACCAATGCATTTCAATTTGCCTACAGAGCTACAGCCTCTGCTTTATGCAACTGCAAATTACTGAAAGAAACCTTTAGGTTCATCAGTTAGTACTAGACTAACTGCACTTTTGGGGTATTTTAACCCTAGCCAATTACTCCATGTGAGAATCAAACCTTGCACCTTGTATTGGCAAGGTAATGCCAACCTCCCAACTATATAATAAGGTAGTACTGGGCTAACTACCCTTGTGCACCATTTTAAACAGCCAATTTACCCTTTTGAGAATTAAATCCTGTACCTTGTATTTGAAAGGTGAACAGCTTAACCATTACGCCAACCCTCAACTTTTATATGTAGTGGTCATATTAAGTGACATTGAGCCCTATATCACCCTTGAAACTCAGAGGAAGTCCACAAACAGGAATTTTAGCTTACTAGTCTGCTTCAGTATCAGAAAAGAAGTGACTAAACCCCAAAAAATGTGTTATTTTTAGTGTCATTTTCAGAAGTAACCTCTTTAATCAGCTTTGTTCTACAAACAACAGTGAAATGTCCCATCCCTTACACCTTATGTCACTTGCAGCACAACTGACTCATTATGGTAATGATCATACCTCATGCCTTTGCTAGACTTACTCTCAGTCTGTTTCCTCAACATTTGTTTATTTTGACTAGAGTAATGCCTTTTATGAAACTTACCATTAACTTTACATTTTACTTCACACACATAATTTGCCATGTTTTATGTTAACATTTATTCTTTTCACTTAATTCTACCTCTCTGGTGAATAGTACTGACTCTTCTAAAGTTAGATTAACTTCAACTTGAAACTTTTGTGACAATTATAAATCAGTCAGCCAAGTAACAACTCTTTCTATTATCTGTCCATATTTTATGCCATTAAAACCACAATTTTCTGCCAGCTATAGTGGCTATAGTCATAGCAGAAGAAATTCAGATTGTCTGTGCTGAATAGATTTGTTGTATCTTTCGGCTTTTCCCGGTTAGGGGTCACCACAGCGGAACTCCGGTCTGCTAATGACTGGCAGTAGATTTTTGGGTACCGACTTGCCAGGCCTGACGCACAACCTTCAACGAAGGTATGCCCATTCACGTATGTCTCCACACAGAAGATGCTTTAGCTAAGAATCGAACAGGACAACGACTTACTGTGAGGCGACAACGCTACCGCAGCACCACCACAACAGCTTTGATTACATTTGATAAAACAAGGACTTTTTTAGGTAAAACTGCCTTTTTTGTAGTAAATATTTGACTCTATGTGCCTAAATTCACTTGAGGTGGTGTGGTGTAGTTTTAATGATAAGGCTAGTGGTAGATTGTGAACCTTGGGTTCCAGGCTGTTTTGAAACCATGCCCCCCGCACACATTTTTGGACCATGCATAAATGCATCTATTCATTTGGATTAATCTTGCTGATTGTTTTAAATTATATTTGTTGTTTAATACAGCAGCATTTGTTAGAGTGTATTTTAAATCTATAGTTTTGATCATTTTCCTGTAAGCACTGAAACACTGAGTATACCTCCGGCCTTGTCTTTTCTGATAAGACTCAAAGCCTGCAAATGCTACAAGCACTGTTGGTGACTCCATGCTGATTATTTTCCCACCCACCCTCTCATTCCTTGATCTGCTTTTTAAAGTTGGGGATTTTTAATTTGCCCACCCTTACAGTAAATTGAGCTTTCTTAGCTCCTCCCTTTCAACACTTCTGCTGATATCTTAAATTATTTATTTTCCTTTCCTTGTGCTTATTTTAAAAAAGTGCATGCTGCCTCTCATTGTCTGTTCTACTGATTTACCTGTTATGATTTCATTAACTAGTTAGCTGTTAGGTAAAGTTGCACCTTTTTTATACTCTAGCAGACTATTTTCTGTGTTTTTACAAGAAGAAGACAGAGGATTTCCCATCTAGTAGTAGTGGGTGGTAGCCTGGTCTGTATAGGTTGGGGAAATATGCTAGAGATTCCTACATATAGCTGTTTTATTGGCTGGGGGGAGGTTATTAATCAGCTTACCTTGATTTTAGTGCCTTTATAAATTCTACACAATTGAGTGGCTCTTGGCTCATTTCTAGAAAGTGAAGTACCTTTATTGAATAATCACACTTTTATAAGCTGTTTAAAGTATAGCGCTGTTATCTTGAATTGCTTATTGATTTTCCTTAAGATCAAGTTTATTTGTGGTAGCATTTCACTCTGGACACTCCTTTACTGTGCTTTTAATTTAGGAGGACTGAAAGTATTCATCTAATGGCAGTAGGTGTTTGCCTAGTCTATATGAGATGGGAAGCATACAAAATGTCTCTAAGCGTAGTCATTTCATTGGCCAGAGGGCTCAGTAGTAAATTTTCTCTATATCCATTACTGGTATAATTTTTTTTAATTATCACATTGCTGCTTGCCACACCAGTGCCCTGTATAGACATAAACACCTGGAAACATTGCGTATTTTCATTATACTGTGAAAGTTTACCATGTTATGTATTTATTTTTCACTTCTTTAAATTTGCATTTTCAAACTGTTGTAAGGGCTGCTGTTCTGCACTGAAATACATTGTATCTAGTCTTTCTTAGTTAGTATTAGGCATCTGTTTGTGGTTCCTTAACACTTGGCTCCAAACAAGTCATTTTACATTAAGGGGGTCAAAGTCTGCACTCTTGTGACAGGAGAGGGCTGATTTCACCTATCCAAGCTGGAAATTGCTGGCGAATTTGCACTTATTTTTAAAATCGTTTTTTTCTCAAAATTTGCATTTTATCTGTCTTTGGCCTAGCACTCTTGTGTGGGGTCATTTACTGCACTGTTATAACTTGTTGATACTTGTTAACCTCTGCTATCTCTGAAAAAACAAAAAAACAAAAAAAAATCTTACTTTTTTCCCACTTTCCTGAGATTTAAAAAAGTTCAGTTACAGGCTTGCTGTTCTTGAACTGTTTGTAAGTTTCTGTGAGGCCATTTTTTGCTTGGGCTAAAGGGAAGTCTCTCTGTTGATCAGTGGCAGTGAAAAACATTGAGCAGCCTGCCTGCCCCTGTGGGAGTGGTTACTGACTTGAAACAGTAGTTTTATTGGCCATTTTGGGTCAATTCCAAAACTCCTTCATCTTCCTCTCTTAAAATCTGGTTGCCTCGTGGTTTTGGCATCTTTTCAGGCTTGTTGGCTGTTGGTGAAGCACCCACCAAGAGGAGAAAACACTGAGAGAAGAAAGGAGCCACTTTTGAGACTTTAAGTATTTTTCCTCTGTTTATTTGCTAAGTTTTTCTGCATAGCCGCCTATTTTGAGCATTTTCTGGCTTGTTAAATTTGATTTCTTAATTAGTAACTGTATTTAGAGCACAACCTAGAGCTGTTTACTGAATTTCCTGTTTGCACTTATTTTTAAAATCGTTTTTTTCTCAAAACTTGCATTTTATCTGTCTTTGACCTAGCACTCTTGTGTGGGGTCATTTACTGCACTGTTATAACTTGTTGATACTTGTTAACCTCTGCTATCTCTGAAAAAAACAAAAAAACAAAAAAATCTTGCTTTTTTCCCACTTTTCTGAGATTTAAAAAAGTTCAGTTACAGGCTTGCTGTTCTTGAACTGTTTGTAAGTTCTGTGAGGCCATTTTTTGCTTGGGCTAAAGGAAAGTCTCTCTGTTGATCAGTGGCAGTGAAAAACATTGAGCAGCCTGCCTGCCCCTGTGGGAGTGGTTACTGACTTGAAACTGCAGTTTTATTGGCCATTTTGGGTCAATTCCAAAACTCCTTCATCTTCCTCTCTTAAAACCCTCTTTTGCGCGGTTTTGCCCATTTTTGAGCATAGCGCAACAACGGGCAGCGCCGCCTAATTGTGTTTAAACTATTCCTGGCTCCACAAAGTCTGCTCTTCACTTTTTCCCTTAGAACTGCTCTATCTCTCAATTTAAACACCATATACTCATTCTAAGGCCCTTCACTGGTCCAATTAAATAATCCTACAAGTTAGCACTATTAAACCATAAGCACTACTTACTCTTATACTCTCTACAATTACCCTGTCCTCTATTGGTCTGTCTTAAATTCAGTTTCCCTGTTACTCTAGCATGTCCAAAGGTCAGTCAATGGTTTCCTCTCCAGTCCAGCTGGTGAATCTGGGAATTATGAGGCAATGTTACAACTGTCTCATGTACACGGACAACCCTCTCCTCCTCAAAACAGGTTCAAATATATGTGAGAGATGCAACTATTTAGCCAAACTGGAGGATGAGCTCTCTCATCTCAAAACTGGTGTAACCAGTCAGGAGGACAAGGTAACCTCACACAACACAATTCCAGTATCACATAGTCCCACCACATCAGCGAACCAAACACATAAATACACAAAAACATACTCGGAGGCTCTAAATAAAAATCTACCTAAGCAACAGAGACCTCCAAAGCAGACATCCAAGCAAACGCTACTTCAAAACAAAACACACACAACACATAACCCACAAAGTCAGTGTGCCAAGCAGCCACAGCCCTTAAGGCTGAATAACACACCTGATACTCTTGTTATAGGTGACTCTATTGTCAGACACACTGACGTCCCACTCACCAGGCTGAATAAAGAGAAGGTCACGGTGAGCTGCCTGTTGGGTGCTAGAATCCGACACATAACGCAAGCACTCAGGTCACTCCAAAGCAAATACAAATATGACTCAGTCATTGTACATGCTGGTGTGAATGACCTGAGACGTACCTCCCTGGACTACATGAAAAGAGACATAGAGGAGCTCTCTGATCATGTAGCCCAGGCTGGTATGACCCTGACCTTGAGCAGCATCTTACCCTCACCTAGAATGATGCCACAGTACAAAGACAAAATGATCGATTTTAACAATTGGCTAAAATTTTGGTGTCATTCAAAGGGGATCCAGTGTCTGCCAGCCTGGGATGACATGCTCGACAAGCCACGTTGCTGCGCTAGGGACGGCTTGCACCTGTCACCACTGGGCTTTCGGATATTGGCAAAGGCTCTTGCCACCCCCATAGTGCCTTTTTTAGGCAAGGCTCAAAAGTCAAACCCACCCCCATAGACAGCACAAGGAACAAGAAACTAAGGGTAATGCTGCTAAACGCCAGAAGTCTTAACCTCAAGATGCATGCACTCGAAGCTCTCCTCAGTATGGAGAACATCGATATCTGTGCAGTGATAGAAACCTGGTTCAAGGCTCCAGAGAGCACCCCAGCACTACCAGGCTATACCTCGTATCATGCTTTTCGGCCTTAAAACCCGGTCCGAACCACAAAAGGAGGGGGAGTTTCCATATTTATCAAGGATATCCACACCTCCAGGTTAGTGGCATTGCACGAAGTATCGGAGACCATCCATGTGCAACTAACAGTGGGCAAGACTGCTTTTCAGTTTATAGCATCCTACAGACCACCCCCTCAAAGTCAGGAATCCCATTCGGCTTTCCTGAAAACATTGGAGAACATGAAGATCTCTCCGAACACCATTATATTGGGTGACTTCAACTACCCAAACATTGACTGGGAGCACTACTCAAGCCCCAGCACCTTAGCCCAAAGATTCCTGGAAATTATAAACTCAAATGCTATGGAACAACTAGTCACCACTCCCACAAGAGGGGACAACATACTAGACCTGATCATTACCAACATGGGGACTCTATGTTCCACACCAGAAGTATATCCCTCATTGGTAAGATCAGACCATAAATTAATTTCACTGGATGTCCACATCACGACCCCACCCCCAGCCCAAAAAAACCACAGTAAAAAACTTCTCAAAAGTGAACTTCTCACTTCTCAAAACCGAAGTGGAATCCTTCAAGGCCCCAGGGCCAGTGGAAACTACAGCCCAAACTGCAGAATCCTATATAAATGCATTCTACGGACATCTCCAGGAATGCATGGATCATGCTATCCCAAACAAAACCAAGACCCAATCATCCAAAGGCAGTCTGATGGACCCCTGCCATAAATAAACTGTACAACAGAAGGAGGAAGCTACTACATGATAGAGCAAAATTCCTAATAGAGAAGGCATCTCTGATCAGTACTAGCAAAAAATTACGATCCCTCATAAAATCCTCCAAGGCCAGCTTCGAGAGAAAAATTGCACATGACACCAAAGACAATCATAAGGCTTTTTCAGTTATGTTAGAAACCTGGGATGCAACTCCCAGACTTGTTCTGAGTTGATTCTAAACGACAAAAAATACACTGAACCCACAGACATCGCCAATATCCTGGCAGACAGGTTCAGTGCAAACTTCTCCCCCCCAAAAGAGCAAGTATTTATCCCGGCAGAGGGCTGCCTCCCAAACATCTCAGATGCTCAGGTGAAGGCTGCCCTCTCCAAAGCAAAAAACACTGCTTCCATGGGACCAGATGGCATCCCAGGTTGCGTCCTACATGAACTACAAGAGGAACTAATCCCTCAAATAAAACAGCTATACAATCTCAGCCTCACTACAGGATATGTGCCCACAGAATAGCATACAGCAACAGTGGTCCCACTCCACAAAGGTGGAGCCTCTACGGACCCTGGAAACTATTGCCCCATAAGCCTGACTAGCTTAGTCTGCAAGGCTATGGAGAGGATCATCATGGAGCTCATAAACAAAACAAAGACATTGTGGACCTACAGACACTAGATCCTACCCAGTTCGGCTTTTGAAACTGGTTGACTTCTTTGAAACAGTCACCAAAGACATAGATGAAGGGAAGGTAGTCCACACAGCCTATCTGGACCTTGCAAAGGCATTTGACACAATACCCCACTCGGGCATCATAGATAAGCTATCCAGCTTAAATATAAACCCCTATGTCACAAGATGGGTCGCAAACTGGCTCAAAGACAGAACCCACAGAGTGAGAGTTGCTGGAGCCATGTCAGACTCGAAACCGGTCACAAGTGGCGTCCCACAGGGTTCTGTCCTGGGACCACTCTTGTTCGGTATATACTTTTCCGAGGTACAGGCAAACGTGGGAGGACTATGGCTCACCAAGTTCGCAGACGACTGCAAACTGGGCGCCATAATCAACTCTCCAGCTGACACAAACATCCTTCAAAAAGGTCTCACAGAGACAGGTAACTGGTGCCAGTGCCATGCTTTAAAGCTAAATGCCAAAAAATGTATAGTCATACCCTTTGGCAAAAACAATGTGCCCACAAATTACCACATAGGCGGAAACCCATTAAGTACAGAGAAAGTTATTAGGGACCTGGGGACCCAAGTTGATAGCAATCTCTCCTTTGAAAACCACATTGCCAAAGTGGTTAGAAAGACCTTCTACATAGCCCACCTCATCATGAAGGGTTTCATATCTAGATCAAGAGAGGTAATCGTGCCCCTTTATTCATCCCTCATCAGGCCCATCATAGAATACAATGCCCTTTTTGGGATGTACCTTACCCGACACCTGCAGCAATTAGAAAGACCCCAAAAGTATCTCACCAAGAGGATCAAGGGTCTCAAACAGATGCCATATGCTGCTCGGTTAAAAAAACTCCAGCTCTACTCAGTTGCATACCGCCTACTTCGAGGTGATCTATGCCTGACATACAAAGCTATGTCGAATCCAGAATTAATGGACATGCTCCACCTCAGTAAATCTAAATTCCTTAGAGCCACACGCTCGAGGGACTTGAACCTCAGCACAGAAATAAATAGAACTTGCTGGAGGGACAGGTTCATAACCCAGAGGCTCCCTTCGCTCTGGAATAGAATTCCAGTTCATGTGAGGCAGAGCACCTCACTGAATCTCTTCAAGAAGAATCTCGGTAAGTGGATGGGGGATCGTAGGTTTGCCCCAGGGATTACTCCCGTGTCACTATTAGACAGAGGCACAGTAAACTAAACCTTAAAAAGGGCACAGTATACTCAAATCAAGGGGTGGCGTAAGCCATACAGAATCGGGCTAGGCTTATAATTGCCCCAGGGCAGATAGCCTAGTATGAACCTATGAACCTATGAACCTAAAAGCATATTGTGTGCTTACCTGATTGGTCTTAGGGCATAGTTAGTGCAAAACCTGCTTTTCACTGATTGTATATAAGCCTCTTGTTTGTGCAAGTCTTGGCTCATTTATTCAGAGCTGCTCATCACTTGGTGACAATGCCAGAGACTCAGAGATTTTGCTAACATCTGAAGCCATCCTTGGCTAGAAAAATGAAATTAAGTATCATTTTGCACTTGCATTACTAATTTTCATTATATTGCGAAGTTTACTGTGCTATTTATTGTTTTTTTTCAAATCTTTAAAGTTGCATTTTCAAAGTGTTGCAAGGTATGCTGCTCTACAGTGAAATACATTGCACCTAGTGTTTCCTAGTTAGCATTAGGTATCTGTTTGTGGTTCCTAAACTCTTGGGCTCCAAACAGTCATTTTACCTTAAGAGGGTCAACGTCTTCACTGGTGGGGCAGGAGAGGGCTGATTTGAACTATATGAGCTGGGAATCAATGGTGGAAAGTTCATTGTGTGCTTACCTGACTGGCCTTTCAGCATAGTTAGTATACATCTTGCTTTTCTTCTCATCGTATGTAAGCCTCATGTTTGCACAAAGTTGTTATTTGTGCAGTAGCAGTTGCTGGTGCCTTGTATATATGCAATCACCAGAAGCTGAAATTTCCCTACAAAAACACCTTGGAACTTTATCTCAGTCCCACGTTACTCATGGGACAACTAGTTTCTGCAATTTAGTTAGGACTATTTAGGTCTACTTTACCTTATTATCACACCCAGGACTATCTCTGCTCAGTGACTATCTGGTTTGGGTGCTGGACAGCACTACTGGTTAGGTTAGCAGAAGATTACACCAAATAAGCACCCTTCCCTCATCCTGTTACAAACACCTGCCACTAATACCCCTTGCAAGTACAAATTATGACCTGGAACCATGGATAGGCATTTCCTGCTGTCTTTGCATCCCGCTTTGTAGGCATGGGCATTCTGAGCCAATGTAGCAGTTGCCTTATGTACACTGACAACCACTTAATTCTTGAACAGACAAATACAGTATGTGAGAGATATAGTTACACATTGACACTGGAGGCTAGATTCTTCACATACAGACACAAAAAGTAGCAAACAGGTTGACAGCGACTCACATATATCACTCATCACACCAACAAAGGACCACACACATAGAACCACATATGCTCACATGTAGCTTACACAAACCTCAAAGGCCTCTCAGGTGCAGTCCTCAGAATTGCTGCATGCAGACAAACAAGATAATTCCTATCACAACACATAAAGTCACACCTCATTGTGTCTCAACTACCAAGCCCGTAAGGTGAAACATTCCACAGCCCAATATTCTGGTCATAGAAGACTCCATTATGAGACACACTGATATCCCTCTTACCGAGCTGGATAAAGAGAAAGTTACAGTTAGTTGTCTGTCAAGGGCCAGGATCCACCAGATCATGCAAGCACTCAGGTTACTTACCCCTAAATGCCAGTATGACTCAGTTATAGTCCATTTGGGCATGAATGACCTGTGGTGTACTTCCTTGGACTATATAAAGAGAGATGTAGTTGAGCTCTCAGAATTTGTGTGACAGGCAGGAATGAGTCTTGCATTGAGTAGCATTCTACCATCTTCAAGGATGATGCCACAATGCTAGCAAAAAATGATCGATGTTTATAATTGGATTAGCGACTGGAGTCCAATACTTGTCAACCTAGGACGACATGGTTGACATGCCACACTGCTTTGCTAGGGATGGACTTCCCCTGTTACTTCTAGGTTTTGTATATTGGCCAAAACATTATCCACTCTTATAGTGCCTTTATTAGGCCTTGCCAAACAGATAAACCTTCCAACATAACAAAAGGTACTTTGGTTTTGCTAAAGGTGTTACTGCTCAGTGCTAGTAGTCTCAGCAAGAAACTGTACTCCCTAGAAGCTCTCATCAACCTGGAGAATGCTGATATCTGTACACTTACTGAAACATGGTTTAAAGCCATGGAAAACACTCTGGCAGTGCATGGTTATAATGCCTTTCATACATTCTGACCACCCACTGAACATGAAAGAACAAATGGGGAAGGTATATCTATCTACATAAATGATAAGCACAGCTCAATCTGGTCAACCATATGACATGCTTGAGCTACTTCATGTCCAACTAACCATGGGAGAAATCCGTTACCATATTATTGATAGCTACAGTCCCTCACCTCAAACCATGAAAACCATACATCATACCTGAAGTTACTAGAATCACTCCCCATCCAGCCCAGTACCATACTCAAAGGTGATTTTAAACAAACCTCCATTAATTAGGAGGCATACACAACCACTAACATGGAGGCCCAAAGATTTCTTGAATTTGTAAATTCAAATGCCCTGGAGAAGCTAGTCTGCACTCCATCTAGGGAAACAAATATCTTAGATCTGCTACTCACAAATATGTTAGGTGCTCCCCCACCCCCAGTGTGATGGCTTCACTGGTTAGATTAGATCACAAAGTGGTCTCCCTTGAAGTGAAAGTAAAACTAGTCCCCCCACCTAACCACAAAAAATGATAAGAACTTACCACCTATCAATGGATGGGATGGCTAGTTTAAAAGCTCCCCTCAAATCCAGAAAACACAGAAACTATTCAGAAGTATACACAAAAGCCCTGTATGGCCATATAAACACTTGCATAAAAATGGCAGTACCAGACAAAAATAAACCTAAGTCAAACCACAAAAACAAGCCTTCCTGATGAATCCCTGTATTAATAGGTTGTACAACAAAAGAAAGAAAATCCTGTTTAGAACTAAGAGGGAGTGTGCACAACAGAGCAAAAAGCCCTTTATTAATTTAAACAAGCCAATCAGAGAACTAGTCAAGTCTCTGAAAGCAGACTTTTATAAAAATAGTAGTCTCCAAAACTAAGGATAACTATAAAGCCTTTTTCAATTATTTCCACAGTCTTAAGGGCAGCACCGAACAATGTGCAGAATTAGTTGTACATGGCATCACCTATACTCAGCCAGAAGATATAGCAAATCTGTTGTCTGACAAATTCTGCTCAGATTTCACCTTCCCATCACCCCCAGTTCTCCATCAAGAAATACCCTCCACCACTCCACCACCAATTAGCACCAAAGAACAGGTTGCCACTACACTCTCTAAAGCTAAAAACAATGCTAAAATGGGACTTGGCGATATACCAGCTTGCCTCTTGAGCAGCTTAAATCAGGACTTATCAGGCCCATTAGGATCTCCTTTTAACAACTGCTGCTGGGCTGGCTTTATCCCAGCAGAGTAGAGGACAGCAACAGTCATCCCTCGACATAAAGGGGGACCATCTACTGACACAGAAAATTACAGACTCATAAGTTTGACTAGTCTTATATGTAAGGCCATGGAAAGAATAATCATAAGCTTGATAAATAATGACATAGGAAACCTCCAAGCACATGTCCCAACCCAATGTGGCTTTGTCAATGGCAGATCTTGCCTATTGAATCTGATGGATTTCTTTGAGAACATTACTAAGGCCATAGATGATGGTAAAACAGAACATACCACCTATCTGGACCTGGCCAAGGCAGTTGACACAAATCCTGACTCAGGTATTTGAAATAAACTCAGAAAACTGGACATAAATTCCTTCATCGCCAGAAGGATAGTCAAATGGCTCATGGTCAGGACACATGTGGTTAAAGTGAGTGAATCCAGATCTAGGAAGAGACCAGTTACTAGTGGTGAGCTACAGGGCTCAGTGCTGGGATCTCTGCTGTTTGGAATATACTTCTCTGAAGCCAAGGCTAATGTGGAAGGCCTCGGGATGACAATATTTTCCATGACTGCAATCTAGCGGCAATCCTTGAATCCCCCAATGATGTAGATATCCTTCGGGATGGTCTATATCAGACAATGATTGATGCCAGAACCTTGGCATAAAACTAAATGCAAAAAATGCATTATCATATCCTTTGGGAAGTCACATACCCCTACAAATTACAACACCAATAGCACACCCTTAAGAGTAGACTCAGAGACAAGAGATCAATGTACACGGATAGATAGTAGCCTGAACTTTGCCATGTGTCTACAGTGGTGAGGACGTCCTTCTATGTGGCACAACTTATAAGTAAAGGTATAGCATCCAGATCCAAGGAAATTATAGTCTCACTGTACTCAGCCTTCATTAGACCAATAATTAAGTACAATGCACCATTTAGCATTTACTTGACTAGGCACTTACAGAAGTTCCTCACAAAGAAAATGCAGGGTGTAAGCAACATGTCTTATGTAAATAGACTAAAAGGACTATCCATTTATTGTGCCTCCTACCCACTGTTAAAGGGTGATCTATGCCTGACTTACAAGGCACTCACAAATCAAGCCCTGATGAAGCTGCTACACATCCACAAGTCAAACAACATTAGGATCACCCACTCTAAGGATCTAAACTTAGTGACTCAAACAAAACATGGTGGAGAGACAGATATGTGTCTCAGAGATTGTCCCTTCTTTAGAACAGGTATCCTAGCCATTCCTTGTTCCTCTTCTAACACAATTTGGATCAATGGATGTGGAATCACAAATTCACACCTGGGGTAGCACCTTTGTCTCTTTTGGATAGGGGCAGCCTGTAAGATATGTAAGGCATAGGCAAAAACCCATGCCATCCTCTTGCCCATAGGGGCCATATATTGGCTAAAATTGGGTTATATTGGCTAGGCTTATAAGGACTTTTAGGCTGTTAGCCTAGTAATCGCCTATGAACCTATGAATCACTAATGACAAAAGTGCCAATTTCAGACCATTTCAACCACAAAAGGTCATTTAAACCGCTGTCATTATAATCCACCAATATCTATACATTTTATTGAATGTGGTGCTTTAAGTATATATGTACTCTTCATGTAAATATAGACTCATGACTTTTTAACATTATCAGCTCAGCAGGGTTAGTCATTTTTATTCAGAGATATCTACTAAATCCATCAACTACAGCTACATTGTCGACTTCATCTTTCAAAGATGTCTGTGTGCAAAAAGTAACAACAATAGAATGGCCATGGCAACCTATTTCAACTTTTTTCACTCAAATATACAGTAGCCATATTAGAGTATTCTGACTTAATTCACACACACATGCACACTGGTCCTGCAAAGCCAGTTAAAGGCTGTTTTAAAATGATAAGAGCATAAGGTGCTTTTATCCACAGACAGCCCCCCTCCCACCAGAAGTTATTGCCACTTGACTATTTACACCCCTTGTTTTTATGAGTCAATAAATTACATGTACTTTATTGGTAGCAAGAAATAAATTACATGTACTTTATTGGTAGTTTTGGATGAACTACATGAAAATGTATGAAGATCACTAACATCACATTTCTTGTTTTACACATCAGCATTTTGTTACAGTGTGTTTTTAATTTGAAGTTTTGATAATTTTTCCAGCAAGTATTTACACTAAGTATATTAACCAATAATAACAGAAGTTCATATTTCAGACCATTTCATCTCAAACTGTTGTCATTATAATCCACCAATATCTATACACATCAATCATTCACACTTTATTGACTGTGCTACTCGGCACATATACACACCAGTACACAGCCACATGTAGCACAGAGTATTTATGATGACAGCTTAAGAAATATTAATCACATGATAACATTTGCTAAATGAATATGTACAATCTTTGCAGAAGTAAATGCTATCTGAATAAATGCACATTAAAAACAACTATTACTAATGCAAATATATCTGTTAGCAAACAACTTTGCTTCTCAGTGCTTCATTTAAATATGTAATGTTTGCTGCACATAAAAATAAATGGCATATGCTGCATTGGTATGCTGATGATATTGCCTTAACACCTCTTGAAATAGATCAGCTAAGACACTGGGAATTGCAGGGGGAAAAGACACAAATTCATAGTTATTAGACAGGATACCATTAAGGAGCTATGCCCAAATTTCCAATTGCGCCAAAGCATTGTCTGATTAAATGACTTGCACAAGGTCACACAGTAGGTAAATGAACCCTAAACTCATGAAGCAGCTCATTAACAAGGTAGAGCTTTATTCCTCTGTGCTAACAACCAGACAGGGTAACAGGTTTTAACTAAATACAAAAATCCTTTACAATCCGGACTTGTAGAGCAAACTATCATAGCAATATGCAACAATGACAGCATAAGAGATGCGGAAGGTCAGAAGGTTCTAATCATCACTCCAAATAATGCACACTATATGTCCTGATAATGCCAACCCCTACACAGTTGCTGAAGATACTGCAAATATGTATCACTAAAATGCAACATATTTAGGCTGTAATAGACAATTTAGACCTGCTAACAAATTAATTCATTCGTTAGTGCAATGAATAACACAAAACAATTAAAATAATACAGATGTCTTTTATTCAACAATGCAAAAATCATTTAAAAAATCGTAAACATTACTGTATACAACATACTGTTTTTTTTGTTTGTTTTTTTGTGGAGGGAGGTGCTGACAGGCTTGCAGGATGCATAAATCTCATTTTTGACCTCCTTTTATCTTACCTGTCATCAAGAATAGCTACCCCCTCTGACATAACTCAGTACAGGTATGACCTACCTGAATATAGCTGATAATGCTGTATTGGTGCAGTATACTGCTCCAGAGTCAACAGAGCCTGATTACGGTCAAATGGGGCCCTGTGCAGGGTAATGAACCAGGGCCCTACCAGCCATATCAATATTTCATTTCTTGGCTGCGACAGCCTACTAGACACAAGTGACTCTTTTCAGGAGCAGGCCAGGAATGCTGCCTGGTGAAGTAACTTGGTCAGAGTCTCTCAGAAAACAAATGAAGGCTGAGGACATTAAAGCAGCTCTTTAGCCACCCATAGCCTTAATCATCTACACTTAGTGCTGTAGCATAAACACAATGGTTTTCATACCTGTGTACCTACAAAATTAAACTAAATTAAAAATGTATTTATTAATCTTTGTTTATTGGGAATGGCCAACTAGGTTCGATCCCATTTTCAGTTATGGCTTGGGGAGAAATGCTCCCCTGTTACCACAGTTATCACAGATAAAACGTACAGAGAACATTACATATACATGCATAAAGTAAGACAGTGAGTTTTAAACTGCACAGGGAGAAAAGCTGTGCAGTTTTTTACACATGCAAAATACAGAAGAAAGTAATTTTTCATACATAATTAAAACACTGAGGCATTTTACAGTGTGAATCAGATATGTATGTACATTAATACTGTAGAGTTTAGGATTTACCGTTGAAATGTCAAACGTATGTACAGAAACTGAATATGTAGTTACTAGAAAAAAGAGATACTTTAGAAACTGTTAGGATATTATGTCATTTAACTATTGTAAAATAGGATCCTTTTTAGTAGTGAAGTAAGTAGATAGTGGCACACAAAACAGAAGCTACAGCAATAGGGATGTTAGATGAGATAGGTATGGAGGGAGAGAAAGACAGACGTATACAAGTTAAAAGGAGGAAGTTTGCTATATATATATATATATATATATATATATATATATATATATATATATATATATAGGGAAAAGTGTTTATGAGTAGTATTTATATACTATCCCAGAGCAGTGCAGGAGCATAAACATTTGTCTAATAATGCTTTTTCAGTGAGGCTTTAAATAAATTTAGCTTGCCTGTTCATCTTAGTTCTAAGGGGATGGTGTTCATAGTTAAATTATTAACTTTAACTCGTAGACGTTATGCTGTCCAGTGTATTCACAACTAAATAATAAACACACTATAAACAGGACACGAAACTCAAGGATAATATTATGATGCTCCTGTTTACATCAATCAGTTTCCTTCATTTATACTATAACTATGCTGGGTCACAGCTAGTTACTAGGTTACTAGCCCAGTGGACCATAAGGAGCTTAGCCTAAATGTCAGGGTTCTCCAAGCCACTGTCTAACTGACTTACTCAGGGACATACAGTAAGCAAATGAGGGCTGATGAATCAAATTCTGTACCACAGGTTCTACAGCTCATGACCTTATCCCTTTCCAGCAAGAGCTAGACTGTAGTACAACGAGAAGTGAAGAGTGCAAATCCTGTACCCTTGACATAAGAAACATCAGCATTAACCCATTACATTTATTTTTAAGTTATGAGTGGGATGCAGGAAACAAATATTTGTATAGCCACACAAAGATGTGGCCATTATTTAAAGCTCAAAGTCAGGCAGCAGGCAAATGGAGGAGGAAGCGTTCAAACCCTGTACTTTGACTACAGGAAGTACTGCATTAATGTCTCACAGAACTCTGATGACTGGCATTATTGATTTACTGCTCAGTGGCGTTTAACCTTTTGGGATTTATCTGAAAATTAAGAAGTATATGAATGTCTGGTAGTTATTGCAGAGGATTACGGTTGGCGGCTCTTAATGAGTTCTTCTCTATAGTCAAGGATACAGGGTTTGATTCTTTCTACCTCCAATTACTGCTCTATGTAAGTCACATAACCAAACAGTGTGGTCTTTTAGATTAATTGGCTGGGACATTTCTTCTAGTTACAAAACAAATAACCGGGGAATTCTAAAGCAGCCTTTTACCATTCAGTATCAGAGATGCCTCCGTGCCATCAAGCAAGCAACTGCTGGAACCTGTGTGAGCAGGAAAAAGAGGAGTGAAAGAGTTTTCTGGTCAGAAACACACACACACACACACACACACACACACACACACACACACACACACACACACACACACACTCACCCACTGAAGGGCACTGCAAACTTCAGCTAACAGTAATTCTACTCAAAGCAGCATTTCACCATTCAGCATCAGTGATTCCTCCATTCAGAGGAACAGGCAACTACTGGAACCTGTGTGAAATGACAAAAGAGGAGTGAGACAGTATTATGGAAAGAACCGGACTGGAAAATAGAGATATGGTCATTATGAATGTGACTGTTGAGTAGCTATGCCCCTCCCCCCGAAGCTGTGGGAACTGGGAAACTGCCCATTTCACCCCTATTATAATGCACTTGTTGATAAGGCATTTTTTGCTTTTTTTTTCTTTGAAAAGATTCCAGTTCTGACACTATTTCAGAAGTTGACCCTGATAATTGGTCTGAATTTTCAATGGTAAAATCAAAACTATTAGAATTTGCTATTAGCATCAGTAAACAGATAATGTTATTTATAACAGCATGGCAACTCAGCATAAACAATATTAATACTTCAGTATCTCACACCCAGTTAGAGGTCACAGTCATTTCTAAGAAAGGCTATAGCACATATTTGTCTTAAAATGAAAGTGGCCATTTTATATGTACGTAATATATTCAACACTTACCCAGTTTTATACCGTTTACCATCATGGCTGCCCTTTCCTATTTTCAGCACTGTGATATGGCTACTAATACCATTCCATTTAATCCTTCGATTACAAATATAAGGTTTATCCTTTCTGCTCAACCTTCTAGTGTGGGAATTAATGGCATTCTGTTGCATATTCAGTCACTCGGTATGGAAGGTGAATGTTATCTTGCTTGCTTTTCAGCCTTGCCAGCACAATACATCAATATCACCCTATCCTTTCCTATATAATGTGAATATTGTCTCATTTTAGTTTGCAGCCCTCTGATATAAAATGCAAAAGACTATCATCTTCCTCCTTATTAGCCCGTCATAAACAGGAGCATTGTGTTCCATGACAAGTTTTCTGTGGAATATTTGTTGCCCTTTGCGTCTCATCCTTTTATGTAGAAGTGTTTTAGCTTTGTTCCTGATCAGTTGTGTAGTGAAGGTCAGATTATCCTCAGCCATTACCCACTGTAGAACTATGAAGCTATTTTTACACTTGATTGGCCCTGCAGTGATAAATGATATTTCTGACTGATCTGTCAATGTGGAATCTTAGACTTCGAATTATAACTTACAAACCCTATATTTAGTATTAATAAAGGGAGGGGCTGGGGATCTCCAGCTGCATGGTGGGTGAGGAGTGAAGTCCAGCCACAAAAACATCAAACTTACCAATTCATCAGGCTTTATGACAAGCTCACTGTTCTCTTCCCTAACCAGTTATTTAGTATAATACATGTGTTTATAGGTGCATAGGCTCATAGGTGTGTACTAGGCTAATGGCCTTGGAGCCTTTAAAAGAGTAAACCATAGAAGTGTCCTGGCATCGTGCCAGCCGAAGTTAGTTCCCAGTCCCTCTATCAAGTAGAGCCACTGGAATGATCCCTGGGGTGAACTTTCTAGTTCCCATCCACTCATCAAGATTTCTCTTGAAGAGGGTCAGCAAGGTGCTCTGTTTGACATGTATGGGAAGTCTGTTCCAGAGCATGGGCAGTCTCTGGGTGATGAGCCTCTCCCTCCAGCATGTTCTGTTGATTGTGGTAATGAGGTTGAGGTCTTTGGAGTGTGTGGTGTGGAGGGATTGGGATTTCCTTAGATGTAGCATTTCTAACAGAGCTGGGTCAGACATGGCTTTGTAAGTCAAGCAGAGATCGCCTCTTAGTAAATGATATGAGACAGAGAATAGCTGGAGTTTTTTAAGTATGTTCATGTAGGACATGTATTTAAGCCCTAGAATCCTCTTCATGAGGTACTTTTGTGGCCTTTCCAACTGTTGCATGTGTCTAGTGAGGTATATGCCAAATGAGACATTATACTCAATGATTGGCCTAATGAGGGAAGAGTAGAGAGAGATGATGACCTCTTTCTTCCTGGATTCAAAACCCTTGGTAATGAGATGTGCAACATAGAAGGACATTCTGACCACAATGGCAATGTGGTGGTCGAAGGAGATGTTGCTGTCAACCTGTGTCCCCAGATCTCTTATTACCCCTTCAATGTTCAGTGGGTTCCCATCAATGTGGTAATTAGTGGTAACTGAGTTTTTCCCCAAAAGGGAATGACGGCACATTTTTTGGCAATAAGCTTAAGGCCATGGTTTCGATGCCTGTCATTGGTCTCAGTGAGGCCTTTCTGTAGAATGTCTACATCACTTGGGGAGTTAATAATGGCTCCCAGCTTGCAGTCATCTGCGAATTTGGTCAGCCAGAGTCCCTCTGTGTTGGTCTGTACTTCTGAGAGGTAGATGCCAAACAGGAGAGGACCTAGGACTGATCCCTGTGGGACTCCAACCGTGACTTGTTGGCAGTCTGATTTGGAGTCAACTACTTTCACACTGTGGGTTTTATCTGTGATCCAGTTTGCAACCCACCTACTGATAGGGGCTGATGCCTAGTTTGGTGAGTTTATTAATAATTTGTGAGTGGGGAATGATATCAAAGGCCTTGGCCAGATCGAGGTAGGATGCATGAACTCCCTTGCCTTCATCTACAGCTCTGGTGACTGACTCAAAGAAGTCAACCAGGTTAAGCAGGCATGATTTACCCTTCACAAAACCAAATTGTGTGGGATCTAGAGTTTGGAGATTCCCTATTTTAGTTATTTTATGTGCTTGTTCTGATGACCCACAGCATGAATGCTAGCAGCCTACTGCGGTCTACAACCTCCACTCCTTCCCCATCTTTTTTGCTACTTTCCTTGCCTTTTTGTAAGCATAATCATCTTTAACACTTTTTCACCACTAGCTGACAGTATATATACATCCACTCCTCATGCCACTAGCCCACCTAAGCATCAGCCCCAGTGCTTTTATGGTTCTCCCCTGTATACTTTTTCCTTTTCTTTCTTTCTTCTCAGTTTTAATTACTAGTAGCTTTTTCCTCAGAGTAACTGTCAACATTTAAAATAAGTAACTATTGAATCACTTACCTCTGAGCTTGTCAGCAGCTCTGTGGCGCTAGTACTGACCGAATCACTGATTGTTTTTTGGGGTCCATTCCTCCTTCTCGGCTCTATATCCCAATTACCTTTTTCCTCCCTACCCCCTCTCATTCCTCACTGTCCCCTGCCCTTTTCAGTTAACTTCCCCCCTAAGTTTATATCTTAGTAATGCTACCTGTGGCACCATTTTTAAATTGTTTCTCAGCCCATTAGTTTGTTCTGCAGTTAGGCTGCTTGTATGCTTGCTGCTGAGTTTAGAACATCCTATTTGGATTATATTGTTTGTACTATTACTATTGTTTTACATATTTTGTTATCTACTGCTGTTAAACATTGCATTGCTGCTATTATCTATGTAATTCCTCTGCTTGTACCTGTTTTTGTGATACTCATTGTAATATGCAGGCTTATGTGCTATTTCTGTTGTAATTCACCTCCAGCTATGCTCATTGGTTAGCAGGGGTTTTAATTTGTTGATACCTGTATCCGTTTTACACTGGGTAGAATATTTGTACTCTGCATTACTTTTTTTAATTAGAATATTCCTCTGCTCGTTAGTGCAGTGTAGAATATTTGTACTCCGCATTATTCTTCTAATTATCAGTGCCTTACATTTTTTTATGTTTTAGCTACTAGAGCATCTACTAACAGCCTACAGCATTACCCACAGCACATGCTGCCAGCCATGAACAAGAATTCTTGTTAGCATCTATCACCTAATCTACCAACAAAACATAAAGTTAATCACAATTTCTTCTCCTATTGCATGACATTCCTGTTATAAGGGTAAAGTGATCCATGCTCCATATACACTGGCATCCAATCAGTTCCCAAAATAATCAACTATTGCTGCATGCCATAAGCTATTATACTGCTCTGTTTTGTTAGTTATTTGTTTAACTGTGCGTTTCTCTGGATTTACGCTTTAGAAGTTTAGACATTGAAAACCCTGGTACCTATTCTGTATGCTGTAATCTGATAGAGGTTTTTCAGGGTCATTCAATGATAGTGATTAACAATTTTGTAACTTATTGTACTGCAAACTCCACAAGCGTACTCCATCAATGATTGTACCAAAGTTTTACTGACAGTGTTGCTCTCTCACCTGTACTTTTGCCTCTTTCTAATCTTTCCTTCTTATTTTTCCTTCAATACCTTGTTATTTTTCAGTCACTACCTATAGTATGCTCTTATACAAGCTATACCATTCTATTCCCCTCCCCCATTCTGTTTTATCTTTCAACTCAGCTGTTTTTTTTTCTGTTGTACTGTCTCTCAATCGCTACACAGTGTCTCTCGCTCTCTCTCTTTTATGGCATGCTCAGGTCTAGTCGTTTTTCTCCTCGGGTGGTCATCATCCTACTGTAACATAGCCAAGGTACCTCCCTCCTAAGGAAGACACGCAGGGTCTGCCTAAAACCCTTGGATCCATCAGCGCTCTACAGACCATCTCCTTATCCTAAGGCCAGCTGCTTGTATGTATTTTACTTTTGTAATGCATGCTTCTTAGTCATTTTAGGTGGTTGTACTGATGACCCCCAGTGTGTATGCTCGCAGCCTACTGTGGTCTACAACCTTCACTCCCTCCCCAACTTCTTTGCTACTTTCCTTGCCTTCTTGTAAGCATAATTATCTTTAACACTTTTTCACCACTAGGTGGCAGTATATATACATCCTCTCCCCATACCACTAGCCCACCTAGTGTATCAGCCCCAGTGCTTTTAGGGTTCTTTCCTCTGTACTCTTTCCTTTTCTTTTTTTCTTCTCGGTTTTAATTACTAGTAGCTGTTTCATCAGAGTATCGGGTAACATTTAAAATAAATAACTAGAGAATCACTTACCTCTGAGCTTGTCAGCAGCTCTGTGGCACTAGTAGTGACTGAATCACTATTGATTTTTTGGTCTGCATTCCTTCTTCTCGGCTCTATATCTCATCTAACTTTTTCCTCCCTACTTCCTTTCATTCCTCTGTCCCCTCTCCTTTTCAGTTAATTTTCTCCCCTAAGTTTATATTGTCTCCTAGTCCATTCGTTTCTTCCGCAGTTAGGGTGCTCGGAAGCTTGCTGGTAAGTTTGGAACATCCTATTTCATTTATATGGTTTGTCCTGTTACTGTTATTTTACATATTTTATTTACTGCTAAACACTCTATTGCTGCTATTATCTAGGTAATTCCTCTGCTCATACCTGTATTTGCAATACTCATTGTAATATGCAGGGTTATATGCTTTTTCTGCTGTAACTGGCCTCCAGCTATACTGATTGGCTAGCAGGGGTTTTAATTTGTTGATACCTGTATCCATATTACACTGGGTAGAATATTTGTACTCCGCATTATTTTTCTAATTATCAGTTCCTTACATTTTTATGTTTTAGCTGCTAGAGTATTTACTAATAGCCTACGGCATTACCTAACCCATGGCACATGCTGCATCCCTGAACACGCACTAAGAATTCCTCTTAGCGTCTTTCACCTAATCTACCAACAAAACATAAAGTTAATTGCAGCTTCTACTCCTACTGCACGACATTCCTGTTATCAGTGTAAAGCGATCCACGCTCCATACACTCTGGCATCCAACCAATTCAAACAATAATCAACTGTTTCTGCATGCAGTAAGCTATTATACTGCTCTGTTTTCTCAGTACCTATTCTGTATGCTGTAATCTGATGGAAGTTTTCTAGGCTCATTCAATGATAGTGATTAATAATTTTGTAACTTACTGTACTGCAAACTCCACAAGTGTACTCCATCAAGGATTGTACCAATGTTTTACTGACAGTGTTGCTCTCTCACCTGTACTTCTGCCTCTTTCTTATCTTTCCTTCTTCTTTTTCCTTCTATACCTTGTTGTTTTTCAGTCACTACCTAAAGTATGCTCTCATAAACCTCTACCCTACTATTCCCCTCCCCTATTCTGTTTTATCATTTAACTCAGCTGTTCTTTTTTTTCTGTTGTATTGTCTCTCGATCACTAAACAGTGTCTCTGTCATTTACAGTTCTCTCAGGTCTACTTGTTTTCTCCTCGGGTGCTCCTCATACTACTGTAACATAGCCAATCTACCTCCCTCCTAAGGAAGACATCCAGGGCCTGCCTAAAACCCTTGGCTCCATTAGAGTTCTACAGAATATTTACTTAACCCAAGGCCAGCTGTGTCTATGCATTTTACTTTTGTAATGCATGCTTCTTAGTCATTTTAGGTGCTTGTTCTGAGGAACTGCAGTGTGTACACTAGCAGCCTACTGCGGTGTACAACCTCCACCCCTTCCTATCTTTTTTGCTACTTTTCTTGCCTTTTTGTGTAATCGTCTTTAACACTTTTTCACCACTAGGTGGCAGTATATATACATCCTGTCCCCATACCACCAGCCCACCTAAGTAGCATCCCCAGTGCTTTTAGGGTTCCTTCCTGTGTACTCTTTCCTTTTCTTTTTTTCTTCTCGGTTTTAATTACTAGTAGCTGTTTCCTCAGAGTATCGGGCAACATTTAAAATAAGTAACTAGAGAATCACTTACCTCTGAGCTTGTCAGCAGCTCTGTGGCACTAGTAGTGACCGAATCACTGATTGTTTTTTTGGGGGGCTCCATTCCTCTTCTCGGCTCTATATCTCATCTACCTTTTTCCTCCCTACCTCCTCTCAATCCTTCCTCTCCCCTCCCCTTTTCATTTAAATTCCTCCCCTAAGTTTATATCTTAGTGGTGCTACCTGTGCCACCATTCTTAAATTTTTTCCCAGCCCATTAGTTTGTTCCACAGTTAGGCTGCTTGCATGGTTTTTAGTGAGTTTGGAACATCCTATTTGGATTATGTGGTTTGTCCTATTACTTTTGTTTTACATATTTTGTTTATCTACTGCTGTTAAACACTGTATTGCTGCTATTATCAAGGTAATTCCTCTGCTCATACCTGTATTTGAAATAGTCATTGTAATATGCAGGGTTATATGCTTTTTCTGCTGTAACTGGCCTCTAGCTATGCTCATTGTTTAGCAGGGGTTTTAATTTCTTGATACCTGTATCCGTATTACACTGGGTAGAATATTTGTACTCCGCATTATTTTTCTAATTATCAGTTTCTTACATTTTTATGTTTTAGCTGCTAGAGTATTTACAAATAGCCTATGGCATTACCTAACCCATGGCACATGCTGTAGCACTGAACACGCACTAAGAATTCCTCTTAGCGTCTTTCACCTAATCTACCAACAAAACATAGTTAATTGCAGCTTCTTCTCCTACTGCACGACATTCATGTTATCAGTGTAAAGCGATCCATGCTCCATACACTCTGGCATCCAACCAATTCAAACAATAATCAACTGTTTCTGCATGCAGTAAGCTATTATACTGCCCTGTTTTCTCAGTTATTATTTATTTAACAGTACATTTCTCTGGATTTACAATTTACAAGTTTAGACATTAAAAACCCTGGTACCTATTCTGCATGCTGTAATCTGATAGAAGTTTTCCAGGCTCATAGGTTCATAGTTTCATAGGCTGATACTAGGCTATCTGCCCTAGGGCATTTATAAGCCTAGCCAGAGTGTGTTTGGCTTTTGCCACCCTTTTAGATTAGCTGACTGTGCCTCTGTATAGTAGGTCACAGAAGGTAGCCCTTTTAAGGTTAGTTTACTGTACCTCTGTCAAGCAGGGACACAGAAGAGATCCCAGGGGTAAACTTATGATCTCCCATCCACTCATCAAGATTTCTCTTGAAGAGGGTCAGTGAAGGGCTCTGCCTAACATGGATTTAGATTTTGTTCCAGAGTGAGGGGAGCCTCTGGGATATGAATCTGTCCCTCCAGCATGTCCTATTTATTTCTGTGCTGAGGTTCAAGTCCCTGGAGCATGTAGCTCTAAGGGATTTGGATTTCCTGAGGTGAAGCATGTCTATTAATTCTGGGTTGGACATGGCTTTATACGTCAGACACAGATCACCTCTTAGTAGGCGGTACACAACTGAGTAGAGCTGGAGTTTCTTTAGCCGAACTGCATAGGGCATCTGTTTGAGCCCCTTGATCCTCTTGGTGAGATACTTTTGGGGTCTTTCCAGTTGCTGCAGGTGTTGGGTAAGTTACATCCCAAACGGGGCATTGTACTCAATTATGGGCCTGATAAAGTGAAGAGTAGAGGGGCACAATGACCTCTCTTGATCTAGATGTGAACCCTTTCGTGATAAGGTGGGCTATATAGAAGGTCTTTCTAACCACTTTGGCAATGTGATTGTCAAAGGAGAGATTGCTATCTACTTGGGTCCCTAATTATTTCTTCCGTACTTAATGGATTACCACCTATGTGGTAATTTGTGGGCACTTTGTTTTTCCCAAAGGGAATGACTATGCACTTTTTGGCATTTAGCTTTAGGCCATGGCTCTGGCACCAGTTATCCGTCTCTGTGAGACCCTTTTGGAGGATGCTTGTGTCAGCCGGAGAGTCAATTACGGCACCCAGTTTGCAGTCATCTGAGAACTTGGTCAGTCATAGTCCACCCGTGTTAGCCTGTACCTCGGAGAAATATATACCAAACAAGAGAGGTCCCAGGACTGAGCCTTGTGGGACGCCACTTGTAACTGGTTTAGAGTCTGACATGGCACCTGCTATTCTAACCATGTGGGTTCTGTCCCTGAGCCAGTTTGCAACCCATCTTGTGACATAGGGGTTGAGATTTAAGCTGGTGAGATTATTTATGATAATAAGCAAACACCAAAATACGCTGAAACACACCCGTTTAATAGCAAAGCTTTCAGGTACAAACCCTTTATCAATACTCATACAGGTTACAAATAAAATCAAACATTTAAATAGAAGCCAACAAAGCACGTGACCAGCAGCCAAAGATCATGTGATGAAAATTTGTGTTTAAAAAATATGTGTTTAAAAATATATGTATATACATAAACTTTAAAATACAATTATTTCAGTACTGAATGTTGTAATGAGCCTTATGTGGCAATCAACACAAGTTTAGATTTTGCGTTATTGACAGAGTGTGTGTATCCATGAGGGGGGGTGACATTAACAATTTATTAGATTTAAAAGAATTTGAATGGATTTTAAGACTTTCAGCTGACAAGATGCCTGGTTTGAATGTTGCTGTCACACTAAAGCCTATATTAGTGAAATTACAACATTCAGTACTGAAATAATTGTATTTTAAAGTTTATGTATATACATACATTTTTAAACACATATTTTTTAAACACAAATTTTCATCACATGATCTTTGGCTGCTGGTCACGTGCTTTGTTGGCTTCTATTTAAATGTTTGATTTTATTTGTAACCTGTATGAGTATTGATAAAGGGTTTGTACCTGAAAGCTTTGCTATTAAACGGGTGTGTTTCAGCATATTTTGGTGTTTGCATTCTGCTTATTTCTATTGTTGGCAGCTGGTTGGACTATGAGATTATTTATGATGCCTGAGTGGGATATTGTGTCAAAGGCTTTTGCGAGGTCCAGGTAGGCTGTGTGGACTACCTTCCCTTCATCTATGGCTTTGGTAACTGTTTCAAAGAAGTCGACCAGGTTCAAGATGCAATATCTGCTCTTAAGAAAGCCGAATTGGGTAGGATCCAATGTATGGAGGTTCCCAATGTCTTTGTTTATGATTTCCATGATGATACACTCCATAGCTGTGCAGACCAGGCTAGTCAGGCTTATAAGGCGATAGTTTCCAGGGTCTGTTGTGGCACCACCCTTGTGGAGTGGGACCACTGTTGCTGTACGCCATTCCTTGGGTACATATCCTGTAGTAAGGCTGAGATTGAACAGTGACTTTATATGAGGGTTTAGTTCTTCTTGGAGCTCATGTAAGATGCAGCCTGGGACACCGTCTGGTCCCATTGATGCTGTGTTTTTTGCTTTGGAGAAGACAGCTCTCACCTGTGCATCTGTGATCTCAGGAAGGCTACACTCTGTTGGATAGACATTTGCTCTTTTGGGGGGGGGGGGATTTGCACTGAACCTTTCAGCCAGGATGTTGGCAATGTCTGTGGGTTCAGTGTATTTTTTGTCATTTTGCACTAACTCAGAGCATATCTGGGAGTTGCCTCCCAGGTTTCTGACATAACTAAAGAAGGCCTTCAATGATAGCGATTAATAATTTTGTAACTTACTGTACTGCAAAGTCCACAAGTGTACTCCATCAAGGATTGTACCATCATTTTACTGACAATGTTACTCTCTCACCTGTACTTCTGCCTCTTTCTTATCTTTCCTTCTTCTTTTTCCTTCTATACCTTGTTGTTTTTCAGTCACTACATAAAGTATGCTCTCATAAACCTATACCCTACTATTCCCCTCCCCTGTTCTGTTTTATCTTTTAACTCAGTGTGACGACCATGCCCTAGCCCAGTAATCAAGGAGCCTTAATCTTCACCACTAACATCAGGGAGGTCGTCTCATAGAAGAGGAAAGAATAATTAATACACACAGTAAATTACAATTTCCCTTAAGTGCACACAGAGATCACAGTCAGTCTGGGGCTGGTTGCTTCCTTGCTCTCCAGGTCCCCAATAAGACTCCCCACTGGCACAGCTATAGGGTCCAGATCTCAGCCTAGCTGGCAAGCTAAACTCTAGTACCCTCTCTGTGCCTTGTGTCCCTGCCCAGGTAGCTGACACACCACACACACTTTGAGAAGAGGTTATACAACCACACAGACCCTCCTGGGAAAAAGGCTGGCACAGGTTCTCCAGCTGTGCCCTTTTACCCAGGCTATATGGTAGCAATTACTGCCACCACCAGCTAATAAATATCAGCTACTCAGAGGCCCTTAAAAGGGTGTCCAATTATTACTGTGCAATATTATAATCCAATGGTAGTATGACTAACAGTCAAGGCTTACTTTAGAGTGGCCTATTACAATAACCTCTATAAATATGCAATGTACTCTAGAGCTTATCTCTACACAAAGCAGCCACAAGTAGAAGGTGTTAAAAATATTTAATAATACATAATTAAAACACAAGACAAAACTACTACACCACAGATATATCTACGAGTTCAGATATCACACATAAACTTAAAATAATACAGTAGGACAGGTCTGATTTCAAAGAAAAATACCTAATTAATCTTTACTAGCTTATCTATTCCTACAAGAAATCACAGTGCTAAAAACTTACATGTGAGCATAAGGCAGAGTGCTGGTAAGTTGGATATCCAGATCAAAATGCCCCAGTCTCCTGTGAGAAAAAGTATTTACACATTACTAGCAAACATGTCTCTAAGGCCCTTCCCAAATTACATCATTCTTGACAATTAGGTTTTCCCAGGCAAACAAACTGCATTATTTAGCCATCTTACACCTGTTCAGAACTTGACAACAATATAAGACATTTCACATATACATGATAGCAGAAGCCAGAGCAATAAAGCACATTCCACATCTAAATTCTGGTCATAAACTTTAGCCTTAAAACAATGGACATGAAACCTTCATCCAGCCGCCCTGGAGCCGAATTCTAGCATAAAAGGATACAGCATGCTTCACTGGACCAGTAGAGTGCAATGTTGTCACATATTTTGCAGTTCCACATTTCAAACTATTTTTACATTCAAGAAAACATGCGTGTATTTTACATTTATTTACAAATGCCAGAATGATATATCAAATTCTATTTGACTAGGCTGGCAGCCTTCGCCCATCTCTCCCCAATCTTCACACTCTGCTGTTCTTTTTTTTTTTGTTGTATTGTTTCTCAATCACTAAAGAGTGTCTCTGTCATTTACAGCTCTCTCAGGTCTACTCATTTTCTCCTTGGGTGCTCCTCATACTACTGTAACATAGCCAATCTACCTCCCTCCTAAGAAAGACATCCAGGGCCTGCCTAAAATCCTTGGCTCCATCAGAGTTCTACAGAACATTTACTTATCCCAAGGCCAGCTGTGTCTCTGCATTTTACTTTTATAATGCATGCTTCTTATTCATTTTACGTGCTTGTTCTGAGGAACTGCAGTGTGTACGCTAACAGCCTATTGCGGTCTACAACCTCCACCCCTTCCTGTCTTTTTTGCTACTTTTCTTGCCTTTTTGTGTAATCATCTTTAACACTTTTCACCACTAGGTGGCAGAATATATACATCTTGTCCCCATACCACCAGCCCACCTAAGTAGCATCCCCAGTGCTTTTAGGGTTCTTTCCTATGTACTCTTTCCTTTTCTTTTTTCCTTTCGGTTTTAATTACTAGTAGCTGTTTCCTCAAAGTATCAGGCAACATTTACAATAAGTAACTAGAGAATCACTTACCTCTGAGCCAAGGGCGCCCACAGGCAGGTGCAAGGGGGTGCACTTGCACCCCCATGGATTTTCTTAATTTATCTGATGATGAATGATGTGTGTTGAAACAGAAAAAGTACTGGCAAAACCGCACATCTTTTGATTTCAACTTATTTTGGATTTTTTTTTTTGTGAGTGATTTTACGTGTATTTATTAAAGTTCCTACATCTGTTCAACTCTTTGCGGCCTCTGGTGCTTCTTTTTGGACTTGGTTTCCTTTTTTTTCCCGTTAAACCTGCATCATGGAGGTTTGGAGCCTGAGAAGATGCTGATATGTTATTTGAGGCTGCACTCATATGATGCTTATGACGAGCAAGCCTCAATTCCTCCTCAAACTGTATCTCCCAACTTTACGACCGTTGACAGTTGCACAGCACAGTATAGAGACAAGGATTATCCAGATTACTAGTGTGGACAAGATTTGTATGTTTTTGTGACCAGAAAGAGCTTTTGCCTCTTTTTATCGGATTCGGACTCTTGTGTGCAGTACTTAAAGTATATTGAATCACAAGAAAGAAGCTCCTGATATTTTTT
Organism: Protopterus annectens; assembly: GCF_019279795.1. NCBI lineage: Eukaryota > Metazoa > Chordata > Ceratodontiformes > Protopteridae > Protopterus > Protopterus annectens. The sequence goes on from NC_056731.1 coordinate 522,110,437, forward strand.
TTACACAGAAAAGAATCAATGTCAGCTGAGCTTCAAGCTTTGTGCAAAAATGTTAAAGTGGCGCATTTGAGAGACAAATTGAGTAGTTTCCACTCTTTACTAAAAAAATGCTAAGGAAAATTTAATACATACATTTCTGTTTCAGTCTGAGCATATCTTCCTTAACGGTCAACATATGCTCTTGAGCGATAGCAATATGCAATAGGATGTTTTCTTGCAGAATTATTTACTGCAGCACATGACTGGCATAAACATAATTACCATCTAGTATTGGAAGGGTTTATTACCATATTATTATAGAAATGAATCTGCAGTTCAGGAATTGTAGTTTCTAGCCTTTTAAGATGGCCTACTTGCAATTTAGTAAACAGGCATATAATAAAGAATGGAAGCAGTACTTTCTGGATTAAATGGAGCTCCCTTTCTCCAGTTTAAACTTGCACAGAAAGTACACTTTTCGCTACACTACATATGGTACTGCGTTTTGCATTATTCAAAAAAGGTAGATATACTACTGTTTATTAACTGGTCATTCAAAATACTTAACTGTACTATCAGAGGAGTCTCTGCAACAGTCTCTTGAACACAGAATGTTTCTGATTATAAGTTAAAATAAGTGAAATACATATATATATATATATATGTGTGTGTATGTGTGTGTGTGTGTGTGTGTGTGTGTGTGTGTGTGTGTGTGTGTGTGTATGTATGTATGTGTGTGTTTATCTTAGAATACATGGGGTTCTATTTAAGAAACAGGTTTTGTAAATAGTGGCAAGCAATTTCCCTAATCCTGCATTACAAGATATTTCATGTACTACACAAAAAAAAACTGAGATATTCCATTTATCCATGTACATACATTTCAGGAAATGGGTATCTAATATGTTATATATGTGTTAAGGTAAGGCTATAAGGGTTATGCTGGGATTTTGTTTACACTGATACGAAAGGTATACGTTGATGTAATGTAAATGGGTTATACACATCAAAGTACTTTAATGTTTGTGTTAAGGAATTTATTTAGTACTTTTATATTATTCCTGCTTTGCAGTGCAGTACCATTCCACATCTTGTTCAATAAACTTTTACATCAAACAGATTGAAAATAAACTCTGAAGATTCTATAACATGAGCTAAAAACTACAGAAGTCCTTATTTATCTCTGGTAGAGGTATTTTACAATAGCTCTGACTTTTTCCTGAAGTGGTTTAAGTCCTCTAAAGTTAGAAACAGCTTGCCTGTAACTATGTTCTTGTATTTGAGGTTACATTGTCCCACTTATTAGTAAAGGAATCAGACTTTTTTATGCTTTTAACTCTGCTCACATTCATAGCCTTATTAACTAAGGTAATGGTTGTCTTTATGTTTATTTATGAAACAGTGTTTGGAAAATGCCACCCTTATGTGGTGATTAAGAATTTTAGATACTGGTGGTAGCTAATTTAAAATGATTATCAGTGAAGAGTTAGTTTACTTTTGACGTTTTGTAATCCTAAACATTCACGCAGATGAATGTAGAAGAAAGTTTATGTTTGGTGTGCTGGGGTGGGTGTTTGGAAATGGGGTATATAGTCCCACAGCTCCTATCAATTTAGATGAGTGGATGTGGATGAATTATATAGAACCTAAATAAATGAATTATCATATTTAATGCTATTGTTATGTTAATCCAGTGTTATTCAGGTAGTTGAAAAAAAAGACAATTTGTTCCCAGTCTGTTTTATTTGGTGTTAATACTTGTACAATGCTGCTTAGAAGTAATTTAATTACAATAAGCCAGACAATGGGATTTGTGTTTACGCTATCACGAAGTCTGATTGAACTATATGAGCCAGTGTAAAATAAAAATATTTACATATTATTACATGGTTTTATTACGTTTGTTACAGTATTTTATTTGTTCTAGGGTCTAGCCACGGCCCCAGTCAGAACCATAGTGAGGTGAAATGAAAGGCTGGCAAGAATAGAATTCTTTGGCAATAGTACACAGCAAGATGTTGACTACTTCCCTGAATTACATGGCTGATAATTGTATATTACATTAGCCCTAGTGAGAATAACTTTGATCATACCATAGATAATTTGAGGGGACCCATGTAAGGGATGCAGCATTTAGGAACTGCCTCTATCCATTAGTGGCACGAGGTCGAGGTACAATCATGGAGTACATTTTCGATTCCCCATCCTTAGATCCAAGTTGCATTTGAATATGGACAGGGATGAGGTTTGTTTTACTGGAATGGATGCTCTTTCCTGGAACAGTGGTAGCCTTTATGATATATATATCCATCTCTCCACAACATTCAGTTTAGATACCTGGGCTGAGTATTTCTAATGCCATTTGACTTGCTGATGTTCAGTAGGTCCATCTGTATTAGGTCGGAGGATGCCTTGTATGCCAGACACATCACCTCTAAGCACTCTGTAAGATACTGAGTATAGTGATAAATATTGTAAGACCTATTGTTTAGGACTTGTATACTTTTAGTAAGATATCTCTGTGGATATTCCAATTGTTGCATGGGATTGGAAAGATACATGTCAAAGTGGGCATTATATAAAATGATTGACCTAATGAGGGCTTTGTAAAGGGGACAATAACATCTCTAGATCTAGTCGCAATCAATTTGTTTATAAGCTGTGCAATATAGAAAGACTTTCTTATGACTCTGGGCACGTTGGTCAAATGTTAGGTCACTGTACACACAAATTCCCAAATGCTAAAGCGTTCGCAGAGGGCATTGTCAGTTTGGCAGTTCCTGGAGTAGATGACTTCCCAAAGGATATGATAATGTGTTTTTTAGAGTTTCATTGCAATTCATGATTCTGGCACCAGTTATTGCTTGGGATAAACCTTCCTGCATGATGGTTAAGTCATTTGGGGATTCAATAACTGCTCCCAGCTGGCAGCCATCTTAAACGTAGTCGGCCAAAGCCCTTTGGTATTTTCTTTTACTTTGTTTACCTTCATACATTGCTTTTAAATTTGCCCATGACTTTGAGCTTTTCACACTTTCTCCAGATTCTTGCCCTAAGAGGTGGAGAGATCAGAGCTTATGTTTGACTGTCCCTGTATTTGTCTCCTAATTTTGGTCTCTTCCTCATGTGTGATTTTCTGGCAAATTTATGAGGACTATAAAACTTAAATAATGATAGACACTTGAGTTTCAGACAAACACGGGGCCATTTGCTAAACAAACAATACAGTCTCACAATGAAAACAGACTTAGCATGAGCAGCAAACTTCTCTGCCCTTGAAACTCACATTCATTGAAACACCATGAAAACCCACATTTATTTATCTGGCCAGTGGAGGACTAAGCTCACCTCTGGGCTGTTTTTAAACCATAGGCTCCTTACATATTTTAGTGCCATGCATACATGTATACAGTTCTTTGATTCACCCTCCTGATTGTATTAAATTATATTCCTTGTATAATATAGTACCTCTTGGTAGAATGTGCTTTAATTTTGTAGTTTTGAACAGGATTTGCAGGTAGAAATGAGAGAAATGTGGAAGAAAAATACCCAGATAGTTCCAGTAGTAGGAGCAACAGGTCTTCTAAAAATAATCTACAGTCATATTTAGATACATGTAATGCCATACGAATTGCAGTAGGAGTCATTACTGGGCACCTTACGGGTGCTGAGAAGAGTACTTTTGGCTGACAGCAAAGATTGAAATAGTGCTGGTTTCATGAACTTTAATTGTACTTTGACTTAGGAATGGGGTGCATTCCTGTCACGGTATTAGAAACCCAAAATATTTGTTCTATCCACTTTCTAAGGAGGTGAGATTTATATGTGTGACTCATACCTCTCAACTGTACAGATTTTCACAGAATGTTCAGATTTTTGCTTTACATTTTTGATCTATTCCTCATGAAAATTCTGTATTTTTTTTTTATGTGCTAAGGATTAAAGTTAATAAATAATTACATGCATTTCAGTTTCAGACTTCATATCTTTCAGAAAATGCATTCTAACACAAAGTCTTTTATTCTAGCACCTTTCTAAATGTGTCCATAGTTTAGGGCCTTTGTCCCAACATTATAATAGGCTTTGATCAGATTACTTGTGCTAAGAGATTGACAGGTACGGTGTGTGTGTGTGTGTGTGTGTGTGTGTGTGTGTGTGTGTGTGTGTGTGTGTGTGTGTGATTGTGTGTGTGTGTGTGTGTGTGTGTGTGTGTGTGTGTGTGTGTGTGTGTGTGTGTGTGTGCGTGTGTGTGTGTGTGTGTGTGTGTGTGTGTGTGTGTGTGCGTGTGTGTGCACGCGTGTGGGAGAGTGACATGACCTAGTTAGAGTTAGCAGGTGGAATTTATTTTCAATTGCATTTTCAAGGAATTATGAGCTTCAAGGGAAGAGAAGTTTACTGCTGCTCATGCTAAGTCTGCTTAAAATGTGCAACTGTTTTGTTTAGCAAATGGTATCATTATTGTGGTATAGAATTTTAAAGCAGTGTTAGTAGCACAGCAGGTTGTATACTTGCATCTTGATACAGAGGGCTGTAGCTTCAACTTCCACAGCATGTAAATTTGCATTTTAAGGGGTGGGGTACTGCAGTCCTTAGTATGCCCTCCTTTGGATGAGATGCCTAGTAACTTTGAACCTCTTTTTCAGCTCGTCATCCATTCCCTATTGCAATATAGCAGCTTACCATTTCTTTTAATGTAATGTAGGCAATTTATTCTTCAAGGGCAACAGGCACTGAATTTGTAGATGAAACACTGACATACAAGTTGTTTCATAGCAACACTCTCTTCATTAGTTTCAGATCTTTTTAATGTGGAATTCTTCAGATGACTTACTTCTGCAGAGCTTGTGCATATTGACCGATGTTGGTGGATTGTAATGACAGAAGTTTGAGTGGCCTTTTATGGTTGAGATGTTCTGAACTGGGCATTTTGTCATTACTGGTTCATATGTTTTGTTTCACTGCTTACTGGAAAAATGTTCAAAAATATACATTTAAAGCGCACTCTAACAAGTGGTGCTGTATTATACAAGGGATATTATAATTAATACAATCGGGAAGGTGAATCACAGTACTTTTCCTTGGTCCTAAAAATGTGTGCAAGAGGGCCTATGATTTGGAAACAGCCTAAAGGTAAACTTAACCTGCCACTGCCCAGATGCATTCTCTTTGAATGTGGGTTTCAAAGCTGTTTCAGCAAATATGGGCTTCAAAGGTACGGAAGTTTTAATAGTAAGTCTGTTTTCATTGTAAGACTATTTATTGCTTTGTTTAGCAAATGTCTCAGTGTTTGTGCTATAAAATTTGAAATGTTTGTTTGTGTCTTTCGGCTTTTCCCAGTTAGGGGTCGCCACAGTGGAACTCTGGTCTGCTAATGATTGGCAGTTGATTTTTACATACCGGCTTGCCAGGCCTGATGCACAACCTTCAATGAAGGTACGCCCATTCATGCATGTCTCCATGCAGAAGACGCTCTAGCTGAGAATCGAACCGGACAGCGTCTTACTGTGAGGCGACAATGCTACCGCAGCACCACCACTGCGGTTTGTGCTATAAAATTTGAAATAAATATTGTAAATAAAATCCAAATATCTTTACTCATTGTAGAGGTAAAACATAAAAAAGTATGCATACTGAGAGTTTTGAACAGTGTTTATGGCAACTGGGAAGAAAGTGCCAAGTAATGGGACACTGGAATGCCTGCGTGTGGGGGGGGGGTGCGTAGGGGGGACTGTCTGGGTGGGGTCTGAGTTTGCACCCCCCCTGCAAAAAATCCTGTGGGCTCCTTTGCTTTGATCTTGTTAGTAGCTCTGTGGCACTAGTAGTGACCGAATCACTGATTGTTTTTTTTTTGGGCTCCATTCCTCCTTCTCGTCTCTATATCCCATCTACCTTTTTCCTCCCTACCCCCTCTCAATTTTCCCTGTCCCCTCCCCTTTTCATTTAACTTCCTCCCCTAAGTTTATATCTTAGTAGTGCTACCTGTGGCATCTTTTTTAATTTTTTTTCCAGCCCATTAGTTTGTTCCACAGTTAGGCTGCTTGTATGCTTTCTAGTGAGTTTGGAACATACTATTTGGATTGTGTGGTTTGCCCTGTTACTGTTGTTTTACATATTTTGTTTATCTACTGCTGTTAAACACTGTATTGCTGCTATTATCAAGGTAATTCCTCTGCTCATACCTGCATTTGAAATAGTCATTGTAATATGCAGGGTTATATGCTTTTTCTGCTGTAACTGGCCTCCAGCTATGCTAATTGGTTAGCAGAGGTTTTAATTTGTTGATACCTGTATCCGTATTACATTGGGTAAAATATTTGTACTCTGCATTAGTTTTCTAATTATCAGGCTTTACATTTTTTATGTTTTAGCCGCTAGAGCATTTGCTAAAAGCCTATGGCATTACCCATGGCACATGCTGCAGCCATGAGCACACACTAAGAATTCCTCTTAGCATCTTTCACCTAATCTACCAATAAAGCATAAAGTTAATTGCAGCTTCTTCTCCTACTGCACAACATTCATGTAATCAGTGTAAAGCGATCCACGCTCCATACACTCAGGCATCCAACCAATTCAAGCAGCAGTCAACTGTTTCTGCATGCCGTAAGCTATTATACTGCTCTGTTTTCTCAGTAACTATTCTGTATACTGTAATCTGATGGAAGTTTTCCAGGCTTAATCAATGTTAGTGGTTAACAATTTTGTAACTAAGCGTACTCCATCAATGATTGTGCCAAAGTTTTACTGACAGTGTTGCTCATTCACCTGTACTTCTGCCTCTTTCTAATCTTTCCTTCTTATTTTTCCTTCAATACTTTGTTATTTTTCAGACACAACCTATAGTACACTCTTATACAAGCTTTACCCTTCTATTCCCCTCCTGTATTCTGTTTTATCTTTCAACTCAGCTGTTTTTTTTTTTCTGTTTTATTGTCTCTCAATCACTACACGGTGTCTCTCTCTCTTTTATGACTCGGTCAGGTCTACTCGTTTTCTCCTATGGTGCTCCTCATACTACTGTAACATAGCCAAGCTACCTCCCTCCTAAGGAAGACATCCAGGGCCTGCCTAAAACCCTTGGAACCATCAGCGTTCTACAGAACATCTCTTTTTCCATAGGCCAGCTGCGTTTATTTATTTTACTTTTGTAATACATGCTTCTTAGTCATTTTAGGTGCTTGTACTGATGACCCGCAGTGTGTATGCTAACAGCCTACAGCGGTCTACAGCCTCCACTCCCTCCCCATCTTTTTTGCTACTTTCCTTGCCTTTATGTAAGGGTAACACTTTTTCACCACTAGGTGGCAGTGTGTGTGTGTGTGTGTGTGTGTGTGTGTGTGTGTGTGTGTGTGTGTGTGTGTGCGTGTGTGTGTAAATATATATATATATATATATATATATATATATATATATATATATATGGGTCTACTTCTATTCGTTGACAGCCCATTTCACTGAAACCCATTTGGTCGACAGCTCATTTCATTGACAAAAGTATTCAGGGCAAAAACCTGGGATTTGCCCCCCTCCCCACTGTTGTGCGACTGTGGAGTTGTTATATATAGTTGGGTGTGTGTGGGGCACAGCCCCCCACATTGGGGGGGGGGCGCAGCCCCCCACCTAGAATGTTTGTCAATGAAATGAGCTGTCGACCAAATGGGTTTCAGTGAAATGGGCTGTCAACGAATAGAAGTAGACCCATATATATATATATATATATATATATATATATATATATATATATATATATATATATATATATATATATATATATATATATATATATATATATATATATATATATATATATATATATATATATATATTCACTCCCCGTATCACTAGCCCACCTAGTGTATCAGCCCCAGTGCTTTTAGGGTTCTTTCCTCTGTACTCTTTCCTTTTCTTTTTTTCTTCTCGGTTTTAATTACTAGTAGCTGTTTCCTCAGAGTATCGGGTAACATTTAAAATAAATAACTAGAGAATCACTTACCTCTGAGCTTGTCAGCAGCTCTGTGGAACTAATAGTGACCCAATCACTGAATTATTTGGGGGGGGGCTCCATTCCTCTTTCTTGGATCTACTTGATCCGTTCACCCTATGGGCTCACTCTGCTCCCCTATCCTGCCCCCAATGTCCACCCTCCCCAGCACCTCTACACTTATAACCCCATAACTACATCCACTCCAACATCACCTTATCTCAACTCTCCCCACCCACCTACTCATCAAATTCTCCCTTAGCCACTCCCTTCTAGTAACCTCCCCCCTTCACTTCCAATTTTCTTTCCCCCTGCTAATTCTTTTTCTCATTCTACCCTACACCACAAACCAATCAATACCATTACCAATTCCCAACCTCTAATTCCACCCGTCCCTACATTAGACTGATACCCATTAACCATAATGTTAATTAAGCCTGCACCAGCTCTACCTCTAATTCTACTTCCTCTCTTCCTCCCTGCGTTTACCTTCTCCCTGATCTCCCCAATACTTCACACTCCTTGCTTTTCACACAACTTTTACAGATCCCAGACACATCTCTCTCCCCACAACCTATAATTCTCCCCATCTTTACAATTATAATAACTCTCTTCTTTTTCCCAGAGAATGTATTCCTGACAAGAGAAACTCTGTCCCCATTCTAGAAATCCCAAACTTACATTCCTCCTTGACCTTAAAACTAACACTAAGCATTCTAAATTCCTTTTCTCCCACCTTCTTCAACGTATCACTATCCTTCTTTCTGGCGACATTCATCCCAACCCTGGACCCTCAGCCTATCACCCTACTATCTCACACTTACTCCTCCTCCTCCCTCCCCCCATAAATCTCTTCTCTTTGCTACACTGAATGCCCACAGTTTATGTAACAAACTATCTAATTTCCATGCCTGGCTCCTCCACAACCATCCTGACATTCTCTCTGTCTCCAAAACATGGCTAAAACCTCAGATAAAAAAACCCAAAATCACTCCTCCAACTATAACATCATACGAAATGACAGAACCCATAAGAAAGGTGATGGAGTAACTCTTCTTTGTTCTTCCTCCATATCAGTGAGACCATATACTAAACCCATACCCCAATTTGCTACTGCTGAGCTAACTCTTGCCCTCCTAAAGATAAATAACCACAAAAACATATGCATAGCTGCTCTATATATCCCACCCAGTGACAATATCCCTATTCTAGAATAAATCCTCTCCTGGTTCTCATCTAATATAAGCAATGAAAGAATAACCCCAGGCGACGTTAACATTAATTGGACTACCATACAATCCCCCACAACCTCCCTGAATCTAAACCTTTATAATTTCACCCAAACATCAATTCACCTACTAGACCCGCTAAAGACAGCCCTTCCAGTAGCACTCTGGACTGGATACTCGTTTCTCACCTCCACATTATCTCTGACAGCGGTACCCTACCTGACTCTCTTAGTGATCATCTCCCCATCTTCACTCATCGTTCACCCTCCTCCCTTCATCTCTGTCATAACTAGATCTCTACTCACTTTCTGAAAAAGTTCAACCTTCAAATCTTCTCTGACTCTCTAAAACGCATAGACTGGAACCGTCTAAAAATCCTCGCTCTGGATAATGCTGTTACCTACTTCAAGTACTACATTCATTAACTTGCTAAACAGCTTTGCTCCCCTTAGAACTAAAAGAGTTAAATGCAACACTGTTCCCTGGATAAGCAAAGACACTATAACTCTTATGCATCTCCGAAACAAATCATGGAAACATTACCAGAAAAATAAAACTCCTACATCCCTGACCGAATATAAGCAACTTCGTAACAAAGTCAAGAAACACATTGCTGCTGACCAGAAATCCTACTACTCCATACTTCAAAATAACCATAAAGCTAACCCCAAAAAGTTCTGGAATAGTATCTCTACTCTCCTTCATCCTGGTATAAAAGACAACCCTATCCAGATCCCAAATGCCTCTGATCTTTCCTTGGCTACCCAATTTAACTCCTTTTTCATAGACTCAATAGCAAAACTCACCACATCATTCCCAAGCACTGTACTTGCCTCAACCCTACCTACCTCCCCTAATTCATCCTCCTCATACACCAACATTTCTTATGTCACCACTTTCACTATCAAACCCATTCCTGTCTCCACCATAAAACAATTCCTGGAAAAATTGAAACCATGTTCAACTGCCCCCAATGACCTTCCATCTAACTTCCTCAAGTTAGCTGCCAATGGCATAGCCTTTCCCTTCTCCATCCTAATAAATCAGTCAATTCAAGAACCTTATGTACCCCAACTCTGGAAAAAAACCCTTATTATTCTCCTTCACAAAAGGGGCAACAACATTGACATCTCCAATTTCCTTCAATTGCCATCTTATCCCCTATCTCTAAAATTCTAGTAAAATGTATTCACATACAACTGCTACTTTATCTCTTAGAGAACCATCTGATAACCCCCACATAACATGGATTTAAACCTAGACACAGCACCACTGCCACTCTCCCCTCCATCCTCAAAACTGTCAGTAACGCACGCGACCCTGGCAATATCATATCTACCCTCCTTCTAGACTTATCTAAGGCCTTTGATACCATTTTGTGCAATGTCCTCTAGTCCAAATTCTCTTATCTCAATCTATCTGCCTCCTCTGTACCTCTCTGATAGGCAAAAACCTGTCAAGTGGAAAGATTGCACCTCCTCCTTCCTTAATACTCGAACAGGTGTACCTCAGGGTTCTATAACAGACAAGACCTCTTTCTCCATAACTAGCCAAAACAAGACCTCTATCAAAATCGTCTTCCATTCAAAGCTTCTAGGTCTCCTTATTGATGAACAATTAAAATTTGATATTCATCTGCAAAGTAATATAAAGAAAACCCACCAAAAACTAGGTATGCTCTGTTGCCACAATGGTTATCTAACCCCCTCAAGCAAGCATGCCCGTTCAACCACCTACCTCATTCCCTCCCTCCTTACTAATCTTCATCCTCCTGCTATAATAAAATATCAAAGTTTGCTACCAGATCCAAATCCTCCTCTAACCACTGTGAAAACCTCCACAAATTAAGTAGGCTAGAAATGCCTGTCTCTCCTACATCCAACTAACTAACACACATAAACTCATCTTCAAACCCTTTCTGTGCCCCTCTCTCACCTCTACTCTCAAAATGCACCAGCCTGATAGACTACTCAGGTCTAACAACCAGAACCTGCTTGAAGTGTACAAACCAGCACGCACTCCAGGCAAACGTCTATTATCCTTCTCTCTAGCACATCTATGGAATTCCCTCCCACCACATATTCATACTACCAACAACCATTCCACCTTTAAAACCTTGCTCCATTCCCACCTCTCTTTTCACTGGGAATGCTCCTGCTCTCACCCTACCTGACTTCCCTCTACCTTGCCCCCATCTCCCTATCATCCTTTTTCTCTCGACTTCAACTCTAATACTGATCTCCACTATTCTTATATACCTAATTCTCTTTTATATATTATTTACTCCCTACTATTTCTGACAAACTCTTACACTTGCACAACCTGCAACCCTGTATATCTTCTTTCTCTAAAATTCTAATTATAGGTTATTGAGCCACAGGCCTGTACTTGGTTATACCATCCAGAATTTACTTGTATTCTGGATTCTGCTTTGGATGTTAGACAGGGCATGTATCACCATGCCTCTTGTTGTTTTTTTTTTTTATATATTTTTTTTATATTGATTTTCTATATATGTTTATTTTACTTTTATTGCATGCTGTTATTAAAAAAAATACTGTGTAACAACTTATGTGTACATGGACATTTTCAACTGTGTAATTGTATAACACATGGAACTTTTCTTCCCAGGCCTCCATTAAAAATGGGCTCTTTTCGGCCCAGTGGGCTATCCCAGTAATCAAACTGTAAATAAATAAAATAAATAAATAAAAAAAATTATAAGAACAATATTTAAAATCTGTCCCTATTTTTGGGCCCATGTCTTCACATTATTTTAGGCTTTGCCCAGATGTATTGCTTTGAGAGATTGAGAGGTATGCCACCTGGTTCAGTAGGCATGACCTTCCTTTGACAAAACCAAACTTAGACGGGTCAACTCTCTGAATGTTACCTTTGTCTATACTGATCATCTCCATGCTAATTTATTCCATGGCTTTACATGTAAGACTGGTCAGAATAATAGGTCTGTAGTTTCTGGGAACTGTTGATGGTCCACCCTTATGGAGAGTGATGACTATTGCAGTTCTCCATTCTAGTAGCATAAACCCTGATTTGAGGGTATAGTTAAATAATGACTCCAGTGGATGTGAAAGATCATGTTTCAGGCTATTCATCCAGGGATGCCACTTGGACCCAGTGAGGCTGTGTTTTTGGCCTTAGCAAGTGCAGCTAGGACCTACTCTCTGCTAATAGTTGGAGGGGCATTATATTTGTATGTATTTATTGGAGCGTGGTTGGATATGAGTGGGGGTAAAGTTTGAACTAAATTTGTCAGCCAGCAGGTTCACTATATATTGCTCAGCTCATTTAAAGTGGTACCGTTAACCATCATTTCGGTACACTGTTGTGTGCTGAATTTGAGATTTCAGACATATGTGTAGAAGGTCTTATGATTGTCTTTTGTCTGGAAGGCTAACTTGACCTTGAAACTGGCTTTATTGTACTTAATTAGTACTTTAGTTGCTTGCCTGTCTGGTTTGATGCAAGAGTTCTTATCTTTATGGGAGTTGCCATTTCTGATTTTAGCCCTGACTTCTTTCCTTCTGTTGTATAACCTGTTTTGACTGGGATTCCACCAGTGTGGATTTTTTGTTTTTTGAGTTAGTTTTGAGCTTACTTCTGGTTGGTACAGTACCCTCTATACAGCCACTGATATGGCTGCACAGGGTCTCTGTGAATAATTCCACATGGCTGCAGTATACTCAGCCTTAGGAGTGACATTGAATTTAGACAAACTATCACTTAATAAATGGAACTTTATTTAGGAATAATTCCTAACTGTTATATGGTTTATTGGGGGTACCAAACTAAATTTTTATATTGAAGGAGACAGCTTTATGTTCAGACCTTAACTGTGAGGACATGACACTGGAGGGGGAGGGTGCAGCATCCTCCCGTATTTGTGAGTACCAGATCAAGTATGCTAGAACCTCTACTGGGCATGAGCACTATCTTCATGGGCATTTGTGTTTACAAAGTCCAGAAATCTCTATGTCTGCAAATTTGAGGCTGCAGAGGGGTAAATGAAATCCTACACAAGTAAAGTATTTGGTTTAATGGTGAGTGTATCCAGTAGGTTTAAATATGAGTTATGGGTTTTGTGGGACATTGAGGGTGACCTATAGTTTACTAGGACGTGGCATGGGGCTTTGTCTATGGTGATTTTCACATGGAAAAACTCCAGTGCATCATTCCGTTTAACCAAACTAGAGGTGTGTTTATTGTTTATGTAAATCAACACTCACCCACCTTTTGTTCCTGTCTGTGTAATTGATGGTCTAAATGTATGAAAGGCACTGAAACCTTGCACTACTGGAGTACTTTCTGTGACTTTAAACCATGCCTCAGTAACAGCACAGATATCTACTTTATATTCTCCAGGGTGAGGACAGCCTGTAGGGAGGGGAGTTTCTTGTTTAACCTCCTGGCATTTAGCAGTAACGTTTTAAGGTTTCCTTGAGTGAACTTTGCTATGTTGAAAGATTCGTCAATTTGGCATTGCCTAAAAAAGGTCCTGTGAGGAGGGTAAGGTTTTAGGCAATAAAACCATCCCTGATAAAGCAATGTGGCTTGTTAACCATGTCCTCCCATGCTGACAAATACTGTATTCCCCTAAAATGACACCAGAAACAAAGCCAATTGTTGAAATAGATTATATTTTGTTCATATTATTGCATCATCCTTTGTGAAGATAGAATGTTGCTCAATGGAAGGCACATATGAGCCTGGGACACATATTCTGTGAGATCAATATATTCTGATAAATCATACATATATACATATACATATATGCATATATATATATATATATATATATATATATATATATATATATATATGGGTCCATATGACTACATCGACAAGTCATAACATCGACATTCAGTACACAGACACGAAATCACCGACAGATTAAATAACCGAAATCCCACTTCACCGACATTCACAAGTTCGACAACAAAGCAGTCAGGTAGGTGAAGTGTGCGTTAGTGTCGGAGCTTGGGCTAGGGGTGGGTAAGTGAGTTAGGGATAGGGTGCAGGTAGGTGAAATGTGCGTTAGTGTCGGAGCTTGGGCTAGGGGTGGGTAAGTGAGTTAGGGTTAGGGTGCAGGTAGGTGAAGTGTGCGATAGTGTCGGAGCTTGGGCTAGGGGTGGGTAAGTGAGTTAGGGTTAGGGTGCAGGTAGGTGAAGTGTGCGATAGTGTCGGACCTTAGGGTTAGGGTTTGGGTCAGGGCTAGTGTGTATGCTATGTAGTGTAGTGTGTTGAAGTAGACCCGGTTTAGTATGCGTGTAGGAGTTTTGTGCAGTGGTTAGGGGCATTTACTTAGTGACTGCTTCGTTGTCGAACTTGTGAATGTCGGTGAAGTGGGATTTCGGTTATTTAATCTGTCGGTGATTTCGTGTCGGAGTACTGAATGTCGATGTTATGACTTGTCGATGTAGTGATATGGACCCATATATATATATATATATATATATATATATATATATATATATATATATATATACACACACACACACACACACACACACAAATTAATATATATATATATATATATATATATATATATATATATATATATATATATATATTTATATAAATTCAAAACTCTAAAATGATAAGTAATGATCAAATATATAACTTAATAAAAGAGGATTCCCATGTCAACATAATAAAGTTAATGATATCAAAAGTGCATATATTAATAAATAGTCTGTGGGATTCAATAATCTCTGTGTAGGCTTCATGCAGAGCCTACACAGAGTTTATGTGTTTGTGCAACAGTGCACAATGTATATTAATGAGGTGCTGCATGCTTAAGCTACATTTCACAACTTGCAACAGTGTTGCTGGCCCCGAAACCTCATAAGCGAATGTGAATAGCAATTCCATGTAAGGAAGAGCACCTATGGTGCGCGGATTTACATTCAATGCCCCAGTGATCACCAGGGGATTTATAAATAGCTGTCATTTTGTTAGTGCAATACATCTGCACAGAAGCCAACTTAATGAAAGGACAAATAACCAGTAATAGGGACATATTTGGCATAGATGTCACATAGGAGTGTGTTAGAATGAAACTCTCATAGCCTCTTAGTGTGACAAATGTGAACAAAGCTATAATAATGGGGGGAAAAGGGCCAGAAAAAGGGACAGATTTTTAATACTGCACTGACAAACTTAGGACGTTGATAGATGATACAGGTTGTACATTACCATGAACTTTCTGAAGAGCATAAAGTTTGAAACGCAGATGTCAGTCATCAGTTTCTGACTGCACTCTGCAATGACATGCCAATGATTTGCTAGGAAAAAAAATGTTATGAGGAAAAGATCACAAATATGAGACAAAAACTGAACATTCTGCACAGATCAGGACAGCTGAGAGGTATGAACTCAAATCTATGTAATATTGAGTCACATCAGTCCAAAGATTATCCCAGTAATATGGCAGAAAGCCAAATATTTGTTGTTGAAAACATATGGACATCCTGGGAATATTTGGACATTGGATTGGTATGAATGTGAAGCATATGGTCCAAACACAGTACAGGACAGTGTACCTACAGTGAAGAGTATTGTGATATCCCATTCCTGGCATTCTGTACCAAAGTTGTGCTAATGATCGGTAACAGAACATGGCACTGCTATGTGAAATGATCACCCAGGGGAAGTGTGCATATTGATTATGTACACACAGATGAATTGTAGGAATGAAAACAGGGAGAGAGTACAAGTGAAACTCCCGCATGTACAGCAGAGGAGGGCATGTCAAGGAAAGATGGGTTGTAGCAGCAACATCAAGCACATATATATATGGTACAGTATGGATTGTACAGTGAAAATGTGTCTGTGACTGTCGCACAAGGTGACATAACAATGGGGAAGATGGCTGTGTGAGATAAGCATCCTTACATGAATAATGCAATGGACATCTATCAGGGATCTGACATACAGTTAGGGTAGGGTGCATATTAGGATGCTGTGCAAATGATATATCTGAATATGAGTGTACTCTCAGCAGAGTTCTCCAGCTGGGTAGTCACAGGTAAAGGATCATGGCAGACATTACAAGAACCAATCGCAATCATGAACAATATCAGAATAATACTACCACTATTCCCATGCCTCTTATGTAACATGTGATGTGGAGTGATAGCAGATGAGCATGTGCACACACACTTGGCAACTATTATGATACATTTACACTCTATGAGGATAACCACCCACACTGTCCTGGTACTGTAATATCTGCAGGACGTGTTAGGAGGGAAACTACTATACCTGTCTGTGACAGTATGGGCAATACAGGCTAGTTGCCGTGTGTGCATGGCATAGATCTATAACACAATCCACACTGTCACAAATGACATACATGCCATTAATGTTGTCAAACACCTATGTATGCAGTGTGTGCATAAGCTGAACAGGTAGCACACATGCATCTGGTGTAACAACTCTCTAAGGCCAAGAACACTGCATCAATGGGCACAGGCAATATCCCAGGATGCCGTCTAAATAGCATGAAACATGACCTATCAGGCCATCTGGAATTCCTATGTAACAGTAGCTTCCAAACAGGCTTCATGTCTCATGAATGGAGAACAGCAACAGTCCTCCCTTTGCACAAAGGTGGCCCATCTACACACCCTGGAAACTACAGATCCAGAAGTCTAATTAGTCTTAAATGTAAAGCCATGGAAAGAATTATCACGGAAATGATCAGTAGTGATATAGTAAACCTCCAAACACTGGACCCAACTCAGTTTGGTTTCATCAAGGTAAGGATATGCCTGCTCAGCCTAGTGGACTTCTTTGAGAAGGTCACCAAAGTGATTGATCAGGGAAAAATAGTTCACACTGTCTACCTTCACCTGGCCAAGGCATTTGACACAATACTCCACTGGGGCATTGTTGGCAAACTCAAGAGGATAAGTACAAACCTGTATATCACCCAGTAGATAGGCAACTGCTTCACAGACAGAACCCATGAAGTTAGAACTGGGGAGTCCACTTCTACAAAGTGGTCAGTCACAAGTGGAGTCCCTCAGGGATCTGTCCTTGGAGTACTCCTTTTTGGCACTTACATCTCTGAAGTCAAGGACAATGTCAGTGGTCGCTGGCTGACTACATTTGCAGATGACTGCATATTATGAGCTATGACTGAATATCACACTGACACAAATGTTCTCCAGGAAGGGCTGACACAGACAAACAACTGGTGTCAGAGCCATGGACTAACACTAAATGCCAAGAAATGCATAATAGTATCAATCAGGAAATCATCCACCCCTGGTAACTATCATATTGACAACACACCCCATAGAGTTGACCCAGCAGTTATGAACACACATAGACAGTAATCTAGCCATTGACCATCACATGTCTACAGTAGTGAGGAAATCATTCTATATTGTGCAACTTATAAACAAAATAATGGTATCTAGGTCTAAGGAAGTCATTGTTCCACTGTATTCCACATTCATCAGACCTATCAATGAGTACAATGCTCCCCTATGGCATGTACCTAGCCAGGCATATCCAGCAATTGGAATGCCCACAGAAGTTCCTCACTAAAAGAATACAGGGAGTAAGTAAAATGTCCTGTGTAGACTGCCTAAAGACCCTATCCCTGTATTCTGTCTTCTACAGGCTTTTGAGGGGAGATCTATGCCTCGCATAAACGGTATTGTCAGACGCTACTCTGATGGACCTATTGCATAAACACAAAACAAGCAGAATCAGAATTACCTGTTTTAAAGACTTAAACCTTGCTTGTGATATAAATAGGGCCTGCTAGAGAGACAGGTATGTATCCCAGAGACTACCCCGTCTCTGAAACAGGCTCCCCATCCATGTGAAGCAGATTTCCTACGTAACCCAATTCTAGTGCAACTTGGACAATTGTATGGGGAACAGGAAATTCATCCCTGGTTTGGCACCTACATCTCTAATGGACACAGGCAACCTAAAAATGGTTCATCTCCCAGACCACTGCTTGTAAATGTTTCATCTCCCAAGCCCCTGCTTACACTTATCAAGGGTATCAGAACTTGTCAGAGATTTGGGATGCATGGCTAGGCTTAAAAAGTGCTTTGTTGTCATTAGCCTAGTAATTATCTATGAACCTATTGTTATTCTGCACCATCAGACAGTCATGTATATTCCCTAGAAAGAATATCTAGGTATGGCCAATAAGCTGTGTGACAGTGCACTGTGACAAATGTGGTACACTTCAGTCACACATCACTGGAAGATGTGCAGGGAGGTACATAAAAAAGGTGCATTGCACACAGTTATTAGTGTGACGAAGTCTGGGAACTCTGAAGTTATTATGGCCTCTGATGTGCATGCCCTTCACATATCCAGTACTTGTGTTACATTCAAGGGAGTAGTCAGCACTGTGACCACATGCTGGTGGATGTACCACTTATCCTCTACTCCAGGACACACACAGGCCACATACCTATAGGTCTGATTATGCAGTGTGATGTCCTTATTATACTTGGGTGGTGTGTCTGTTTCCTGATTCAACAAATCCCTCCATGTGTCTCATCAATGCAGGTGTTGTCAGGGCTGTGGCAGTAGTCTTTGGTATGTGTTGATACTGTCTGTGTTATACTAATATCACAAGTGGCGTAAATGATTGTACACAAGGTGTAGTCCTTCAGGCAGCTGTTTGGACACAGCATGTGTATGTCATCTGTGATGCCCATTACTGAACTAATAGGCAGGAAAGGGCCTAGCAGACACCTCTGATGTACCGACCTGAACACTGGACCTGAGATATATGTCATATCACACATTTCAGCATAGTGAGATGCCAAGTATGTCATACACTGATCTACCCATTTGGTGATATAGTTGTTTATGGCCACATATGACCGTGTTGATTGAATACCTCAGTGTGGATTTTTGTCATATGCCTTGACCTGTTCAAGTTCTACAAGATGATGCTGTTGTCATCATGCATGCCCTTGATGACCTCTTTAAGGACATCTATCAGATGTAATGGACTCTCCACAGAATTAAACAATTACTGCCCCATAGCTATTCCCTCTCCACTCTCCAAAATGCTACAGAGATGCATACACTCTCAGGTCTCAGACTACCTCCTTACTAACAACCTCCTTTCCAATACTCAGAATGGTTTACGTCCAAATCATAGCACCACCAATGCCTTACTCTCCTTTATTAACACTATCTTTCAGCATAAAAACAATGGCTATCTCTCCTCTGCTACTTTCCTAGACCTATCTAAAGCATTTGACATGGTCCCACACAAACAGCTTATCTCTGTCCTCAATAACCTATCCTTCTCACAATCAGTCACCAACTGGTTTCAGAGTTACCTGTCTGACCACCAACAATCCATTGTATGGCAGAATGACATATCTCCCCAACTACCTGTCTCCATAGGGGTTCCCCAAGGATCCATCCTTGGACCCCTACTCTTCTCTGTTTTCACCAATAATCTAGCCTCTGCCACCAAACATGGCACACTCATACAATATGCAGATGACTCAACCATCATCTGCTCAGCCGAGTCCCTACCCAAACTGCAAAAAGTCACACAGGAAGCCTTTTCCTCTGTTGAAACTTGGTTATCTGATGCCCAATTAATACTCAACCCAATCAAAACTAAACTACTCATCTTCCAACCCACCAAACATATTCAAAACAACTCTCACTTTAACATCACAGCAAAAGAAAACACCACTATATACCCAACTGAACACACCAAATTTCTAGGAGTTGAAATAGACAATAAACTAAAATTTGACATTCACATATCCATGACCATAAAAAAAGTCCACAAAAAGCTAGGAGCATTATACAGAAATAAGCAACTTCTCACCAAAGTAGCAAAGATTTCAATAGCAAATTCCCACCTTATCTCCACCCTACTTTATGCCTCTCCAATATATACCAACCTAAGGCAATGCGATCTAAACAAGCTAGAGACCTGCTACAACAAAATCGCCAAATTTGCCACAGGGGCATCCTACCATAGTCACCACTGTCTCTCACTTGCTGAACTGGGCTGACTTGAACTCCCTCACCTCCTTCAATGGTATCAACTCTCACTTGCCCACAAACTAGTAAGCCATCCACTAAATGTCCCATCCCTCCAGAATCTACTCCAACCCTATCCAACCACCAGACCACTAAGATCCAGCAACACAAATCACTTGCAAATCACTAGAGCCAATAACTCTGCTGGTGAAGCACTATTCTCTTGCACCATAGCCAAATTATGGAACTCCCTCCCACCCACAATTACCTCCATACCATCATGCACCCACTTCAAAACTTTACTAAAAGCGCACCTAAAACCATGCTGGCTATGCCCTTGCAACTCCCACTCTAATATCACCCACCCCATCCAACCACCACCTTTCTTTCCACTCCACTAACTACCTTGATTATAGCAAGCTCAGATGCTCATAAGCCTAGTACTTATTATACAGCAGGAACTTCTTATTGTAATATTTGTTAATGTCTGTTATGTACTTCATAGATAAAGATTCTAGTTGCCTACTGATGTACTATGTTCTTCATCTGTAAATAGTTGTAAGTAATTGCTATGTAAATTGTTAATCGCTATGTAATCCAATGTAACTACTGTCTGTTTATTTTAACTGTGGAGCTTTTTTCCCCGGGCCTCCGTTGAAAATGGACTTACGTCCAGTTGGACAGTCACGGTCAACAAATATAAATAAATAAATAAATAAAATGTAGCAGTAACAACTCACATAATTCTATTGCACACACCTTGAATATTACTAATGTACATGTACAGGAGGTCGATGATGACATATTGCTCTACCTCACAGTGGAGGAGAGTCAGGATGTCTCTATGCATGCATGCATCGGGTACTGTCCCCCAACTCAGCTGGATGCATGTTGATGTATACACCCTTGTATGGGAACATAGGCCATGTGGAGGGTGTGTTGAACTGTGGATTTAACCAAATCAGGAAGGTGCATGTGCTGCGTCATGCCATAGGTGATCTGTGATGTTGTGAAAGCACATTGATGAAAGTAAGACAGTACATACTGCCTATTGTGATCTGGCTTAGGGTTTTGACACAATCACACACACATGCATCACTGAGGAAAAAAAACAAGCTAGAGATTAAACCTTACATCAGTTGATGGGTAAGTAATTGGATCACTGGCAGAACACATCATGAGAAAGTTGGTGAATCAACCTGTACCAGTAGAGCTGTCACTACTGGCATACCCCAGGGATCTGTGCTTGGCCTTTTATTGTTTGAATTGTATTTCTTGATAGTTCAGGCTAAAGTATATGGCCTTTGTCTTACCAAGTTTGCTGGTTCTTGCATATTGTGTGCAATCATTGAGTCCACCAATGATTATAACATAGTTCAGGAGGACCTAACACACACAAATGAATGGTGACAAAGGTACATGTTCTACAAAACAAAAATGCAGAAATTTGTGTTTGCAATGTTGTCCATCTGAAAAATGGAGTTCTATGTTAATCACAGCATTGACAAAAGTCCAGAAACCCAGTAGTGCAAGCACTTGGAACACATTTAGATAACATTCTGAACTTTGACCATCAACTGTCCACACTGCTATTAAATGTTTATATTCTGCACATCATAAGTCACGCCATCATATTGATCTCTTAGGATTGTATGACAGCACTGTAGCCAAACCTCATTAGAGCAGTAATAGAGTATATTTATTTTTACATGTACCTTACCAGACACATGTAGCAGCTGGACAGTCCACAGGCCTATCTCAGCAAGATAACACAGGCCCTATACACCATGCCATGATGCATGTTGATAGATTGAAAGCCATGTCATTGTAAACTTTATTGTAAAGGATGAAGTGACTTCTGCCTGGCCCCCAGGCCAGTTTTAACCCTGCCCTGGTGGGAGTACTGCATATGCAAATACATGATATAGCTGATGACATCAGCAGTGTCTGTTAAGAAGAAAATGACAGTACCCCACATGTTGGTGTAAAATGCTTTCTGCAATGTCAAGCAACAGCTCACACATACACAGTTGACGGTTGTGAGAATAGAACTCCTTCCTATCCAAGTGCACAGACTACAGAACACAGTACTTTATGCCAGCACCACAGCTTAACTCCAACTTGGAGTGTGCCAGACAACACTTCATCGTTGATGACATCAGTAGTGTCTGTTGAGGAGAAGATAACAGTGCCCACATGCTGGTGTAAAATGTTTTCTGTAATGTCAAGTAAAAGCTCACACACACACAGTTGACTGCAGTAAGAATAGAACCCCTACATATCTAAGTACACAGACTACAGAATACAGTGAGCTATGCAAGTGCCGCAGCACAAGTCTGATTTATACAAGAGTGCAGGTGAACTTATAGTAGATGACATTATCAGATCATGTGGGAGACAAGAGTTTGGGAGGCCTGTATGAAATGTATGTGTAGCCATGAGCAAGTATCAAAATACTGGCAATCCATTTAGTTGGAGAAGTAACTGGAGGATTAAGCTGAGGTAGTGTAGTGGTTAGAGGTGTGGCTTTACATGCAGGCATTCATGGTTTGAGTCCCAAGACAGGAAACTTATTTAACATCCTTGACCTGGTCATTACTAACATGGGCAACCATTGCTCTACACCAATAGTCAACTCCTCCCTGGTTAGATCAGCCACAAACTGATCACCTTGGAAATCCACCCCCCCCCCACAAAGGTAACCACCAGGAAAAACTTCTCCAAAGCTAACTTTGGGCTCCTAAAAACTGAGGTGGCAAACTTCACGGCACCCAAGCAAATGGAGAATCGTTGCATGACCGCCGAATCATACACCAATGTACTGCATGAGCACGTACACAAATAGAACCAAGAAATACTCCTCCAAAAAAAAGAAGCAAATCTGGTGGTCCCCTACCATAAACATACACTACAACAGAAGGAGGAAACTGATGTGAAATAAGGTGAAGTCCCAAGACTGGAAAAACTCCCTTATCAGCATCAACAAAAAGTTGAGATCCCTCATCAAATCCTCTAAAGTTAGCTATGAAAACAGAATTGCAGCAGATAGCAAAGACAACTACAAGGCCTTCTATAGTTATGTAAATAATCTCCATGGCAATACCCAGATTTGCTCTGAGCTACTGCACAATGGTACCTCCTATACAGAGCCAACAGATATTGCCAATATACTGGCCGACAGATTCAGTGCTGACTTTACCCATCTCCCCCCCCAAAGGACTAATCACAATAACAGTAGATTGCCAGGCACCCAGTATTACTGCTGCACAGGTTAAAACAGCACTGTCCAAGGCCAAGAATACACCTTCTATGGGATATGATAATATCCCTGGCTGTGTTCTACATGAACTACAGAGTGAACTGGCACCTCACCTGTGTGCCCTGTTCAATCACAGCCTCACCTCAGATTTTGTCCCTACCGAATGGCACACTGCTATAGTCATTCTTCTCCACAAAGGAGGAGCGACTACAGATCCTGGGAACTATTGCCCCATAAGCCTGACAAGTCTGATATGCAAAGCTATGGAATGCATCATCATGGACCTAATATACAAGGATATAGGGAATCTCCAAACTCAGGATCCCACACAGTTTGGTTTTGTGAAAGGAAGATCATGCCTGTTCAACTTTGTCGACTTCTGTGAGTCAGTCACCAGACTTGTGGATGAAGGCAAGGTGGTTCATACAGCCTACCTTGATCTGGCCAAGGCCTTTGATACCATTCCCTACTCAGGAATTATAGAAAAACTCACTAAGCTAGGCTTCAACCCCTATATCACTAGGTGGATTGCAAACTGGCTCACAGATAGAACCCACAGTGTGAAAGCAGCTGACTTAAAGTCAGACTGTCGACCAGTCAAGAGTGGAGTCCCACAGGGATCGGTCTTGGGTCCTCTCCTGTTTGGTATTTACTTCTCAGAAGTCCAGGCCAACACAAAGGGACTCTGGCTGACAAAGTTCACAGACAATTGCAAGTTGTGAGCCATTATTAACTGCCCAAATGATGTTGACATCCTACAAATGGCCTCACTGAGACCAACGACTGATGTCAGAACCATGGCCTTAAGCTCAATGCCAAAAAATGTGTCATCATCCCCTTTGGTAAAAACCCAGTTCCCATGAATTACCACATCGATGGTAGTCCACTGAACACAGAAGGCATTATAACAGATCTGGAAACACAAGTTGACAGCAACCTCTCTTTTGACCACCACATTGCCACTGTGGTCAGAAAGCCCTTCTATGTGGCACACCTCATTACTAAAGGATTTTCATCCAATAAGAAAGAGGTGATTGTCTTCCTCTACTCTTCCTCATTAGGCCAATCATTGAGTACAATGCCCCATTTGGCATGTGCCTCACTAGACACCTGCAACAACTGGAGAGGCCACAAAAGTACTTCACAAAGAGGATAGTAGGCCTTAAACACTTGTCCAGTATGGACAGACTAAAAAACTCTAACTATTCTGTCTCATACTTAGAGGTGATCTCTGCTTGACTTAGAAAGCCATGTCTGACCCAGCTCTGTTAGAAATGCTACATCTAAAGAAATAACAAATCCCTCCATACCACATGCTTCAGAGAACTCAACCTCATTACCACAATCAACAGAATGTGCTGGAGGGACAGGTTCTTAACCCAGAGGCTGCCGATGCTATGGAATAGACTTCCCATACATGTCAAACAGAGCACCTCACTGGCTCTCTTCAAGAGAAATCTTGATGAGTGGATGGGAAAAAGAAAATTCACCCTGGGGATCACTTCAGTGGCTCTACTCGACAGAGACACTGGGAACTAAGGTCAGGTGGCACGATGCCAGGGTAATCCTATGGGCTAAGCTTGTAAAGTCTCCAGGGCCATTAGCCTAGTACACACCTATGAACCTATACACACATCTAATCTGTTGTCTAAATACACACACAGTTGACCACAGTGACAAAAGAATCCCTACCTAAGTACACAGACTACAGAGAACAGTATGTTACGCAAGAGCCACAGCACAAGTCTGTTTTATACAAGAGTGCAGGTGAACTTGTAGTAGATGATATCAGCAGGCTATGTGCTTGAAAACAGGTTGTGAGACCTGCATAGGCACATAGCTTCGTAGGTTCATATGAGGCTACTAGCCTAATAGCACTTGTGTCTTTAGAAGCTAGCTGTGTAGAAACACAAATACCATTACTGTGCATAGTTGGATGGTCATTTTTAGCAGAACATGTTTGTGAGTAGCACCAACTGGCCCTGTCCATGAGGGACATAGGTGCCAGCCCAGCATTGACTTTACAATTGCCCAACAAGCAGTCAAGTTTGCGCTTGAACAGTACAATTGAGGAGCACTGTGTCACATGCAGTAGGAACCTATTACAGAGGAATGTGAATCATTGTGGGATATATCTGCCTCCCCAGCATGTTCTGCTAGGTTGAGAACCCTGCGGCAAATTATAGTTGTCCCATTTGAATTACAGATGTCTATCATTTATAGAAGGGCAGGGTCTGAGACTGCTATGCAGGGCAGCCTTAGGTCACCTCTCAGCTGCCTGCATGATACCAAGTACAGTGACAGGTATGTCAATCTTTCCATGTATGTCATGACTGGAGGCCTGGGAGTCTCTAGGCACAAGCCTGTGTTCTCTCCAATTGCTACAGGTTTCTTGTAAGGTACAGAGATGTGAGCATTGTATTCCATTATTGGTGTGATAAGGGTATAGTACAGCAGAGGTATGACTACCCTGGTCTTGGATGTCATGTCCATATGCACGATGTGTGCAATGCAGATAGTGTGGGTCACCACTATAGACACATAGTGATGAAAGTGTAGATTGCTATCATGTCCCCAAGTCTCACAACACTAGGCTTGAGCTTAGGGGGATGATATGTATATAGTAATTAGCAGGGGTACTTCTACCCTTTGAAGGTTTTGCCAAAGGTGACAAAGAGTCATTGTATACATAAATTTATTCCATGGGTTTGTCACCAATCATCATTCTGTGTTATCCCCTACTGTAAAATGTTACCATCACTGGGTACTCTATAGAGTGCATCTACTTAACAATCATCTGCAAACTTGGTAAACCACAGGCCATCTACTGTTGCTTGTGTTTCAAGGAAGTATTTCCAAAACAGTTGGGGGCCCAGCATAGATCCATGTGATATTCCACTGGTGAGTGGGCTATTGGTCAGGAGGTGCAGTTCCAAACTATGATAGTGTGTGTTCTGTTGTTGAGCCATTGGCTATCCATCTAGTACTGTCTGGCTTAATTCCTAGATGGGAGATCTTCACTATAAGACATGAATGAGGGATAGTGTCAAAGGCCTTGGATAAATCAACATAGGCGGTATGTCCTGTTGTCCCTCATCCAGGTCTTTGAGGTCAGTATCCAAGAAGTCCACAAGATCAATAAGCAAAAAATCTAACCTTGCCAAACCCTAAATAGCTAGGGTCAAGTGTGTTGAAGGTCACCTCTGTCTCGCTAGATGGGTTCCATGCTGATTCTTACAGCAGCCCTGCAGATAAAGCTTTTTAGGCATAAGGGTCAGTAGCTGTAGTTCTTCATGTTACCAGATTGATATGCATTGCATAACACACAACATTTGATATTACATTTTGTAGTGTGGTTGATATATGTGAGAAAAAAATACTGAGACCCCATGGGTTATAGGGGTCTATATTAAACCATTGAATGCTTAAAAAAGTGAACGATGATTTATCGAACCCATGTAAGTGAAAGCTTACAATCACGAACATTTAGAACAGCAATTTTGTTCCACAAAACAAAAAAAAAATTTAAAACATTACATAAAGTGGGGGGCTTTGCCCCTGCACCCCCCCCCCAATTTGGGGGGCTGTGCCCCCCACACCCTCCTACTTAAATATACCAACTCCGAGATCGCACTACAATCACAAAAACGGCAAAGTAACAGAAGCAGCCAAGCGATTTCTTTCCCAGGGAAAGAATTTGCTTATATGCCGTTTCGCTATTTTGCCTTTTCGTGCTTTCAAGTTCAATCAAGACGCATTCAAAAGAATGCCTCTTCGATCATTTAATAGGAACCCAGCATATAGTGCTTTGGGGGGGGTGCCAACACATTAATGTATTTTAAATATATGATATGCAGTTAGAGCCCTCAGTTTGCAATGTCTCTACATGTACTTTCATATCATACACAGGGACTGGACAGTAAACAGCAGAAATACAACATAATATAGACATTTCTATAGCTCGAAGAGCAGGGGGTTTGCATGATGGTCAGCAAAGTGTATACTAATGTGAGATGCACCTGTTTGCGCATTGCTACAATTCAATATTAGACTTCAGTCAGAGGTGGTAGGTTCAAATGCCACACTTCCCAAGTATAAAATACTGTTAATTCTTCAATTATGTGTAACTTAAAGGTTTACAGAAAAATCTCTAAAGCAGTGGCACACATGCCCTGCTGTAAACTGTAATCTGTAAACTACCAGCTCCTAACAGATGCACACTATACTACAGATTGCAGCAAGTACTCATTTACATGTGCATATATTGCACATATGTGTGTTCCAGTTATCCAGGTTACAGTTTACAGTAGGGCATGTGTGCCACTGGTATAGAACTTTTACTTTAAACCTTTAAGGTACACATAATTAAAAAAATAAAAGTTATTGTATAGTTGGGAAGCGTGGTATTTGAAGCTACTACCTCTAACTAAAGTCTAGTATTGTACTCTTCATTTGTGCTACAGACTAATGCATGTGGACTTGGTTTTACAGTTGGAATATACATGTTCAATTTGATACAACTGTATAAAATACCAAAAACCTATCTTTGTTTGTGCTATAGACTAATGCATGCATACTTACTTTTACAGTTGAGATATACATGCTCAGTTTGATACAACTGTATAAAATACCAAAAAGCTATCTTTAACTTTTAATGCCACAATAACACTACTCTTCTGCTACATACATACCACGTGCCTCACTCATCCTCACCAATCTAGTGACATGGGTTCTAACATTGCACTCCCTTTCCATGGCAGTTGTGGAAAAAAATAGAACAGAACAGAATACCATTTTGGATACCAGTCATGCCTATATTCAGCTTTTAAGCCTTACAAGTACCAGCTGTAGTTGCTACTCACATATCTGTGGCATGCCTTCCATCCTAAATTACTTGGTCCAAGCACAGATAGTACCACTATTCCTCCAGTGTAGGTCAATAAGGTGGTGCCTACATTGGTCACCAGTGCAGGGGGATACCTGAGGTACTGGTCACAGCCCGGGCCAAACTATCCCAAGTCTCTGACTTATACTGGGACCCAGAATAGTCCCTCTGCAGCAACCTGGCACTGTGGTGTTTCACTAGGAGTCCAGCAAAAAATCTTGGTCTCCTAGACACTCCATTTCTGAGCCTTAAAATCTCACACCCTCTCCATGAATGCCTGCCATGTCTTCCATGGATCAAGAACAATTAAGACTGATATTTTCCACCAATTCCAGTTATCACATTTACTGGGAGTGTGCACACTGTTTAAAAATGTTGTGCACCACTTACCATTGTGCAAATATTGTGCTCAGGGGTGCACACTGCTGAGCAACGTGTTTGCACGGTGATAAGTGGTGTGCAACATTGGCAAACAATACAATTTGAAGGTTATCTGATGTACAGGCAGTTGTGTAAGTGTGTTAGTCAGATATGAAGGCCATGTCAGTCCAAAGAGCAGAAATATACTTACAAGAACATAGTACACAGTATACCCACAGTCATACAGTTGATAATAAATGTGATAATGCATAGATAAATACATAAACAAATAACTGACACAATATTATTGTCTCAACTCTCATACATATACTTAATATCAGCTACACTATATCAAGTGTTATAAGTGAGAGTGATTATAATTGAAAGTGGAACAACAACAAAAGTATATGGATTAAGCTGTATTTCAACCTAGGACCATGGGTATGGTAGTCCTACACTTACACCTGTTTCCACAACAAAGTTAAGAAAACACTTGTTTATGTTCTATGTTGCAGTTCACTGCTATAAACTTCAATGTCACAGCAGTAAAACAAAGGTTGCACACCCTGTACTAGAACCCAGGACCAGCTGTACTCCAGCCCTAAACTTACACCTGCTGCCACAGGATTAGTTACATGACATTGCTTATTTTGGTATTCATTCTTAAGGTCTCACTGTTAAGCAATGCACAGCATCTCTTAGCGGGTTTGCTTGATACCCAATAATATTAATTGAATGCATCCGGTTTCTATTTTTGGCTGTCTGGGTCCTGTCTGATCTTGGGCTCCAATTTGCACACTACTGCACTTCATGCAAACCAAATGAACACAGCCAAACCTGCCATTCATTTTCCTCCATTTCCTATGTTTGCACTAAGTGGTGCAGCATGCAAACACAGGAAAAAGGAAAAAAAAAGAGAGCGAAAAGGATTCTAACTCAGTACCATCTGGCCTCAAAAAGGAAAATGTCAGTGCATTAACACATGCTGCCACAGAGTCAGTTAAGTAGCAGGTGTTTCATAGACTCAATAGTAACTCTCAGACTTTAGCAATGTGGATTGCGTTTGCACAGTGCTAAGCAGTGTGCAAAGCAGTGAATCTTACATGCATATACACTTTGCTAATTGTTGTGCAATGGAAAACTACATATTAATAAGTATTACTGCTGTTTATTGTCCAGTTCTTGTGCATGACATGGCATTACACATGTAAAATAAAATAAAAATGAAGGCTGTATGTCACATATTTACCATAAAGCCATGTATCGCACCCCAAGCACTGCAACCCTGGTGTCACAGTAACTTTTCCACACATATATTACCTACACTACAGAAACTAATATCAATTATTGTGTCAATGCATATCAATCTGGTAACATGCAGAACTACAAGTATCGACCCACAAGCCTAACAAGCCTTATCTGCAAGTCTAGGGAAGGGATCAGCATGGACCTTATCCACAGGAAGATAGTTGAACTTCAAGAAACTTGAGTCAACCCATGTTGTGTTTGTCAAGGATAGATCTTCAAAACGAAACTGTCCTTGCAAGTACAGTAACTGCACGGCCCCAAAAAGGAACAACCCAAGTCAAAAATCCAAGGCCAGCACATAGTGGAGTATAAATTCAAAATTGCTTTATTAAAGCATGTATAAGACAAGCACCAACAGACCGGTTTTGGCTGAAAAAAATAAATAGCCTTCATTAGTGTGAATCAAAACCACAAAAAATACAAGTGCCCTTTTATACTTTCAAACACAATCAAAACTCAAGCTCATTGGTTGTTTATAAATTCTCATTTAAACCAGGTGGAAATAAGCCACCCAACTTAATAATCCACTTTTTTCTTTAGCATTTAGTATAGAATGCCAACCAGCTTTATTGACTCTATCCCCCAACAATTTTATCTATGATCGTGAATCTAAAATTTGGATTATTGTGTACCAATGAATGTTCAAATAGAGCATTACTTGATCTTTTAGTTCTGAGATCAATGCAATATTCCGAAATGCGTAATATGAGTGACCGTGAGGTTTGCCCAATGTAAAATGCTGAGCAAGAACATGTGACAAGTTAAATAACCCAGTCTGTGTCACAATTGGCTAGAAACTTGATATAATAAACTATAGCTGTATTCCTGCTTGTAAATTGTTTAGATTTGACCAACCTGTGACAATGTATACAGTGTCCACAAAGGACACAACCATGAAGTAAATCACCTGTCATGGTTCATTGTATTGAGTCCTGAGTTATTATTTGTCCATGTTTATAATGACTGAATTGAGCCTCTAAAGTTCTGCCCCTTCAAAAAGAAAAAAGACATTTATCATTGAGAAACTCAGATAATTTATTGTCAGCTAAGAGAATATTCCAATGTCTGTGAATACTATCCAATAATATATTGGTATTCCACCCATAAGTAGTAAACAAATGGATGCTGGAATTCCTTGTCTGTTCTTTATCCTTATACATCAATAAATCCTTTCTGTCTAGCATGGACATCCAGTTACTGGCAGTCAGGATACTGCCAGTTTTGTAGCCCCTATCTTTAAACCTCTTAGTTATGTCCTGTTTGAAATACTCATAGTTATCTGGATGGGAACAGATACGTTTCATATGGAGAAATTAAGATTTAGGTATGTTGCGTGTAATGTGTGGTGGATGGAAACTGGATGCATGCAACAAAAAGTTGTATTGTGGGTATTTATGATAAACCTGAGCATCCAAGGTGTTGTTGATATTTCTAGTAATCAAGACATCTAAAAAAGTGATTTGTTGGACATCTTGATTTAATGTGAAATGTATTCCCCCCTTGTTATTATTTAAGTATTCCACAAACTCATGAAGATATTCAATGTCAGCCCTCCAGACCATCCAACAATCATCTAAATATTGTCTCCATATGTCAGTTTCATCCAGATATATGTTATGACTACGATCATAAATAAGATGCTCTTTCACAAAAGCCATAAAAAGATCAGTATAAATAGGGGCAAAAGATGCCCCCATGGCTGTACCCTGAACCTGCCAGTAACATTTGCCTTGATAGTAAAAAACATGTTTAGTAAGTACATGTTCCACAAGACAGATCAAAAATGGATTGAACCCTGGTGGATAGAGTTCAGATCTATATAACCAATGTTCAAGAGCCTGTAACCCAGCACAATGAGGAATGTTGGTATATAAGGCTTCTACATCCAAAGTACATAGCAGCCATCCTGGTTCTAATTGCATGTCTGAGATTATCTGTAAAAATTGGGTGGCGTCTTAGATCCTGGACCTGACCCATTTAAGTAACGGTTTCAGGTATTTGGCCAAAAACTGGGAAAAAGGTTCCTTGACGGAGCCCCTTCCCGGCACAATAGGTCTGCCTGGAGGATGATATAGATCTTTATGTATTTTTGGCAATAAATATAAATATTGACTACTAGGATCAGGCACTGTCAAATGATACAATACTGAATCAAATATAATGCCTTCCTCTTTGGCTGACAAAAGAAATTCATCAATTTGTTTTTTGAACCTGAAACTTGGGTCCAAAGGCATATGCATATAATAATGCCCATCCTTAAGTTGCTTTTCAGTTTCAGCATGGTAATTGGCCAAATCCATGACCACCACAGACCCTCCTTTATCAGCTGGCAAAATAACCACATTTTTGTTATGTTCAAGATCCTGAATGGCCTGTTGTTCAATCTTCGAGAAGTTATTAGACATAATCTCAGATTCCTTAAAATGAAAATGTAGATCTTTGAGGACACATGTTAAAAACCATATGAACATTATGATGCATAGGAGGCATGAAGGTGGATTTATGATATTTAAACATTTCATGCTCCCTAGAACCAGAAGATGAATCAAAATGCAATCTCAAATTTAACAAACAACAAAAGGGGATAACATCCTGTGCAAAAGAGTCCTCAGAAACAAACAAAAAAAAAAAACAGGTACAAAATGTAACCCTTTATTTAACAACTGAAGTTGAACCTGCGACAAAGACTGAGATGAGATGTTTAACACATTAGTAATTCCATTTATTTCTGTTTCACAAGTCTGAGTAGAGTCTCTATGCTGTCTGCGTATACCATGTTTTCTCCCTCCCCTCTATGTCCTTCCCCTAAAGGGTTATGGGAATTCCTATGCTTGGGCACCAGGGATTCTGTGGTGTATTGTATTTCCAAGTCTGTGACTGAGGAAGAATTGTCACCAGATGTCCCACCATAGAGTGTTTTAGATTTTTTGAGGATAGACCTTGGTCTTTTACATTTAAAAGTTTTCCTATCCACATGGTCAAATTTGACATTTTTGTTTATACTGAAGGGTTTCACCCTTTCATAATCTCCCATGTCCCTATGGAATTTATGCATTTTCTTCTCTTTGAGCTATTGTTCCAATGTAAGTAATTCCTGACTAAGTTGGTTTAAACAAGTAGTATAGGAAGGTTGGCCCTCAAACTTTTTGGTTTCCTCACAAATGTTGGCTACCTCTGATATACAAGAATCAATAGAGCGGTCATAGTAGAAAGTTAATATATCAACTAACCCCATAGAGGCCTTTTGTTGGGCCAGAGCCCATTGTGGTGCTAGTTCGGTGTCTATATAAGCCACCAGAGGTTGTATTCGTACCCTAAGCCTCTAGGTGAAACTCCCTTAGCTTGATAAGCCTTGAAATGTCTTAGGTGCCAAACATTAGTCCTTAGTGCTCTCATGCACTTGGTTAATTTTTGAAAGTGAGAGATACATGTATTGTCTGGCTGCTATAGGTCCAGCCCAGTATTGATGTTATTACTGAGTCCCAGTCCAAAATCCCCCAGGTCATCCTTGTCCACTGACAATCCCTGTAGAAGTCTATGCAAATCCATGATGAAAACTCTTAAGACTGGTTATAAAAGATGTGTAATTATAAAATATTTATAAGTGAAAACTATACCAGACCAAAATGTATGAAAATAACAACAAAAGTAATAATAGAAAACAATTTTGAATGGATCCCAATAAATGTGCCAATAATAAGGCTCAAAAATCCACCATAAATGAAATATATACTGGCATTTGTAACTGGTCTGATAGGCCAGGTCCCTAACTATTAATTATATAGTCAAATTAAGGGGATTAATAATATCCAATGCATGTCACAGGGCAAATATAGCCACATACAGGCCCAAACTAAAGGTCTAAATGCAATGCCTACCTCCTAAAAATAAATTATTTTAATAATTTGGCAGTAAAACAGCCAAAATATTAAGGAAGAACAATAATAGCCTTTGCATAATACACCCTTTATCAACCTGTACCTGTTGTATTAGAATACAATCAGTAGAAACTTGGTACGCAATGCTACATTCGCCTATATAGATCCTTTGTGTACATATATATATATATATATATATATAGAGAGAGAGAGAGAGAGAGAGAGACAATATCCAAAATGTATCATACCCACTACAAAGACCATCTGTGAAAATGAATATTATCCATGCCAATACCCAAGCACATAATATGTAAACCCATTCAAAAAATGAGAAAAATGTGAATTGTTCAATGTTCAGGACCCGTAGATAGCATGAATAAACACCTCGCCAGAAGTGTCATTACTTATTGTTCAAATCCTGGATCATACAACCCTATTAACAATGTAACCAATTTTAAATGTGAATAATCCACATGCATATTCAATATCCATAGAATGGTCCCAACCATACCTTAATTCAACCATAGATAATCCTATTGTTATACAATGAATAAAGGATGCCAACCAACAGAATTATGCAACACAAAAATGTAACAATCCTCACTAACAATAATGTAATAATAATGTACCGGCCACTAATAACTATCTCCAAGTTAGGGACACCGACTATTTTTCTAGTATCTCCAAGTTATAAAAGTATACTGCATAATGAAAAATTGGCTGAAAAGCCAATTCAATGGACCAAATACATTCATGAAATGCAATAATGTCGCTTATGTCCATAAGCTAGTTTGGATGAAACTGAACGGACTCTAAAGTAATCTGTGTTTCTTATTTCAAGTCCAAAAGTCCAAAAGGGTTTAGGATATAACCTGAATATGTCCAAAAATTAGAAAAAGTCCCAAGCAAACACTCAGTCCTTGCAAAAAATGTTAGAACAAAGACACCTAATATAAATGGCGTTAGTGAGTATTCACCCGGCCTTAACAAAATAACTAACCTAATAACATAAATATGAACACATAAAAACTTATATCAAACCTGAGTGAGTACTATATTTTTAGAAACAAATATAAATGCTGCCTTTCCGATGATATCTGGCAATAATGGCATTTCAAATTCTTCATTCAACCTTACCAGTGATACAAACTAAGTAAAACAAGCATAAACACAAAACAAATGCCCCAATTATCCTAAGAATGTGAGTCAAGTCTCATAGTAGAGGTAGCTGAAATGCGAAGCTTCAAACCTTAAAGTGTCATAGAGGTAGTTCAATAATCATAAAATGTCCGGATGTTAATGACCCAAACGATCCATTTTGAGTTGTTAAACCAGCCCTGACAGGAAAGATAAAAAAATAATACCAATCAGAACCCAAACGAATAGTCTGTAAATACCAAAAAATTGGCGACTAAAAGCGAACTGTCCTATCAAAGATGTGTATTAAACCCAGTCTCAATATAGAATAATCCAGTATGCTGAATGATGATATAACCAGAAATAACTCAGGTCCTGCAAAAATATTCAGACTGTGAGGTTATGAAGAAATGGGCTTATCAAACAGCTAGTCGACCGGCTAGTCGACCGGCCCAGAAAGATCAAAATAATCCCAGAAGTTCCAACATAGGCACACACTAGTGAACAAAATAGTAAAAACCTGGTCAAAAAGCTGGCAGAAGCTGATATAACCATGAGCTTGAGTCCATCAACACAGAATTGGAGGTACAACACACCACAGGCCAACAGCAAGGGAAACGGCAACTGCAAAATGAAACTGTCCTTGCAAGTATGGCAAGTGCACGGCCCCAAAAAGGAACAGCCCAAGTCAAAAATCCAAGGCCAGCACACAGTGGAGTATAAATTCAAAATTGCTTTATTAAAGCATGCATAAACCAAGCACTAACAGACCGGTTTTGGCTATAAAAATTAAATAGCCTTCATCAGTGTAAATCAAAACCAGAAAAAATACAAGTGCCCTTTTATACTGTCAAACACAATCAAAACTCAAGCTCATTGGTTGTTTATAAATTCTCATTTAAACCAGGTGGAAATAAACCACCCAACTTGATAATCCACTTTTTTTTAGCATTTAGTATAGAATGCCATACTATCTATGTTCAGTTATCCAAGGCCTTTGACAATATCCCCCATTCATGTCTTATAGTGAAAATGTCCCATCTGGAAATTCAGCCATACAGTACCAACTGGATAGGCAACTATCTCACCAACAGAACACACACTCTCAAAGTTGGAACTGCACCTCCAGCACTAGCCCACTCACTAGTGGAATACCACAAGGATCTGTGCTGGGCCATCAACTCTGTGGATACTACTTCCCTGAAGTGCAGCCAATGGTAGATGGCCTGTGATTTGCCACTTAGCAGATGACTGTTATTTAGACACACTCATATAGATTCCTCCAGTGATGGTATTATATTACAGAAGGGGCTGACAGAGACAAATGACTGGTGCCAGTCTCACAGACTGAACTTTACAACAAAGAATGCCTCATTGTCCCCTTTGGCAATGAAGTACCCCTTCATATTATGATATACATAGCACCCCTCTCAGCTCAAACACAGTGTTGTGATACTTGTGAACACACGTTCCTAGCAATCTACACTTTCATAACTATGTGTCCATAGTGGTGAAACATGCATTATGCACTGTGGTACATCATACATATGGACATCACATCCAAGACCAGTGAGGTCATAGCTCTGTTGTACTCCACCCTTATCAGACCACTAATTGAGAACAAGGCTCCCTTCTGTCTGTACCTCACCAGACAACAGCAGCAATCGGAGAAACAGTAGAGGTTTGTGACTGGGAGCATGCAGGTCTTCCAAACATCACATACATGAAAAGACTACAATACCTGTCACTCTAGTCAGTTTCGTGCAAGCCTATGCCTGACCTACAGTGAAGTCTCAGACCCTGCCCTAATAGAAATGCTGGACATCTGCAAAGCAAATGGGACTAGAATAGCTTGGGTCAGGATTCTCAACCTAGCCTGTGGCATAAACAGAACATGCTGGGCAAACAGGTATATCCCCCAGTTTCTCACATACCTCTGTAATAGACTCTCACTGCATGTGAAGCAGTGATCCTCAATGAGCCTGTTGAAGTGCAACCTTCACTACTGGTTGGGTGATTGTAAAGTCACCTCTGGGCTGGCACGCATGTCCCTCAGTGACAGGCCCAGTTGTTGCTGCTCACAAAATTGCACTGCTAACAATGACCATCTAAATATGCTTAATAGGTGTACTTGTGTTTTTACAAAGCTAGGCTTCTATTGCTTCATGTATACTCAGAATCATGTACTCATAAAAATTACAAATACAATATGTGAGAGATGCAGCTATACAATGAATCTAGAATAAGTGCTCCCTCTCTCAGGTAACAACAAACCAGATATCAAATAGGTTGTCAGCACACATACTTCACCTGCTCAATAGACCAAGTGCACAACACATAAACCCACATATGCAGAGGTAGTCATTAGAAGCTTACCAAAAGAGCAGAGATTTTGCAAATGCACACCTTCTGCACACATTACAATCCCAATGGAAACCAGCACACATAAAACCAAATGTATCAGTGTGTCAGCTATTAAGCCGTTAAGGCAAAACATCTGTAAACAAATGTCTTGGTCATAGGCAAATCCATAGTGAGACACATGGATGTCCCCCTCACCAGGCTGTAGAATGAGAAAGTCAAAGTCAGCTGCCTATCAGGTGCCAGGATCTGCAATAAAGTCTCTTAACAACAAGCACAGTTACACCTCTGTTGTACTCCATATTGAAGCTAATGACTTGAAACATACCTCACTGGACTATATGAAGAGAGATGTGACTGAGCTCTCAGGTTATCTGTCCCAGACAGGTATGTTCTTAGCGCTTAGTAGCATTCTATCTTCAGCCAGGATGATGACCCAATACAAACAAAATAATTATTGACTTCAACAATTGGCTTAGCTACTGGTGTCAATCCAGAGGGATCCAGTATTTGTCAGCCTGGGATGATATGGTCAACAGACCACACTGCTTTGCCAGGGATGGTCTTAATCTGTCACCTCTTGCCTTTTGGTTACTGGCCAAGGTAATTGCCAGCTCATAGTGCCTTTTTTAAGCAATGTCATAAGAACAAAATTTCTGATGTAAGAATATCCTCAAAAGACAAACTCGAAGTTATGCTGCTTAATGATAAAAGTGTAAATCAGAAACTACACTAAATGGAGGCACTACTTATTTGGGAAGATGTCAATGTTTGTGCAGTCACAGAGACATGGTTTAGGGCCACAGAGAGTACTCCAGCCATGAAAGGCTATAATGCCTTCCACATGCTCAGTCCACAAAATGAAAGTGAAAGAAACAAAGGAGGAGGTGTATCTATTTCCATGAAAGACAAATACACCTCAAGACTAGTTAAGCAGTACGACTCCCTAGAGTTACTCCAAGTCCAACTCACTGTAAGAAATACCCCTCCACATCATTGTTAGGTACAGCTCCACCAACATGAGCCATGAAAACCACACAGTGCCTTCCTACACCTACTTGAGTCACTCATAATACAGCCAAACACTCTAGGCATGGGTTACTTTAACTATCCTTCCATCGATTGAGATACATATATGAGCTCAAGCACACTCAGCCTGAGGTTTCTACACTTTGTAAACACAAATGCTCTGGAACAGTTAGTCTGCACCCTCACAAGGGGATGGAATGTCCTTTACCTAGTACTCACCAACATGGGAGTTCACTGCACCATCCCATGTGTGTTGAAAAATGTCTCCAAAGCAAACTATAGCCCTCTAAGTGATGGCATACATAGTTTCAACCCACCTGCCACCAATGACAGCAAAGACTCCTATACAGAGGTGTACACAAATGCCTTGTATAAACAGCTTTACAGGTGTATAGACTTAGCCACACCAGAATGGATCAAAACTTGCTCACACAAAAAAAAAAAGCTGCCATGGTGGATGTCTAGTATAAACAGATTATACAACAGGAGAAAGAAACTGATCTCCAGGAATTAGACAGAACAGTCTTAGCAGAAGAATACCCTCCACAGTTTTAACAAGCAAATGAGATATCTTGTAAAATCCTCTAAAGCTAATTATGAAACTGAATTAGTATCCATAGCTAAGGATGATCATGAGGTATTCTTTAACTATGTCTGTAATGAAAAAGAGGAGGCACAACTTTACATCAAATTCATAGTGGACAGTACCAGTCATACTGATCCTGAGGACATTGCCAACCTGTTAGCAGATAGGTTTGACAAAAATTTCACACTCATCTCTCCAGCAATTATACCTCAAAGCTTACCTGTCACCAGTTCTCTACCTATTATCTCCAAATAACAGGTCATAACTACACCCGCAAAGGCCAAAAACACAGCCTCTATGAGACAGGATAACATCCCAGGCTGCTTACTAAATGGTGTAAAGCAAGAGTTAGTGGAACCACTGGGTACTCTCTTCAACCACATATTAAGTACTGGCTTTGTCCCAGCAGAGTGGAAAACAGCCACTGTACTCCCCTTGCACAGAGGTGGTCCCTCAACTGACCCGGGGAACTATAGACCCATAAGCCTGACCAGCCTTGTCTGTAAGGCCATGAAGAGAATCATCTTCAACCTTATCAACAAGGACATTGGTGACCTTCAAATTTTTGACCTGACCCAGTTTGGCTTCCTTAAGGGCAGATCATGCCTGTTAAACTTAGTGGAATTCTTCACTAGTGTCATCAAAGCCCTGGATGAAGGCAAATCAGTACAGACTGCCTATCACAACTTAGCCAAGGGCTTTGACATGGGGTCTATATTATAACCTTGTAAATGACCAGAGTGGTGACAATGAACACCAGGAAACAGGATACTGTGCTGGAAACACTTGATTTATTGAAATAAAAAAAAAGTTAGCGCTTTCAGTACTGCATCTGTCTTCATCAGAACATCGGACTATAAAATTGTTGGACTTATATATCACAGTTAAGCTAAAACTAAAAATAATTAATAATCAAATTAATCAATTAAGTCAATTGTTAATTGTGATACAATACATAAAAAAAAATATATCAACAATATATGCAGTACTAAACAAATTTCCCAATTATTAGAAAACTTGAACATATAATTTCACATAAATTCATCCTATAAAAATTGTTCAGTACTTGATGTACAATAAAATATATTAAAGAAAAAAAAAATAAGAACACACAAATGGAATATGACTGCGGTCTGTCTTCCCACATAATAACTCATACAGGTTTGACAAACATAACTATATATGATGACATGTTAACAAATTATATTTAGAGAAGAGAATCTCTTTGCTCTTAAAGTTTTTTTTCAGAGTAAGGTGTATCCATCCATAATGTGGTTGCAATAATTGCATTCTAGTACTTCTCTAGTACCCGCTCTTCTTCCTGTTGTTGTTGGAAAAATTCAATTTTATTCTATTATTCTTTTAAATTTTTCTTTTTTATTAACAAAATAAATATGGTCTCAGTAATCTCTTTTGATTGTCTGATCTATC
Source organism: Protopterus annectens (assembly GCF_019279795.1). NCBI lineage: Eukaryota > Metazoa > Chordata > Ceratodontiformes > Protopteridae > Protopterus > Protopterus annectens. Next base: position 522,150,876 of record NC_056731.1, read on the forward strand.
ATCAGTCATGTTGTTTTTTGTTTTGTTAATTTGTTTTCTAAACCTCTGGAATATTTACCATATTGATAATACATGATCTAAGTGTATGTATTGTAGTCACTGTCCCTGCAGTCTGATTTATCTTTTTTTGTCCCTGTCATCACCTGTGGGATTTAGATAATATACCCCCCCCAACAAATGGATAATACATGATCTAGTGTATGTATTGTTAGTCACTGTCCCTGCAGTCTGATTTATCTTTTTGTCTGCTACCACCCCTGTGGCAAAGAATTTAGATATACCCACCCCCAACAGTGGTTCCCCATTCCTTCTTGACATAGCCTGTAATATCATTCACCATCTTGAATGGATACCCCTTGTCCAGAAAAACATTATGCGCCTCTCCGTGGTCATAACGGGCAGCGAAAAAAATCAGACAGAGGAATTAAAGAAAAAAGTGCTTTTACTCACCATGTGTGTGTACACTACATCATTTGAAACAATCGGGCAAGGATATGATGGATGAAAATTCAATCATTGTGTAACAACATTCATCATGCATGATCACAAGGGTGGGGGGGGGGGGTGTTTTATGATAATCTTTTGAACAATTCTACACAGTACACACCTTCCATCAATCAATGAATAAATATAAGCCACAGTCGAATTGATTCTGTGGAACACATAATGAAAGATTCTTGGGAGTTCCTGGGCCTGTTCAAAAAATTATTATCCCCTTACTACGAGGGGAGCACTACAGACAGAAAACGGGGGCCCCATGGCACTGCATGTGGTTATTTACACTACAGCAGTGCACACACATACAACACCAAGAGGGGCATTCAAGGGACAGTGCATTTTGGGCTGCCCGGATGACCACAGAGAGGCATAATGGACCATTGCCCACAGGTGATAGCAGGACAAAAAAGATCGAATTTCAGTACAACACCCAAAAGTGAAGAGGCGGTACTTAGAAGATGGTGGCCAATGCAATTTGCAACTTATGGATACATACAGGATACATTACTAAAAACTGTTTTATTATGTGGGGAAGACAGACCGCACTAAAGAATAGAGATGTTCAAATTTGCGATTTTTGGACGTTATACCCCAATCCTAGAGGGGGGCAACATAAAGGCTGGGGGGGGAGGGAGAGATTAGGTTTATTTTGATGCTGCCTGCCCCCCCTGGCCTTTAATGAAATGAAATGCTTGGTTAGGCTTTTTTGTTTAATTTCATGTCATTCTAACAAAATTGGAGGGTTATCCCAAGTATGTGTTTAGATTTATAGAAGGCACATGTTATACACCTTTAGTTCCTTTAGTAGCAAGGTGCTTGCTGTGTTTTTTTATTTAGGGCGGTTTTTTTATTAAACTGTGATAATAAGTCAAACAATTTTATAGTAATGTTTCTGATGAAATTAGATCAGTACTGTAGAAAGCTTTATTTTTATTTTTCAATCTGTTTCCTGGCGTTCATTGTCACCACTCTGGTCATTTACAAGTTTGTTGTTTCGCTGGGATTTTTCGTCTATATTATAACATCGAAGTCTTAAAACTTTGAATGTTATAATATCGAACCCATTCGATCGAAAGACCATAAAATTGAACACATGGAATAGCGAATTTTTTCCCAGGGAAAAAATTTGTTGTTCCGACAAACATACACACAACACAAGCACACCAAAATAAATAATTCACACACATAAACTTCACAAAACCCTACACTAAACCATACATACACTACTAGCTATCCACTTACCTTAACTCAACCCTAACCCTAAGGTTCGTAACTACAGCACACTCACCTTACCTGCTCCCTAACCCTAAAGTCCCTATCGCACACTCACCTTACCCGCTCCCTAACCCTATGATCCCTAACTATCGCACACTCACCTTACCTGCTCCCTAACCCTAAAGTCCCTATCGCACACTCCTCTTACCTGCTCCCTAACCCTAAAGTCCCTATCGCACACTCACCTTACCCGCTCCCTAACCCTAAGGTCCCTATTGCACACTCACCTTCATTTGCACACTTACCTTAACCCGGTCCATAACCTTCACTCCACAGTCGAGGAAATAGCAAAGCTGCAGAAATGGTCCGCCGAATACTTTCCCTAGGAAAGTATTCAATATTCTGCAGCTTCGCTATTTTCAGCGTTCAGTGCAGAGGGGTCGATATTATAACATTCGAAGTTTTAAGACTTCGATGTTATAATATACACCCTTTGACATGATCTCCCACTCAGGCATCTGTGAGAAACTCACCCAGCTGGGGATTAACCCATATTTCATTAGATGGTTAGCCAACTGGTTCACCAAAAGAACACATGCAGTCATACATGGGGATTCCACCTCTACCAGCAGACCTGTTACCAGTGGTGTTTCACAAGGGTCTGTGCTTGCCCTCCTACTGTTTGGAATCTATTTCTCAAAAATTCAGGTGATAACAAGTGACCTATGGTGCACCAAGTTTGCTGATGACTGCAGACTGTGTGCAATCATTGAATCCCCAAACATATTAACACACTGCAAAATGGGCTGACATATATAAATAATTATTGCCAAAACCACAGACTTAACCCCAAAAAACATGCACTATTATCCCTTTTGGCAAAGGAAAGATACCTGCAAATTTCATTATTAATAATATCCCCTAAGTTCCAGCACAATGTTGACAGATTTGGGAATGCAGGTTGGTAGCAATGTCAGCTTTGATCAGCATATGTCTACAGTGGTAAAGAAGGCCTTTTATGTTGCACACCTCATAAGTAAGGACATGGCATCCAAGACTAAGTATGTTATCAAGCCACTGTACTCATCCCTCATCAGATGAATAATAGAGTACAGTGCATCTGTTTGCATGTAACTCATCAGACACCTGCAGCAGCTAGATATACCTAAAAGGTTTCTCACCAAAAAAAAACAGGGACTTCAATACATGACCTACATGGGCAGACTGAAGGCCCTGTCACTGTACTCTGTATCATACAGACTGTTGAGAGGCAACTTGTGCCTGGACTACACATCACTCTTCAACCCTGCCTTAATGGAAATGTTGCACCTCTGTAAATCAAATGGGATAAGACTCACTCACTATAGGGACCTTAACTTAGCCTGTGACATCAACAGGATATGCTGGAGAGACAGATATGTCTCCCAGAGATTGGCACTGCTATGGAACAAACTCCCAATTCAAGTGAAACTGAGCTCCTCGATAACCCTATTTAAGTGTCACTTGGCCACTTGGATGGGAAATTGTAAAATTACCCAGGGGTTTCACCTATGTCACTCTTAGACAGGGGCAACCAGTGCTGATAATGGATTCACAAATGTGGACTACATATCTTAGTCTATAATGGAACAATGGTACAAGTTCACTAGGCTTAAAAAGGCCCTAGGGCCATTAGCCTAGTAACCTCCTATGAATCTATGAACACAGAGCCATCATGTTAGTAGCCTCATATGACCCTATGAAGCTATGAAGCTATACAGGCCTGCCAAATTTTTTTCTGACACATATCCTGCTGATGTCATATACTATAAGTTCAGTTGCAGTCTTGCAAAAGTCAGACTCGTGCTGTGGTGTTTGCATTAAGTAATGTGTTCTGTAGTCTGTGTACTTAGGTAGGGGTTCTGTTCTCACTGCAGTCAGCTGTATGTGTGTATGCTCTTGCTTGACATTACAGAGAGCCTTTTATCACAGCAGTGGGATACTTATATTACAATTTTCTCAACAGACACTGCTGATGCCATTAGCTATATCAGATTTTTGGATATGCAGTCATCCCACCAGGGCATGGTAAGACACTGGCCTGGAGGCCAGGAGACATCATCTCATCCTATACCAGACAGATTACAGTAACATGGCTTTTAATCTATCCACATACATTATGGCATGGTTTGTAGGCCCTGTGTTATCTTGCTGAGAAAGCCCTGTGGTCTCTCCACCTGCTGCATGTGTCTGTTGAGGTACATGCAAAAGAGATGATTACACTGTATTACTGTTCTGATGAGGTTTGACTACAGTGGTGTCATACAATCCTAAGGGCTGAATATGATGGCATGACTTATGATCTGCACCAAACGTTTGTCCTGGAAAATCATTAAAGAGAGAAGTTAGAAAGTAATGATGCACATTGCAGTTTCTGACTTCACAACCCTTACAAGAGCATTCACTATAAAGTTGTGAAATGTTGAAGCTATCAACTCTCTAACTTTCCAAGGCCAAATATAAGTCAAAGGTACAATAAGCAGTTCAAAAACACAAATGCAAATACACTAAGCACTAAGTTAGCTATGCACCCTGAGAATCAGACACAGCTTTTGTTTCCCTGAATCCAAAATATAGAAAACAGGGATATGACACAGTTATCATCACTTGCACACGGTGTTGTGTGTGTGTGTGTGTGCGTGTGTGCGTGTGTGCGTGTGTGTGTGTGTGTGTGTGTGTGTGTGTGTGTGTGTGTGTGTGTGTGTGTGTGTGTAGGCATGGGCAGGAAGCCTAGGCTGACACAAAAGGTCAGTGAGTGTGTAAGAGTAAGAAGGAGTAGAAAGCAGACATTGGGATAAAACAACAAATGGCCAGTGAGACAAAATGAGTAACTGTTGTGTGTGTGTCTGTAGGGGTTCTCCGGATGAAATTGCTGTGTGAGTGTCTGCATGAAAACAGCCAAGCTCTTTGCTATCTCTATGTCTTGGTCTGTCCAACAAGTGTGAGCCATGAATAGTAGAGGTGGCAGTTCATCATTGTCATTCCCAACCACGAGATCTGGCTCTGACAGGAGTTGCACTGGCATGTCCATGCCCACAGTCAAATACAGTGCTGCTACCTCAATGTGATTGATGTCTACTGGACATGGATGTCCAGGACCATGACTCCTTGACCTGCTACATCTTGGTATGGATAGCACCCTCACTGACAGAGTAGTGGGCATACTGCCACTATGGGAGTGTGATCAGGCACGACAACATTGGCTGACAGCAGATGATGTGGCTAACCTAAACTCATGAGGATGCCATTCCCCTCCCAGCAGACATTCCATCACAGACACTGCTCATTCCATGAAAGACGCCCATTGGTCCATCACAGACACCCCTTGTTCCATGTCATTCATCTGATCCAGTGAATCTGCAACATGGTGGAGGCAGTCAAGCATGTCAGACTGTGCCACATCCACAACCCTGAGCATTTGTCTGGAGCACCTATGGGAATGTGTCTGTGCCTCCAGGATGGCCCTAAACATACATTGAGTGGCACAGAAAATGACAATTGCATCAGTTGGAGGAGGTACAGCAGGCCCCCACCAAGCACCCCTATCAATACTCCTGTGTAGCACCTTGCCCAGACTTTGGCTATGGCCAGACTCAACAGCCATTGAAGCCGCAGTAGCCACACTTCCCTGCTGATCAATGTCCTCACCCTCCACTTGTCCAATATCTGTGGACTCAGTGGACTGGGTAGGTGCAGGCCTAATGGCTGTGTCCAATGGAAATGCAAAGGATGGCTGTATGTCTACCTCCATGCAGAATCAACCTCTGCACCTCCCCTACTGTGGCTTAGTTTGGCCATCATCATCATCATATTCTGCTGATGCACTGACATCAGGTGTAACAGGGCCTACACTCCCACTGTCATGTTCACCTATGATAAAAAACAAGAAACACGGGAATAAATTAATACCTGCAGTACCATAGTGCAATATATGCTAGCAAACTAACAGTGCTTCCACTATTACAGACAGTACAACAATACACACAATAGGGCTTAGATCAAAATCACACACTTCAATGTTTCTTTAAAGTGATCAGAAGTACTGACATAAACATATTTAATTTACCATGTGCAGGAGATGTACTGTGCTGTAGTTCAGAGTCAAGTAAGAAGTTAAGCAAGAGTTAAGGGCAACCTCATCACAATTAAGATTAATACAGGGGGTAATACATTTACCCCTTTATGTGTGCCTTAACTCTATTTTCAACAAGAACATAGCTGACAACTCCAACCTAAGCTTATAATGGTAGGAATTTTCGATCCCCTCCAAAAAAGACATGTGATATAGAATTAACTTATTCATTTTAATTGCTTTTCTGTACAACAGTATTCAACTGTTCAAATAACAATGCCTACCTGAAAGCTCCACATGCTTGCTGTCTCAGAAAGTGTTGTGCACACATCCATTACATGCTTTACTGCACTCTCATGGGAGTAGTCTGGATCTCCGATATTTGCCAGGAAATCTTCATTGGGGGTTAGTGGTTGTTTCCTAACAGGCCTAGCCCCGGTAACCATTTGGTTATGGCCCACTGCAGCTGCTAACCTCTGTGCACATGTTATCATGTCAGTGGCCCTGTGGTGCATCTGTTTGTATGTTCTACTGTGTCCACCCATGGCATTGAGGTCTTGGACAATCTGCTGCCATATTCTCATCCTCTGTGCAATATCTCACCATCTCCTTTCCAGGAGAAATGCACCATATTGCCAAAACTCATTGATAATTACTTGATTTTCAGCATCAGTGAAGGGGGGTCTCTGTGGATTGACACACCTGAGTGATATAATTGTAGGTGTCCTAAAAGACAATAGTATAATACACATGAGTATCATATAACTACAAAATAACTGTTTCCAGATAAAACAGAAAAGATAACCAGTCAGTATTACCAACTGGAGAAACATAAAACAGTCTAGAGATGTGAAATACTAACAACAGGTCGGATGCAAAGCAAGGAGAGTAACAAGAGCAACATATCCTTGTTTGTGTGCCATAACAGTAACTCACCCCCCCACAAAAGAGCAGTTCATTCTTCTTCGTCCCATAACAGTAACTCATCTTTACTCACCCCCCACACACACACAAAAGAACAGGCAAATGACCCATTTTGCTAACAAAACATCTTTGAAATGCTAAAAGTGCTATCAAAGGACCCGTCCCTGAAACATTTGTACATATTTATCACACAGCATTCCATTTCCATTTGTATGTATTGTCAATCATGTGAACCTTTGAAATGGCTTGGCAAACATACCCATGCCATCAGTACATTTCTAACTAATGCATACAGATAAAAGTGAGAAAGCCTTTGCTTCACATTATTCTTAAATACATTCCAGCTTATGCAGTATGTAGGTGACAAAATGAGAGCATACCTGATGAAAGTCAGTACTCCTCTGTACAGAAATATCCTGAAGAAAAAGTGTCTTTGCAGTATTCCAAACATATACAACTCTCCTCACCATCAGTTTGGCTATTTACATGTTTGCCTTTTTATAATGCTGTAGATTATTAATGGATTGCATCTGTCTTTGTCTGTATTTCATGGATGCTAATTACAGCATAAGCAGATGAATTACATGCTAATCAACCAATCCAACATGGTGGAGCTATTCAACAAGCTATAAAGCATCCATCTAGACTCCCTACTTTTTTTTTCCTACAGATGTCAAAACTTTTGGAGTACAGACAAGGAAAGTCTACACAGACAAAATGTTAAGGGCTGCTGCTGCTTTAATCCATTTGCATGTGTTAGATGCTGAAGCCAATGCTGCTGCTTCTGCCAACAGGCTTAGACCGAGAAGAAGATGAGTTTTCAGCTCATGTTTAACTTATCACAACCTGCATGGTGTGGAAAATGTAGAGCACTACAGGTTAGACAAGGACACACTACAGGAACTTTGCAACCTCTGCTACACTCTTCTCAGAGCCAGAGCCAACCAAGGGGAACTCATCCCAGTGGAAACTAAGATATGTGTAGCCCTTAAAATCTTTGCTACAGGTACCTCTCAGAGACCAACAGGGAACAAATTAGGGGTGTCATAGGCATCAGCATCCAGGATTCTCCATTAATTCCTGGATGCTATGCTCCAACATGCCAGTGAGAACATATATTTTCCCCATAGCTCTGAGTAGAGGGCCAGCAATGTGCAACAGTTCTACCAGGTAGCACCCCACCCTGATGTACTGGGTGCCATAGATTGCACTCATGTAGAAATGAAGGCACCACCTGGGGAATAGGATAAGGTCTACATTAAAAGAAAGGGCTACCACTCTATCAACTGACAAGTCATGTGTAATGCCAAGAGAATTATCTTGAATGTGTGGGCTGGAAACCCTGGCAGTTACCATGACTCACATATCTGGCACATCTCCCGGCTCTACCAGACGTTTGCTAGGGGGGATATCCAACAGGGTCATTTATCCGGGGATGCAGGCTATGCACTGTAACTGTGGCTGATGACACCCATCAGAAATTCACACACACTCATGGAAGAACATGATAATGATGCACATGCTCAAACCAGAAATGTCATACAGCGTGTGTTTGGGCTGATGAAGTCACAGCTCCTGTGCCTGGAATACATCTTGGGTAGCCCTGCAGTACAATCCATGGATAGATACAGAAATCTTCACAGTATGTGTCATGTTATACAACATAATCCTGAGGAAACAGCTACAGCTGGATCAGCAAAGGGAAAGGGGCACACATCCCACCTCCAATGCCAAGGTCACCACAGTCACAGGCAGATGAGGAGTCAGAAGGGGAACTGCAAGCTGCTATGGGTGTAGGCAGACATAGGTGTGCTCAGTATGCCCTTGCATTGGCTAAGATACAACGAATAGCACACTCACTCCCCACCTTTGGGCCTCCTACTCACATTCAAATAGTAACATCAATGCCAGGCAACTCATACAACCTATACCTTCCCATGTATTGGCTGTGCACTGCTTTTACCAGACAGAGTCAGCCCTGAAGTAACACTGTGGCAACTGCTGCATTTACAAGATTATTCCTGAACCTGGAGTGTATTGTTTAATAATGTTATGGCATATGCTTGTATTTCCTCACTTGGTACAGTAAGCAAGTAAAAGTGGGAGATTTGTACAGAAATTACCTTAACATGTGACAGCAGAGATTATTTGACTTATATTTGTTCATTAGTAAGTAGTAGGCATCAGACATCAGAGATTCACACAATAATACTTCGCAAAAGTACTGATGTTCACTGCATGCCCTCAGTTTAGCACCATACATTTGTACTGGAAAATCATTAAAGAGAGAAGTTATAAATAATGACATACACTGCATTTTCTGATTTCACAACCCTTACAAGATCAAACAACAGGCAGGATGCAAAACAAGGAGAGTAACAAGAGCAAAATATCCTTGTTTGTGTCATAGCAGTAATTTACATTTTCTCCCCCACAAAAGAACAGTTCATTCTTGTTTATGTCATAACACTAACTCATGTTTGCTCATCCCAAGGAACAGTCCATGCTTTTTTGTTCCATAACAGCAACTCAGCCTTATCCGCCCCTGAAAGAACAGTGTACTAGTGTATGTGCCATAACAGTAAGTCACCTTTGCTCCTCCCCAAAAGAGCATTCTATGCTTGTTTATGCCATCTAACCTGTCCTTCAATTGTTGGCAACTGCATCTCATATTATTCCCAGTTAATATCCTCACACATTTTAAGACCAATGATATAGAATGGCTTACACACTGCATGTGTCAGAGTACTGGTCAGATAACTGATGAATGGCCAAGAAATACAGAAAGATAAGACAGAGCTGTATATTTGCAAGCAAAAATCACAACAGGTTGTGTGATCACTAAGTGTACTACATCCAAATATAATACATTTAATAAACATACAAATAACAGTTTATGTTTTGATATCAGAGTACATTATGTTGCAGCTGGTTGTGTGAAGAATGACTTCAGTTCTTTGCTGCAAAGCTGTTTGTGTAACAAAGAGGGATAATGCACCCATCCTGTTTTCTGAAGTTGCATTGGAATGAGAGTTGAAATCCAGACCAATGTAGAAATACCTCATGTGTACTAACAGTTTCTACTGTGTATGTCATAGATTGCTTTTCCTCATTTCAAGCATCTCTCCCTTTTTTTACTGGATAAGTAGATCACCCAGAAACTAGACAGCCAAAAATGGAAACTTGATACATAGGTTCACAGGTGTGTACTAGGCTAATGGCCCTGGAGCCTTTACATTCCTAGCCCATAGGATAACCCGGGTATCATGCCACCCAACCTTAGTTTCCAGTACCTCTGTCGAGTAGAGCCACTGGAGTGATCCTCGGGGTGAATTTTCTATTTCCCATCCACTCATCAAGATTTCTCTTGAAGAGGCACAGTGAGGTGCTCTGTTTGACATGTATGGGAAGTCTATTCCATAGCATGGGCAGTCTCTGGGTTATGAACCTGTCCATCCAGCACATTCTGTTGATTGTGGTAATGAAGTTGAGGTCTCTGGAGCATGTGGTGCAGAGGGATTGGGATTTCTTTAGATGTAGCATTTCTAACAGAGCTGAGTTAGACATGGCTTTGTAAATCAAGCAGAGATCTCCTCTAAGTAGACAATATGAGAGAGAGAGAATAGTTGGGTTTTTTTTGAGTCTGTCCATATAGGACAAGTGTTTAACTCATTCCCTCCAGTAGAGCTCTATTGAGTGTGTACCTTTAACTCCCAGTGGGTGTGGCTTCAGCCTTTAAAAAATTAAGTTATCACCTTACAGCACTAAAAATACTAATTGACAGAGGTCATATATCAATACAATTGTGTTTTTCATCATGTATGTTTCCAGATAAAATATTCTGAGACCTTGTATGTAGAATGGTTTTGCAATTATTAATGCAAATATGAACAGGCACTATTTGATGCCTAGAGGCACAGTAGGGTATAACTGAAGAAACACCCGGAGACGTCACTCAGCTGTAATGAGTTAAGGCCTAGGATCCTCTTTGTGAGGTACATCTGTGGCCTCTCCAGTTGTTACAAGTGTCTAGTGAGGTACATGCCAAATGGGCATTGTACTCGATGACTGGCCTAATGAGAGAATAATAGAGAGAGACAATGACCTCTTTCTTCCTTGATGCAAAACCCTTAGAATGAGATGTACTGTGGTTCAGTGGACTACCATCGAATTGGTAGTTCATGGGAACTGGGTTTATCCCAAAGGGGATGACGACGCATTTTTTGGCATTGAGCTTAAGGCCATGGTTCTGACACCAGTTGTTGGTCTCAGTGAGGCCTTTCTGTAGGGTGTCAACATCACTTGGACCATTAATAATGACTCCCAACTTGCAATCATCTGTGAACTTTGTCAGCCAGAATCCTTTTGTGTTGGACTGGACTTCTGAGAAGTAGATATCAAACTGGAGAGGACCCAGGACTGATCCCTGTGGGACTCCACTTGTGACTGGTCGGCATTCTGACTTGGAGTCAGCTACTTTCACACTGTGGGTTCTATCTGTGAGCCAGTTTGCAACTCATCTAGTTGATGCCTAGCTTAGGAGTTTTTCTATGATTTCTGCATGGAGAATAATATCAAAATCCTTGGCCAGATCAAGGTAGGCTGTATGAACCACCTTGCCTTCATCCACAGCTCTGGTGACTGACTCAAAGAAGTTGACCAAGTTGAGCAGGCATGACCTATCCTTCATAAAACCAAACTGTGTGAGATCCAGAGTTTGGTGATTCCCTATATCTTTGTTTATTAGGTCCATGATTATCAGTTCGATAGGTTTGCATATCACACTTGTCAGGCTAATGGGGCAATAGTTCCCAGGGTCTGTAGTTGCTCCTCCTTTGTGGAGAGGGATGACTATAGCAGTGCACCATTTGGTAGGGACAAAGCTTGAGGTGAGGCTGTGATTGAACAGAGCACAGAAGTGAGGTGCCAGTTTACTCTGTAGTTCATGTAGAACACAGCCATGGATATTGCAAGGTCCAATCAAAGCTGTATTCTTGGCCTTGGACAGTGCTGTTTTAACCTGTGCAGCAGTAATACTGGGTGCCTGGCAATCTATTGGTATTGTGATTGGTCCTTTGCAGGGGAGAGGGGTAAAGTTTGCACTGAATCTGTCAGCCAGTATATTGGCAATATCTGTTGGCTCAATATAGGAGGTACCATTGTGCAGTAGCTCAGAGCAAATCTGGGTATTGGCGTGGAGGTTCTTTACATAACTATAGAAGGTTGTCTTTACTATCTGCTGTAATTCCGTTTTCATAGCTTCCTTTAGAGGATTTGATGAGGGATCTCAACTTTTTGTTGAGGGTGATAAGGGAGTTTTTCCAGTCTTGAGACTTCACCTTATTCTGCATCAGTTTCCTCCTTCTGTTATACAGTTGGTTTATGGCAGTGGACCACCAGTTTGGCTTCCTTTTTTTGGAGGAGAGCATCTTAGTTCTATTGGGTATGGCGAGATCCATGCATTTGTGTATGTGTTCGTACAGTACATTGGTGTATGATTCGGTGGTCATGCAACCATTCTCCATTTGCATGGGTGCTGTGAAGTTAGCCACCTCTGTCTTTAGGAGCTCAAAGTTAGCATTGAAGAAGTTTTTCATGGTAGTTACCTTTGGGGGGGATGGGAGGGATGTGGATTTACAAGATGATTAGTTTGTGGTCGAATCTAACCAGGGAGGAGTTGACTATTGGTGTAAAGCAACAGTCGCCCATGTTAGTAATGACCAGGTCAGGGATATTGCTACCTCTAGTAGGGGTAAGAACGAGCTGGTCCAGGGCATTGTAATTAATGAATTCCAAGAAATGTTGGGCAGGTGTATTGATACATGAGTAGTTTTCCCAGTTAATGGAGGGGTAGTTGACGTCACCCAATATTAATGTGTTACATTGGACCCTAATATTCCCCAGGGTGCTTAGGAACATGAAGTTATTGTCTTGGGACAATGTTGGGGACCTATAACAGGCTATGACCTGAATCGCTGTCTTACACAATGTTAGCTGCACCTGAAGTATCTCTGATGAGTTATGTTGGGCTACCAGTCTGGAGGTGTGCACATCCTTTGTGAATATGGAAACACCGCCACCTTTGGAGCTTCAGTCCAAGTTCTGGGGCTGAAAGGTGTGAAATGAGTTATAGCCTGGTAGTGCAGGGGTGCTTTCTGCTGCCTTGAACCAGGTCTCTGTTACAGCACAAATGTCGATTTTCTCCATTTTAAGTAGTCCTTTGAGTGAGTGCATTTTGAGATTTAGACTTCTAGCATTGAGCAGCATGACCCTCAGATTGCATTTGCTTGTAGCTGTTATGGTGGTAGTTTGGTCTTTGGATCACCACCTAAAGAATGCACTATAGGGGTGGCAAGAGCTTTGGCCATATCTGGGAGCGCAGGGGTGATAGATGCAGGCCATCTCTGGCAAAGCATTGAGGTCTGTCAATCATGTCATCCCAGGTAGACAGATACTGGATCCCATTAGAATGACACCAGAAACTAAGCCAGTTGTTGAATTCAATCATTTTCTGCTTGTACTGTGGTATAATTCTGGGTGATGGTAGGATGCTGCCCAGGGCTAGGGTCATACCCGCCTGGGCTATATAATCTGACAGCTCCTCCATGTCTCTTTTCATATAGTCCAGGGAGGTACATCTCAGGTCATTCACACCCACATGTACAATGACAGAGTCATATTTGCACCTGCTGTTGAGGGACCTGAGTACATGCATTATATGGCAGATCCTGGCACCTAACAGGAGATGACGGTTACTTTCTCCTTATTCAACCTAGTGAGTGGGACATCAGTGTGCCTCACTATCAAGTCACCTATGACTAGTGTGCTGTGCATGCTGTTTTGCCTTAGGGGCTTTGGTTGAGTGGCACACTGTTTAGGAGAGTTATGTGTCTCATGATTAGTGCTGTGTTGTGGTGGATGAGAGTGTTTCTGCCTTGGAGGTCTCTGCTGTTAGGCTAGATTTTTATTGAGAGCCTCTGTGAAGGTTGGTGTGTGTTTTGTGTTTTTATGTGAAGGCAGTGCTGGTGTGTGTTCTGGCGGACTATATGTTCCATGTGGTGTGGTGCGAGTGTTGACCTTCTCCTCTTGGCAAGCTATTCCGGTCTTGGCTGGAGAGTGTGTGGCTTCCATTTTGGATAAATAAGTGCATCTCTCACAAGTCTGAGTGTTGCAGGTAATAGGAGAGGGTTGTGAGTGTACATGAGCAGTTGCTACATTGCCTCAGGATGCCCAAGTTCACCAGGTTAATAGGAGAAAGCAGAGGGAACTGACCTATAGACATGCCTGGAGGGGTGGGCATTAATGATAAGTACTGGAGCTGTTTCCTTGTAGAACATTTAGTGCTGGTAGCACTTTTGTGTGCAACAATAATTGCTACAAGAAGTCTGGTATGGTAAAGTGCTAGACTAATAAGCTAGTAAAAGTGAAGGAGAGGAGAGAACTAGCAGATCTAAGGGAAAAATTGAATAGCAGACTTTGCCACCTCTCAGAAGCTTACAAACAGTCCTGGATACAGCAAAGCTGTATCTGGAATAGACTAGTTACAGGAAAGGCAGGAAACAAGGGCAATGTGGGCTTTTAAACCAGAAAGTTGAAAGAGATGGAAAAACTGCCCAAACAGCCAATAAACTACAAATTCTGGGCCAGATACCACTCCTCTTGTGATAGATAGGCTACCTAGTGCTTACCACTCCTACTGATAAGCTAGAAGGCTTGCCTCCAACACAGAAAGGCTTGGGGGGCAAATCTGTATCTGGACTAGACTAGTTAAAGGAAAGGTGGGAAATGTGCAAACGTGGGCTTTTAGACCAGAAGCTTGAAGGAGATGGAAAAAACTGCCCAAACGGCTAATAAACTACAATTGGTGGGCCAGAAACCACTCCACGTATAGTAGATAGGCTACATCCAAACAATGCTATTGCTTCTGGCAGCAGGTACAAGTGAGCGCTGGAGTACATATCATCCTGGGTTCTAATACAGTGTGTGCAACCTTTGTTTTACTGTTGATTCATTGCAGTTTATAGCAATGAACTGAAATATTAACAGCTATTTCAACTCTGTTGTGGAAACAGTTAGTATAGTACTGTCATGCAGATGATCTTGGGTTCAAATACAGCATATTCCATAAAGTTTTACTGTTGCTCCACTTTCCATTATAGTCAGTCTCACTTATAACACTTGACATAATGTACATGGTATTAATTATATGTGTGAGGACTGAGACACTAATATTGTGTCAGTTATTTGCTTCTTTATTTATCTATGTATTATCATAGTTATTATCAGCTGTATGGCTATGGGTATACTGTGTACTATATTCTTGTAAGTATATTTCTGGTCTCTGGACTGCCATGACTTTCACATTTATCAAACACATATACACAACTACCTGTACATCAAGTAACCTTGACATTGCGTTGCTTGCCACTGTTGCTCACTGCTTACCATTGCACTCTGTGTTTTCATGATGGTAGGCAGTGAGCAACAATTTTAAACAGTGTGCACACTCCCAGTAAATGCAATAACTGGAATTGGCAGGAAACGATGACTCTCCATTGCTCTTGATCCGTGGTAGATATGGCAGGCATTCATTGAGAGGGTGTGAGATTTATGGCTATAGGGTGTCCAAGAGTCCAGGATTTTTGTTGGACTCCTAGTGAAACACTACAGTGCCAGTTTGCTGCAGGGAGACTATTCTGTGTCCCAGTATAAGTAAGAGGCTTGAGATAGTTTGGCCTGGGCTGTGACCAGTGACACTGGTATCCCCCGAACTGGTGGACAATGTAGTCAGCACAACACTGACCTCCAGAGGAGGAAGAGGTGTAACGTCAATACTTGGATCAAGTAGAACAGAGGACATCCCACAGATGTGTAAGTATCAACTACAGAGAGTACTTGTAAGGCTTAAAAGTTGAATATAGGCAAGACTGGTATTCATAATGATATCCTATCCTGTTCTTTTTTTTCCACAGCTGCCTTGGAGAGGGAGTGCAATGTTAGGACCTATGCTGCTAGACTGGTGAGGATGAGGGAGGCATGTGATATGTATGCAGCAAAATAATAGTGTTGTTGTAGCATTAAAAGGTAAAGATAGCTTGTTTGGTATTTTATACAGCTGTATCAAATTAAGCACATATATCTCAACTGTAAAAGCAGGTATGTATGAATTAGTCTGCATAATTGGCGCACACATATGTGCAATATATGCACACATAAAGGAGTACTTGCTGCAATTTGTAGTATAGTGTGCATCTGTTAGGAGCTGCTCGACTTAAAAGTAATAGTTGTCTTTCAGGGGGTGAGGACTCAATTGTCACTGTCACCCAGCTTGATGACCATGGGTCCTGGATGTCCTAAACCTCACCCCATCCATGTCGTCCACCAACCTCTTATGTCCATCACCATCCCTGTGTCTTGTTTGTCTTGTCTGTCTGCAATTGCTTCCTCAGCTACCCAACTTACTAGACCCAGACATACCTATGTCCCTTCCCCAACATTCCTCTCTCTCTTCAAAAAAAAAAAAAAAATGGGCACCAGTCCCACAAAAAAAATGTCCCATACATAGCTCTCCATTTTGTACATATGTCTTCTTGACAAACCTGATTCAGTCGAATTGGCTATACAACATGATTATGTTGTGGTCACCGCTCTCTCTGGAGGTAGTCTAAATTCAGCTAATATTCTGCATATATTATCAGTTTTTACTGTTGAAGAAATTGATAGCTATTGTTCTTTCTTACCTCCCTCCTGCACATTCCTGTATTGCTTTCCATTTGTTCGTCCCCCTGCTTGCTCCCAATTTCACAATGTCCTATCAGGAACATTTATTTTCTTTAATGCACTATTGCACGATGGTGCACATTACAAACTAACATGTAACAGCGTAAAAGCAAAAGTAGTTAAAAGTATTAGGTACTTCTGAATTTCAGCCCAGTACCATCTGACCCCAAAAAGGAATGTATCATTGCATTAACACCTGCTATCACAGAGTCAGTTAAGTAGCAGGTGTGATGCACCGACTCCATACTAATTGTCATACTTTAGCAATGCTGCCACTGGAATAGTTACACGATGTTCCCTCATGTGCTAGTCATTCTTAAGATCTCACTTTTGCCTGTCGCACAACTGCATGCAAACAAAATAAGCAAAGCCAAACCTTCCATTTATTCCTTCTTTGCGAGTGATTGTGCTATACACTGTGCAAATGATGGGCAAACAATAATAAAATAATAATAAAGAAACTGACAGAGAAAACACAATTTGCACACAAATAAAGAGGAGGTTGGATGTTAATGAAACTACCTGCGAATTGTGTGCTGCCTAATTGCATTTCCAACCTTGACAGACGCACATGTAACACTTTTTAAGTCAAACCTGACACATCCACCTGATGTAAGCGTTCACAGTTGCCATCCATACACTGATGGAGTGCCTGCACGATGTTTACATCAGATACATGGAGCCAAGGATTTGAGATTCAGCAATTATAATGAGTTCAGACCTCATATGCATGTTCACCGTGCTGAATCTAAACCAGAAGGTAACCATGTAGCTAAGGAAACTGAAGGGGATCTGAATTGTTTATGTGTTGAATACAGAAGAGATGATATTACTTTGAGATATATCTGCATAGAGGAGTACAGATTTTTAGAAGATGTGCCTGCATTTCATCAGCTACATATTGCATATGCTGACATGTAACTATGAATAGTGTGTTTAATGTTTTTTTTTATATTTATTTTGATTAGCACATACTTTTATCTGCCTGCATTACTTATAAGTGTACTGTTTATTTGGGGGTGGGGGAGAAAATCTGCATTTGTGTTATTGCACAAAAAAGGGTTATATTGCTAATATTTCTCTCCTTTTGTTGCATCCAGCCTACTGTCACATATTAATGTCAGTTCTGTATAAATCTCACACATTTTACTTTTTATTCTCTCTGTGTAGACTCCTTTCCATGGCTGTATTCCAAATGTTTTGGAATTCACAGGGAATACCACCACAGAGTCTACACTGTTGATTTATAACTTGTTGAATAGCTCCAACATGTTGCCTTGGTTGATTAGGATACAATTCAGCTGCTTATGCAGTAATGAGCATGCCAAAGTGTTTACCTTGTTTGTGCAGGGGTGCACGTAGCTACATGGCACTAACTGAATTTAAATGTTTCTGCATCCATGTGCGTATCGCACTGCAACACCCACACAGTGGAAAACCACCATGTAGGTTTCATTGAATCCCACAGAGTGTTTTGAATTTATATATTTTTACTGAATTTTACATAATCTCAATGGTGTGTTTTTTAGGTGGCTAAATGTTTAGGAACATGTAAATTAAGAAATGAATCTAATTGGTGGTGTATGGTGGATTAACAACAAAGGAACACTAAGGGTGCTCTATGGAGTTAGGGACTAGTCTAGGTTATATAAAATTAAAAAACAGTGGTAGTACTACCCAACACACATACTAGCTACTCTATACTTGGCCATGCACAAGGCAGTTGCTCTACACTCACTAAGTTGCAAGTAGGGTTGCCACATGTCCATCTTTGAGCAGGACACTCCCTACTTGGGCAGTTATGTCCTATGAAAAATATTGAAAAAATAGCAAGTTTGCTGAGATTTTAGGACAAGAAAATGTTTGCTAAGTTTTCTTTATCTGTTGCATAAAATGATTATTATGAATTGGAACTTAGCATAATCAAATTCTGTAAGAATAAGATTTTATTTTGGCCAAAAAATTGGACTTCAGTCCTGGCTGTGGCTATGGTTTGTCCTGCAAAATCTCACATTTCAGCAAAAAATGTCCCACTTTGGACATCTGGAAAGGTGGCAAGCCTAGTTACAGAGTACAGCTGTAAGTGTAGTTTTACAGAAAAAATTTTTTTTCTAATGTTTGTGTCTGTACAGGTACTGCTAAGTGCCTCTGTGCAAGCAGCTTTGTGCAAATGTGTTGAATTAATACTAGCACCAAAAAAATGGAAAACTGTCTACTGAACCGTCTGGCAAATAAAACAGCTACACTTTGAGCCCTTTTGTGTGTTTCCTAACTCAGACTTACCAAACACCTAGTGCCACTACATGATTATTCCCAGTCCTTCTAATGTAAAAACACAGTAAAAGATTTCCACAAGTTCAACGCTACCACAAAGAAACTTAAACAACTGGCTAGAAATCCCTTTCTAAATGTGATTTTGAAGCAGTCTTACAGCAGTGAGAGGAAAAGCACTTTTTCAGTAAAACATCAGTTATATGTACAAATAATTTGAGGAAACAACAGCAATTTCTTAAAATAAGTTAACCAAGTGCAATTTATCAATTAAAAGTACTAAGATTTGCCTGGATGGTACTGGATGCAAGTAAAACACTTCAGGAACACAGGCTAGGATGCCAAGTTTTGCTGAGCTTTGTGGAAATGATCAAAGACCACACAGACATACCAAATTTATTCTGGCACTGAAAAATAGGAAACTGTCTACTGAGATCTGTAGCCAATATAACAACTGCAGTTTGTGCCCTTTTTGTGTGTTTCCCAGTTTGGATGGGGATCATTAATACCCAGCTTTTTACAACTTTATCAATAGGCCAGATCTGTGTAAACAAGATGTAACCCAGCTTCCCTTTAACTGGTCTCCTTGCTCTACCCTTACTGATGTCAAATCTTATGTCTGAGTCCAAGAAGACATAGATCCTTTATGAGTTCAAATCATCTTTCATGGTAGGTTACCATTAGAGTTATGACTAAAGAACCCTCTCAGAACCTGTAGGGCGAAGTTTGCAGTATCAACAAGTAGTCCTCTCTTGTCATCTTATTGCTTACCAGCTCACTTTGATTAGGATACTGTATATGTGGTAGGGCTACAAGGGGGAGAGGTGGTCAAGCATTATCCAAGTTATCAGAAATAGCTCTCTCTTTTAATCCACAGAACTTCAGTGGTCGTTATGGAACTTAGCTGTAATTGTTGCAGCTTTTCAGACATTTCTCTTTTAGGCTATGGGATTGCACTTCCATGTTTCAGTAAAGAAACTGCCTAAAGGATGTATGCTCATATGATCCCCATGCAAATGGCTGGATTGGCACAGCTGTCATTGGCACTATGGTGTAATAACAGAATGTATGTCACATCACACATGGTCACATCACACATGGTCACATCACACATGGTAGATTCCTAGCATTTTATGAAGTGTATGTAAGGCTTCTACAGGTGCACAGCTGTTATACCACGTATGTCTAATATTTATTTATTTATTGACGTTTGATTACTGGCAAAGTCCGACTGGGTAGGACACCATTTTCAGTGGTGACCCAGAGAGAAAAGCTCCATAGTCTTATTAAGAACAATAATTTCATAATCTTTACAAATAATACAAAAACAGATACAGTTTAAATGATTATACCAAATTAGACATAATAAACCAAAGGGTAGGGTTTAGCTTAATTGGCCTGAATGTAACCATAAAGTCTTAGTAAAAAAGTCATGGCCATTCAGAAGCCATGTAGCTGAATCACTTGATGTCCTTAAGTGGTTATTTGCATATATCCCATGGGCTTCCATTACAGGAGGTTGAAGGTGTTGCACAGTAATAACTCTAGCTTGGCTGTGTTTTTCTTGCAGTTTTTATTAAATTAAACATAGTATGAAAACACTGGTTAAAAATAGATACAAATTATATGACAATTATTTAATATTTAGAGAAAGTTTAGCCAGTTAATAGAGAAATTAAACATGAGTTAATATAATACAAATTATAATTGCAATATGAAGTGAGAGAAAAGCAGGCTTATGGTATATTTAGAGAGAAAGTCAGGCGAGAGAAATTGATAAAAGTAAGGAAGTGAGTGAAGAACGAAGAGTAAGGAGGTATAAGATATGAATAATTATTTGTTCACATATAGTATAGTTTGTCCTTGTGCTGAGCAAGAACAGATATAGTTTTTTGCTAGGAAGTCTTTTAGAATGGTTTTGAAGGATGGGAGGGAGGATGTTGACCTAATGGATACAGGTAAGAAGTTCCAGGCCTTAACAACATGGCAAGAGTACAGACAATGCCCAGCAGATTTGATAGGTTTGTGGACAGAAAGAAGTTTTTGCTCAATGGATCATCATGACTGACTGGGAACATAGTTGTATAGAATGTTATTTAGTGCTGCACAAGCAGATGGATTCTGGATAACTTTATAGGTGGTAATAAGTTTTGTATGTGCTAGAAGATGGGGTAGTTCAAACCAATTTAGGCTTTTTATTGCTATACAATGGTGGGTTCTAAAAAGGGTATTTGCTGCAAATTTAGCAACGTTGTTATAGCATTGTTCAAGTTTTGTTTTTTTGTGATGCCTGAAGGTTAATAAGCATGAGGGCACAATGAAGTAGTGAGGGGAGGAGGTAATTAGTGGCAAGTGTAGTTTTAGTTGTGTCAGTGAGAAAGTTTTTGGCTCTATAAACCATCCTTAGTTTTTGATGAGTTTTTCTTATGCAATATTGTTTATTCAGGTCATATTTTAGATTATCATCCACTATCATCCCTCATAATTTGTTATGAAAACTGAATACAGTGGCTACATTATCAAGAGAGAGGACATGAGAGAGGGATTTGGGGAAAAAGTATTTTTTTTTTGTTAAGGGTTGAGCAAGAGTTGTGAGTTACAAAGCCATGTTTCACTGGCTGTTAAAGCTTAATGAATATTATTTTTTGAGCTGTGCCATGTTGTCAGATGTGCAAATGAGTGAGGAGTCCTCTGTGTACTGTATTAGGGAGGTCTGTTGTGTGGATGTCTAGAGGGTGTTGTTGAGAATGTTAAAGAGCCTTGTGGTACAGTGGTGGTGATTGGGAAGTATAGATAGAAGGTATTGTGCCATTTTACTACCTGACTGACGGATACCTATTGGACAGGTAGCTTTTGAACCATAAAAGGGTGGACTGAAAGAGACCTAATGAGGACATCTGAAGTTGAAGGTTTCTGTGACAAACTGTGTCATAGGCTTTAGACAAGTCTAGAAATAAGGAGGAGATCAGTGATGTAAGACATGGTGTAAGTCTCGTTTTGTACAGTTTCTGAACATGGTTCTCAGCCTACTGGTGCTTTTTTAGATTGTAGGAGTATCTGCAGCAGCAGGCTAAGTGTACTCTTTGTTGATTTACATTTACTAAGAGATGTCATACAATGTGTCATTGAGAAGTTATACTGCCTCGTAAGTCAGTTATACATGGAAAAGGTGTGGGAGCTACTTTGTCAAATATAGCACAGTCAGCCCATACAGTGAGAGAAAAACACTGGCCAAAGGTCACAGATGATTCATCTGCTGCCTTTGTAGAGTAAATTCTTCTTGCAGCTTTCTCAAAATTCTCATAAATTTCTAGGCTCTGTGGAATATGTTATTTGGAGCAAAGGTTATAAAATTAGACAGCGGAGATGTGCCTGTTAAAAGCTTATGGGTGATGGGAGAAATATGTGTTAAAGTTAAAAAAAGATAGTCTCGTGCAATGTGGCTGGTACTGGTTTAGGTGATGCTGTTAAAAGTGTTTAGACACAAAGTGAAATGCTTTTGTGATAAAGCCATTTCATACAGTAAGGGGAGGCAAACATCTTTGAGCAGAGGGATAACATACCATCTTCTACTCTCATAAGATGTTCAAGTGCCAGACAGGTGATCTGTAAGCCACATATGTGGGACTACTGGATATGCATGTATATTTTAAAAAAACTGACTCTGCATGTAACAAGTTAGTCACTATACATATGCTCATATGTTCACGATAGCCTGCCAGAAAATAAAATAAAATCTGTTATGTCACCGATCAAAATACTGCCCTCTGATGATTCCCAGTGCAGTGCCAAGCAAGCTATGGTCAAGTGGCAGTCTTAGGCATTGGTTCCAGGGTTACCTACACCTATCATAGAGTTAAAGTTAGATTACAGCAAGTCCACAGGGATTGCAGAGGATGAATTAATTGTGCTCTGGCCCTTTTCAAGAAGATATTACTAAAGAAATATTCTAATTTGAATATGAGTATATTAGTGAAGTTTAGCACTGGAATTATTACTACATTTAGGATAAACAGCATCTATATATGACAATTTATTAAAGAAGGGTTCTGAATTAATGAAAGAGTGCAAGTTAACTGAGCTTAGAGAAATGCATTAAGGGATGCAGTCTAGTAATTAATAGATATCAGCTTAACACTGGTAATGGACAGATACAAGCTAAACAGGGAATAAAAGGAAAACAAAGCGGAAAAAAGGAAAGGAATGGTGTGTCTACCATAAAATTATCTGTACTGTTACGTTTTGTGCACTGTAAACTCTTTGCTACATTCCCCAGCTCACATCTAAAATAACTACAAGGAAAATCCAAAAAATGACCTCTGGAAAGCAGAAATAGGAAAGAAACAAGCAAAGTTTCGCCAAAACAGCTGAGTCAACTCAGCAGCTCAGATATACTTTTAAAGTTATTACTATATAACAAGTAAAAAATAAAATAAAATAAAAAAGCGAATAAGCGCTTTTGAAGTTCACAGAATTCTTCATCTGACTCAAGTCCAAGTCTGAAGAACAACACCACTAGTGACATTTAAATTCAATCTACCCCCAGACTACTTAGGCCACCAGTGGTTCCAACAGCACCTACCTAACCATAGTCTCATTTGTTTCTCACTCTTGTTTCTCCTCCCAATGGCATCAATATTAGGGGTACCTCAGGGCTTCATATAAGGTCTACTTTTCTATTCCGGCTTAATGAATAACATTTCTAATATCCTAGTTTCCAAAAACTACTTTTTCTGTGCATAAAGTCTGTTAATTTTATCACCTGGATGTGAGATGCTCAGTGTTTGTTAGACTTGGGGTTCTAGTCATCAGTACCCCAATAATCACAATTGCTTCATTAAAAGTGTAAACTCTCTAAATAACTGATAAAACTTTCTAGTTTATATATAAAGTCCTTAAGAACTAGATTAAGGATTCTTGGTATCTACAAAAGGGTTTTATCATCTAGTTCATTCTCTGTTATTCCTGCTCCCTAGGCAACCTGATAAAACACATAGACTCAAGTAAATACAAACCTTAGGTAAATTGGCTCCCTGGGTGAAAAGGCTCCAGGACACCACCTTCTGCTGCCCATCCCTGGCCTGCTCACACTATCCAGATTTCTTTTTTTTTTTTCCTTCCTTTTTCTCACAGATTGTTTTAGTCTTCATTTTAGAGGATTTCAAACAAGTTTTTTCAATCAGTGACTTCCTGAACAAAAACATGATTAAAGGAAGACATTTAGTCTTATCCTGCAATTTTGTTTTTTTCCTGCATCCATTCACTACATCCTAACTGACAAAGAGTACCCTGAAATACCTACATTGGAAATAACTGTATTAAGCTGGAAAGGGGGGAGGGGCATGATATTTCCAAGTGAACTGAGATGCATTTTACAGTTTATTTAAAGTACAGTTTCATCCAGTGATGGCCTGAATGAAAACCGTGATTAAGCAAAGATATTCTTACTCTTCAGCTTTGCTTTTTTTCTTCACCCTTTCCTGACCAAGACAACCCTGTAAAAAATTAAATTAACTTGGAAATTTGGGAGCTGATAGGCACCCAGAAGCCATGGGATTATAGATGATTTCAGGTACATTTTTAGAGTTTTTTCCAACCGCCCAAATAGCAATCATGCATATGAAAAAGAAATTCAATCCTATTTTATTTCAAGGAAGAAATAAGTTGCATCCAAGTTTTCATGCACAAAGGTGACCAAACAGTTTGTAATAAATTGAGAGGAAAATGCTTCTGAGGATAAATATATCATACTTAGAAATAGTATTTGTCCTCAACTCATCACCTCAAGATAGGTAGTCACTGTCTCTCTCTCCCTCTCTGATATTAAACTGGGATTAAAATTAAGACACAAATGCCCACAGTCATGTTTCAAGCAGCTGATGTTGTCATATTTATATACATTATGCTCTTTCTTCTCTATCTCAAAAAGATGTACACCTTCTGTAAACCCTTATGATGTCAGACTGGGACAAAAGTGATAAAATAATAGAACAGAGCATATTTGTAGTCACACATGTATAAATCGCATGCTTATTTTCTATTCCATAAAAGACAGCCACTTATATATTCATCAGATGCTTGAGTGTGAGGTAATAAATAAAACATTACAATAATGTTTCCAGTGTTACGTCTGGAGTTAGTACAATGCTCCTATACAAGCTACAGCGACTTTCCATGCACCTGTCTGAAGTTTGTGAGGAAAATTAAATAATGACAATATTGATCCCAGATTAACACAATATATAGTGACCTCTAAAGTTTGTGTGGCACATTAAAAAATAATGACATTGTCACCAGCTCCACCCACAAGTACAGTAACCTTACGTGTACACCTATGAGCAGGACTGGTTTTAGACTAGGTGAGGTTCAGCACAAAGGTAATTACCATTCCCAATTCAAAATCTAGTTATACTTCTTAGGTGTTTGTGGGCTATCAGCCCCCAGAAGTTCCTAACAGACTTAGTAGTCTGTGATGCATTTATCCCTTATTTTTTGAGAGGTGACTGTTAAACTGAGCAAGTGACAATGCAAACAACCCCCACTAAGAAGTTATAGCCACTTCTATGTACAATTCAGTCATCTGATTGTATAAAAGAGGGTGACTGTAGAAAGTACTTTATATTTGTTCCAAACAGTTGCCACACATTAAAATATTGCACATTGTTTCAATTAATCCCATTAGTCCTGCAAATCACAAAACAATTTGCCTTTACCTGTTTCCTGCAATTGAGGCCGTATGCTCACCACCAAACCCGTACTGCAGTAGCGCCTATAGTCTCCAGGCTGTACTTTGCTGCTAAATTTGCCCTCAGCTGTACTTTTCCTGCTAATTGCATTACTTTGCTAGGAACCTACTTAAATATACATAGACTGTTTTTCCTCCTATTACAAAGTTGGATGTTTATACCCCATTTCTCTGTGTTTATAAGCAACTAGCCAGCTTTCTACTAAACTATTCTACAGGCTCTCTTCTCTCACCTGCACCTCACAGATTGTTTTTTTTTCATCTTCTGCACTGTTCTCCTGTCACTCTAGCCCCATCCATACTCCCTTCCTGCGCTCGGGCTCACTCCGCTCCTCTACCTTACCCCTATTCCCACCCACTCCCACATCAATTACATTTATGGTTAGCCATAGCCCTCCTACACAACATCCTCCTCCAATCACACTCGTCTATCATTCTTACTCCTAACAGTAAGATTCCTCTAATCTTCTTACTCTACCCATCTACACTTAATCTAACATTCCACTCATTACTAGCACTCCTGTGATATTTTAACTCCTACCACTTACCAACCTCTTGGACTAAATAGCATCCCCACTATTCCCCATCATAATCTCCCTATCCCTACTTAAATACCTCACTTATCCTACATACTCCTGTTAATCACTATAACACTTATTTACCTCACACAATAAGCACTATTACTCCCACATATTTTAAACAGCTCCATACTCTTAGCACATCATTCAATACCTATCGTACACACATTTCACCTCTACAAAATGTCTCCCATCTACAATACTGTTCTCCTCTTTATCCTACTTTACCTCTATCTCACTCTACATCTATTTTCCTATTACGCAACCCACATTCCTTACAAACCAACTTCTACAACTTCCATACATACATCATCACTCCCCAACTACACCGCAATAGGTCTCACTTTATATAGCACAAACATACTTCTACGAGCCAAAATAAAGATTGTAACCCTTCAAGGCACCTGCTACACTACTGTTTCATTTCCAGCCCAACTAAAAATAAAAAAAGAAACCACTATATGTTATGCCTCCCACCCACTCCAATTTAGCTTGGTGTGGAGACATTCATCCAAACCATGGCCCCTCCCTACCACCCTGCTACCCTCCAAAATCCCTAAACTTCACCACCATTAATATCCAGAGCATCAGAATCAAATTCTCACATCTGCATGCCTGGTTAAGCCAAAATAAACCCGATTTTACAGACATCACAGAAACTTGGCTAAAACCATGTATCAAAGATGTTGAATTCCTACCCCCTAACTATAGTTGTCTAAGGACAGACTGACCAAAGAAGAAAGGTGGTGCCATCACCTTAATTTATCCAAACACTTTTATAGTAGTTCAATACACAAAACCTATCTCACAATTCTCCACTGCAGAGATATTGCCAGCCTTCCGATCTTAGGTGATGTTAACATCAATTGGCATGATATCTCAAACAATGACCCTTCTAACAGCATTAACCTATACAATTACACTCAACTAATCACAGACATCACCAGACCCAACTATAAAAACAGCAAAGGTTCAGTCCTTGATTGGATCCTGGTATCCGACCTTAACAAAATCTCCTCCTCTAGTACACTACCAAATGATATTAGTGACCACTCACCTGCCTTTGGAATACGTAAGGTTACCCCTATCCCACAACAACACCAAGTCAGACATACTAGAGATTTATTCAATTTTTCCCCCTCTACCTTCGATGAGATCTTATACAATATGAACTGGACACCATTAAAACATCTCCCACTCAGTGATGCTGTAAAGCTTTTTAATTCAACATTTCTTGAAATCTTAGATAGGGTAGCCTCACCTTGTCTGAAGAGAGTTAAGGCCAAAAATGCCAACTGGCTGACCAAACAAACTGAGGAAATGATGTTCTTTAGAGACAAAGACTAGAAAGTTTGGCAGAAACACAAAAACCCAACTGACCTCACTCATCACAAACAGGTATGCAACTAGGCAAAAGGTCTAGAGATTAAAAATAAAAAAGAGCATTTCCAAACTCTTCAAAACCAATACAAACAAAACCCTAAAAAGTTCTGGGGAGCACTCAACTCCCTACTTTGTCCAGGCACTAAAATAATCCTTGCCCAAATCCTGACAAGACTCCCACTGAAATACACACTCTCTTTAATTCGAACTTTATTGACACCATAGCAAAGCTAACCTCCACCTTCCACCAACAAACAGCAAGCCACCTAATACTCTATTGTCTCCCTGCCCAAACCCCTCTATATCTACTTTCACATTCACACCAATACCCACCTCCACTATACAAAAACTCTTTCATAAATTCAAACCATGCACAAATGCTCCAGACAACTTACCGGCTGAATTTCTACAATTAGCCACAAACTCCATTGCCTAGCTGGTTAGTATACTCCACAACAGATCCATTAAGGAGGCCACCATACCTAACACTTGGAAAAAAGCATTTGTTCTTTCTCTACATAAAGGCGGCAACAATTCTGATATCTCTAATTCCCGGCTCATAGCAATCCTCTCCCCCATCTCTAAAATATTAGAAAAATGTGTTCACACTCAGCTTCTCAATTATCTTGTTAATAACCACATCCTCTCCCCTACTCAGCATGGCTTCAGGCCAGGGCATAGTACCAGCACTGCTCTTATATCTTTTCTGGATACAGCAAATAGGGCTCGAGACACTGGATACTTAGTTTCCTCACTCTTTCTAGACCTCTCAAAGACCTTCAATATGGTTTCCCATCCACTACTACTTACCAAACTCTCCAACTTGGGTATCTCACCCCTCACCCTGAAATGTTTTTCTAATTATCTCTCAGATAGGCAACATGCCACCAAATGGCAAAAATCTTGCTCATCATTTCTGAAGACAACAACAGGTGTCCCTCAGGGTTCAGTACTAGGCCCCTTCTTATTTAGAATAATTCATCAATAACATCCATACCACTATTACTCATGGCACAGTCATCCAGTATGCTGATGACTCTAAAGTCATCTGCTCTGCCAAGACTGTGTCCGACCTACAGTAACTTACACAACAGGCCTTCACAGAAACCGAAGCTTGAATGTCAATCACCCATCTCACTCTTAACCCTAGTAAAACTAAGCTTATAATATTTACCCCCCCAAAACAATACACATCTCAACAGAAACAAATTATCTGTACATTCCCTAACTAATACTAGCATTGTTATCATTCCAAGTACCAAACTATTAGGTGTCATCATTGATGAAAATCTAACATTCGACCTCCATGTCCATAATAATATCAAAAAAACACATCAGAAACTAGGTACACTCTATAGACACAAGTACTTCCTTAACTTCACTGCCAAGAAAACTCTAGCCTCTTCTTTCCTGCTTCCAGCTGTACTTTACGGTGCCCACATCCTCACCAATATACATTCCTCTCTCAAAACCAGACTTGACTCATGCTACAATAAGATTGCCAAATTTGTAACTAACTCAAAATATTCATCCCATCATGGTTTATCCTTAAATCAACTAAATTGGCTTGAACTGCCTCAACACCTTACATACCTTCAACTAACTAATGCACATAAATTTATATACAAACCGTCTATGTGCCCCTCTCTCTCTTCTTTACTGTCCACCTATCATCCCAAGAAACCTCTTATGTCTGAAAACACATCATTGGTAAAAATTTACAAACCTAATCTCTCAGCTGGTCAAATGCTCAGGAGCGGCTCATGCTATTGGACTGAAGGACTGCAGCCCCCCCCCCCAGATGCAAAAAGAAAAAAACAAAATAAAACAGAAGAAAAGGAAAAATGAAAATGAAAACAAAATGAATAGGGAGTCCTGGAACTCTGCGCATGCGTGCTTGGCATTCCAGGAACTTTGCACGTATTTGTGCAAGAATCTAGACTGGTCAGAAATGCCCAGACGTCTATGCAGTTACAACAGCATAGACTGGAAGGGGATCAGACTGCAACATCTGCAGGCTGGAGCCTGCTCTGGCAGGAAAGACAGATGGGACTTGGAAGTGGACTGCAATGTCTGCAGGCTGGCAAACTCGGGGGCTGGAACTTTGAAGCAATCGTGGGAAAGACAGACTTGGAAGCAGACTGCAGCTCAGGGGCTGGGACTTTGAAGCAATTGCAGGAAAGACAGACTTGGAAGTGAATTGCAACATCTGCAGGCTGGGCTGGGACTTTGATGCAAGCTGCTGCAGGAATTTCAACTGGGATGGGACTCCAAACCCAGGTAGAGGTGTGTGTGTGCGTGTGTGTGTGTGTGTGTGTGTGTGTGTGTGTGTGTGTGTGTGTGTGTGTGTGTGTGTGTGTGTGTGTGCGTTTGTGCGTGCATGTGTGTGTGTGTGTGTGTGTGTGTGTGTGTGTGTGTGTGTGTGTGTGTGTGTGTGTGTGTGTGTGTGTGTATGTGTAAAATGACCCAATTAAATATACCTGGTGGCTACAGAGAAACTCATGAAATGCTCATACCCAAGAATATACCTGTTGGCTAGAGAATAACTCAGGCTCATACTCTGTACCTTGGGTGCAGGTAGCAAGAGCCTGAATTCCCTACCCACCACCACTTGTGAAATCTATTTAGATTTTTGCATCATATTTTTGTTCTGTTCTGTTCCTCATAAAATCTGTGGTTTTCTGACATTTGAATTCACTAAATAATGACAGGCATTTGAATTTCAGACTTCATATTCTTCAAAACGTACATGGCAACACAAAACCTTTTATTCTAGCAAATTTCTAAATTTATATGATCAATATTTGAAATTTGTCCCTATTTTTGGGCCTGTATTCCCCCATTAGCTTTGTCCAGGTTTTTTGTGCTAAAAGGTTGAGAGCTATGGTGAGAACTGAATTCACTGAATGTGTTTGGGAGCTGTATTCACCCATTATTGGCTTCTTCCAGGTGTTTTGCGCTAGGAGGTTGAGAGCTACGGTGAGAACTGAATTCACTAAATGATAGCCGTTTAAGTTTCCGTCTTCCTATGTTTCAGGAAACAGCTGATTTGGCATATTGGTATATTGCTCTGACTGTAGTGCACAGGGTCCTGGTTTTAAGACTCAGCAGTGAAGTAAATGGTGGTAACACAGCATTTTATTCTAGCAACTTTCCAAGATTATACAATCAATGTCTAAAAAAATGTCCCTGGTTTTTGGGCTTTGTCTCTCCCAATAAATGTTGCCTTTTTCCAGATTTCTTGTACTGCAAAGTTAAGAGAAACAGTTGAGTGTCAAATGGATTTTACAAGGAGCTGAGAGCTTCAGGGAAAGAGGAGTTTAGAACTACTTATGCTGAGTCTGTTTGCATTGGTAATAGCACAACAGATAGTGTACTTACTTTAGATGCAGAAGGTTGTGGATTCTACTCCCACAGTATGTAGATGCATTGTTGATAGTGTACTCTGTTGTACTTTTAAAGGGGATGGATGCTGCAGTCCTGAGAATGTCCTCTTTGGCAGAGAGACCTAGTAACTATGAACTTGTTATCAGTTTGCCATCCATTCCTTATTGCAATATTACTAGCTGATCATTTTTTTAATGTAACATAGGCAATTTATTCCTCAAGGGCAACAGGCACTTTATCTATAGATGAAACAATGAAATATAAAATTGTTTGCTAGCAGCAACCTCTCCATTAGTTACAGATCTCTTTAATGTAGAATTGTTTACATGACTTTTACTTCTACAGAGATTGTGCATATTTACTGATGCTGGTGGATTGTAGAGGTTTAAGTAGACTTTTATGATGAACATTTTTTGAACTGGGCAGTTTTGTCATTATTGGTGCATGTATTTTGTTTCATTGTTACTAGAAAAATGTTCAAAACAATAAATTTAAAACACCCTCTAACAACTGTACTGTATTATACAAGGAATATAATTTAATACAATCAGGAAGATGTATCAAAGAACACATGTATGTTTCATGTGCAAGGGGCTATGATTTGAAAACAGCCGAAAGTTAATCTTTATTGGCCACTGGCCAGATGTATTTTCTTTGAATGTGGGTTTCAATGCTGTTTCAATGAATGTGAGTTTCAAGGGCAGAGAAGTTTTAATGCTAAGTATATTTTCATTGTGAGACTGCATTGCTTTGTTTAGCAGATGTCTATTAGTGTTTGTGCTGTAAAATGTAAAATAAAACTTTTAAATGAAAACCAAATCATTGTAAAAGTAAAGCAGTATGCACATCAGAGTGTTTATGGTAAATGGGGTGAAATAGCCATGTAATGAGACATTGGAATGGCTGCAGGGGGGAGGCCCCATTCAACCATGATTTTGTGGGGGGACAGCAAACTCAAAGACAGCCCCAGCTGAACTATACCTCTCAACTGTTCAAATTTTCACAGAATGAATAGATTTTTGCTTCTTATTTTTGGTTTGCAAAGCCACGGTGATGCAGCGGTAGCGTTGTTGCCTCACAACAAGAGGTTCTCCCATTCGATTCTCAGCTGGAGCGCCTTCTGTGTGGAGTCTGCATGTCCTCCCCGCGGTCGAGTGGTGTTCAAAAGACATGCGTAGAATGGGCGTGCCTTCGTTGAAGGTTGGGCGTCAAGCTGGCACCTCAGCACCCGTAAAAAAATCTAGTGCCAATCATTAGCAGACCGGAGTTCTGCTGTGGCAACCCCTAACTGGGAAAAGACAGAAAAGGAAAACAACAACCACATTTTTGGTTTGTTCCTCATAAAATTTGTGATTTTCTGACAAATCATTTAGGAATGAAATCACTAAATAATGACAGACATTGAGTTTCAGACTTCATACCCTTCAGAAAAAATGCATACTAAAGCAAGACCTGTTATTCTATCAACTGTCTAAGTTTATACAAGAACAATTTTTAGTACTGTTTGTATGTTCCACCAATATATTTGACCTTGTCCAGATTTCCTGCATTAAGAGGTTGAGAGGCTCACTCAAATAAATTGCTTTATAGAATTAGGTATATCCAGACCTCTCAACTGTCCCCGATTTTGGCTGAAAATGTTACTTTCCCCCTAATAATCCCTCTGTAAAATGACAATTTTGGAAGAAAACATGGAGGGTTTACAATTAATAAATTGTAAATATCAGAGTTATAGATTACTTTTATTTCAGAAATGCATGCAGATTCTCTTATTTTGTCAGCTACTCAACTTAATAGTACTAATATTAAAAAAGTGTCCCTTCTTAGACAGGTTCCCAGCAGTACTGTGTAGCTATTTTATATTTTTGCATCACATTTTGGTCTGTTTTTCATAACATTGTGGTTGTCTGGCAAATTAGTGGCAAATCATTAAAGATTGAAATTAGAAAATAATGCCAGACATTTGAGTTTCTGATTTCATACCCTTCATAAAATTCATACTAATGCAAGACCTACTATTCTATTATCTTTCTAAGTTTGTAAGAGCAATATTTAAAAATTGTCCTTATTCCTTATTTGTGGGCCTTTGTCCCTCTTCTATTTATGGCTTTGTCCACATTTTTTGCTCTGAGGTTGAGAGGTATGAAAAATGTGTCAGGGCCATCACCATCAGCCAGAAACATTTCAAATTGTAACATACTTGTCACACTCCACTCCCCCATGTAGTGACTCTGGATGTGTCCAAGGAAGGCAAGGAGCAGTTATGCAGTGTAAGTGTGCAGAGCACCCCCCATCCAAAGTAGACACATGTACTACAGTAGCTTTTCATCTGTCCTTGATTTTGTAGAATGTTCTGGTTTTCTGTCATATTTTTATACTGTTGATTTATGCTTCTTATTATTCAGAAAATGCATGTTGTTGCAGTGCCTGTTGCTCTGTGTTTAAGTAGAAATGTTATAATGACCATTAGGTAAGCTTGTCTGAGATTGTAAGATGTAAGTAAGCTTTAATAAGCATGCTATTAAAGAATTACCAACATTAAAAGCCTTTTTGTTGTTGCCATGCAGAGAATATTTGCATAAATAGATAACATATAAGCCTTGGGTATTGAAAGGCATATGACAGTATTTGTAATAATGGAAAGGATTACAGTATTTTCAGAAGCTCATTACATTTGTTGGAGACTTGTAATCATCTTTGCAGGCTTTACCTGTAAACTAAATAGAATGCCCATCTATCATCTGTAAGCCATAACCTGTGCAGTAATCATTTAAGCAATTTATATTGAGCTTATTTCTTGTTTGCTGTTCATTTTTTACTTTGATTATGTTTCCCCCATGAAACAAGTAGATAGTTGTTGTCAGGGAGCAGGTCTTTTTTGGATAAGAAACATTTTTACAAGTGGGGGTATCACAGAG
Source organism: Protopterus annectens (assembly GCF_019279795.1). NCBI lineage: Eukaryota > Metazoa > Chordata > Ceratodontiformes > Protopteridae > Protopterus > Protopterus annectens. The sequence continues at coordinate 522,184,686 of NC_056731.1, forward strand.
ATTGCTATTTTCAGCATGTTACTTGGTGCTTTCACCACGGTGGTGGTGCTGCGGTAGCATTGTCGCCTCACAGTAAGACGCTGTCTGGTTCGATTCTCAGCTAGAGTGTCATCTGCGTGGAGACATGCGTGAATGGGTGTACCTTCATTGAAGGTTGCGCAGCAGGCCTGGCAAGCCGGTACGTAAAAATCAACTGCCAATCATTTAGTGGACCGGAGATCCACTGTGGCGACCCCTAACCGGGAAAAGCCGAAAGACACAAACAAACTTGGTGCTTTCATAAAGCTGAATATAAATTATAATTAGAACTGCAGTGCAAGAAGAATTGGTTTGAGTTGAGTGCTGCTTGTTTTTTTTATACTTGATTTTGACTGGCATTCCAGTAATGTATTTAAAAAGTAATTTATTTTTTTCATGCCTCACAACCTTTTTGCTTCCATCTAGATATTACATAAACTGTCATGTAGCCAATGTATTGAACTATTTTTTTCTTCTACACTTCATTTTGTCTTGACTGGACTCTCATAATGATGGTTTGGCACCCACGACAGCTTATTTAAAGTTCCAGTTTTTGTGGTTTTGTGCATAGCTCCACCCCTTGCTAGCTGGCCACACCCCTTCCCATTGGCCCCACCCATTCAACTGTTTCATGCAGCCCTCCTTTGATTTGAAGTCAAGAGCTGCCACTACAAATGCTATACTTTTTCACAGTCTCTAAACTCTGAAATGCTCTCCCACCTTCTATCAGAATCATAAGTAATCCTGTTCCCTTTAAGTCATTCTTAAGAAAACATCTTTTTTCACTCAGGCACTGCTCGTGTGCCAAAACAAAATGTCCTTAAAATATCTGCCTCTTCACTTTAAACCTCTCCCTATTCAATCTTAATACTCTAAATCTATCTCATATTATCTCACCAGAACAACTGCATGAGCTCAAACTCAAGCTGTTAAATCTTTGCTATTAACACCCACAACCCAATAACAATTAATCTTCAAAGCTGTATCACAATCATCTTATTCTATTATTAATGTTAGTAATACTATACAAGGTAAAAGTGTGTAAATATGAATATAACAGTGAACCATTATGATTACATTATTCCTGTATAAACTCTGTATTATTGTCAACTTCAATGTTTTCCATTGTAACTGCACTGTACTCTATAATGCATGTAATGTCTTGTATGTACTGTCATTTTATGTTGGAGCTTTTCTCCGTGGGCCTCCACTAAAAATGGGCTCACCTAAGCCCAGTGTATCATCCCGGTAAACAAATGCATTAAATAAATAAATAAATAATAAGGTATAATAATAAGCAATAATAATAATAAGCAAACAACAGACAGCTAGTCATTTTCATCCACAGACAAAAGTCACAACAATTATATCTTCTTTGTTTATGCATATCACGTGTAAAGGTAAGTAGTGCATCTTACTTTTCACAAATGCACACTAGTCCTGCAAAGCCAGATAGTGACTTTGTATAGTAAGCAAATAACAAGAGGGTCAGTTACTTTCACCAGGACAACCCCCCATCACCCAGTTCTTATACTCAATGATGTGTGATAGCTACATAATACTATTTCACCTTCACAGTCCACACAAACAAATTGCCAAATATAACAACAACAAGACATGCCAAACAGCTTTGGTGATATACAGTATCAAACTACTAAAGCAAAAAAATCAATAACCATGGAATGTACTGAGAACATTTAACACAAGCGTTTTTGTCTTAACAATGGTCAGACTTCATCAGAATAATAAACATAAAGTATATTCCCATTAATTACTCAATGCTAGTCTTGTGATCACAGTCATATGACCACCTTCATTACCTAATTTTATATAAAATAAATGCAACTTGTTATAAAAACATACATTAAAAACATATATTAAAAAACAATTTATATATATATATATATATATATATATATATATATATATATATATATATATGGGTTCACTTTATAATCTCGAAATTCTGAAATACCAAATTTCAGAATATTGAGATCTTAAAGCTGAAACACCACAATACTGAATGCCCATAATCGCGAAATTCAAAATCCCGACACTTACATACACACACTCACATACACACAACTGCCCCCCACACACAAACAAAACTAACCTACACTAGAAACAAGTAGGGGGGCTTCACTCCCCTGTGCCCCCCCCACTTATATATTCTAACTCCGAGACCGCACAATCACACACACAAAGGCAACTCACACCCACACATTGCTCAAACCCTTGCACACACACATCACAACCAAAACACACACTAATATACACTACAGCACATAACCTACACACTCATACAAACTTACCTGCACTTACATCCATTCATACACCGCAACACCAAAAGCTCCGAACTTCGGGATTTCAAATTTCATGCTTCTGGTGTTTCGCAATTCCGAGCATTTGGTATTATAATCTCAGTAAACTGAAATTCGGTATTTCAGTTTTTCGAGATTCTAAAAGGAACATATATATATATATATATATATATATATATATATATATATATATATATATATATATATATATGTGTGTGTGTGTGTGCATCCCTCATCTCAGATTTCAAACTTCTAATTCACAGTTTATATTAATGTGTTAATTTAAATGTGGAACAACATCTGCTTTTAAAAATAATTGACAAAACAATTCCTTCCTTTTTAATTTATTATCATAGCCTCTGCCTCTTGTGTCCATGTATATATAATCGACACAAAAAATAAGTCTTTTAAAATTAAAACATTTCATAGAATGTTTACACAAAGCATTTTTTGTCATCCTTTCTATTGATGTCAAATACATTCACATATGCGCTTATATACCCTTGTATTCAAAGTGTTTAACCTCAGACACCACCCACTCTGTTATGAATCACTAACCTTTTGATCATGACGTCACAACTGCCCTATGACTACCTCTTATTTATAACTTATCAAACCATGGCACAACTTTATTTGCACTTGCCAAGCCTTTTGACAGCAAGCTGTCACCTACTGAACTTTTAAGTGCCCACATATGGCCAGTTTAGTCTCCTTCATAAAAGCACTAAAATCATACCTGCTCACCAAAGCTATCTGCTCATGTCATCACAGCAAAGAGCCCTAGCCTATAAATCCAAAACAGACAATAATAATAAAAAAGATTGAGCTTTTAGTACACCTCCAGCTTGTTGATGACCATCACATTTATGCTCATTTATGGCATGTATCAATAATAAATTGCTTTGCCTTAGTCGCCTATTTTATAGCCTGCATTGTCTTGCTATCATTTAAAATATGTAACTTTACAACCTAGCCTTTTATCATATTTTTTTGTAAAAATATATTCAATACTGAATGGAACTAAGCTTTGGCAATAAAATAGACCCTGATAGTTCCATCCGCTGCATTTGAAATAAATATAATTAGAAACAATTAAATAAATAGATAGATAGATAGATAGATAGATAGATAGATAGATAGATAGATAGATAGATAGATAGATAGACAGATAGACAGATGGATAGACAGACAGACAGAAAGCTGGATATCTGAACAGGAATGAAGTTTTCTTTTAAGACTGCTTGAGCTCAGTTAATACACAGTGAGATAGGAAATATACCAACACATTAAACTATCCAACAGCAAGAAGGAACTGACATGCAGAAGAAGGGAAACAGAAAGCAGAAAGGACAGTGATGTCAGCTTGAAGAGGCTGTATACAAATACAAATCCAACCATAACAGAAACGATTCACAAGGCAGAGTGATAGAAAACCCAGTGCTGAGTAGCAGTGACAATTATGTGAAGCAGATGACTAAAGAACTGTTTGCTATGGCTTTGTGTGAAACAGTTACTATCATGCTTATTTTAATAGTATTACTATTGCTAGAAGCTAAATCTCATAATAATAAATTGGAAAAGGATAGAAACATGTTACATCAAAGCAGATGAAATGTATTTGCAGGAGCAGAACAGCTTCTTACAGGTTCTTTCTCTCTATGGGTTTAACCTTCCACCGGGTCCTGAATGGAAAAAGGCAGAGTAACTGTCAAGGCAGCGTTTGAAGGGAGCACAGCTGTTGTTTCCCAGCTGTTCAGTTTCACTGCTGCTACCTACTTAGACAGACCACAGGCAGCCCCACACAGTGACAGGGATCAGAATGTATTTGTCATAACTTATCAGCTCACTGGATAGTTCATGCTGGGTCACATGTGCAGACATGTAAACACAGAACGGACTGTGTAATGGAACTTACACGGAAGGGCTTTTCAGCTGAACTCAGTTACCTTCTGCTGAATGAGAAACAAGTAAGCTTGTGACAGGATGTCTGTGAAATGCAGATTTTGCTTTGTGATCCAAACCAGACGTTTTACGAGGGTGGGAAGAGGCTGACTTGTTTTGTATTCTGGACAAATTGTGTTTGCATCATTGAAACTACAAATGCTTCTGAAATTAAGTGATATGAGAACTCTTACTTATTGGTATTGTTTGCCTACTTGACATACATTTTATTGTTTTTCTCATGATTCAGTTAGATTAGTTTGTGTCATGAGAGCTTGTGCTCCTCTCTTTTCTGTTTAGACTTTTGTAGTTAATTGTATATTAGCTAACATTCATTTTACAACATGAAGAAAATATAATATATCTCAGGTACTGTAACATAATCATTACTGTCACTAGCATGCCTGAAACAATTTAATTTGAGAGAAGAGTACTGACTAATCATGGGAAAGCAGAACTCTAAAATGAAAATTAGTTTTAATGCTAGTGTTTACACTGTTTTCCATAGATATACTAGCTATATTACTAATGCCATGTTCATGATATCTTGTGCTCGTTTTATCATCTGCTTATCTGTTTTATGCTACAGAGAAGTGTATGCCCCTTTACTCCAAAAATTACACACACACACCCTTTGTAACTTTAGCACCTGTACTATCCTGCTGACTCTTGCCATCTCAGGTTACCTTGTGTTTTTTCTTTTTTTGTGCATGTTTAATAACTGTACATAGTTTTTAATGATCAGCCATTTATATCCTTCCATAACTTAGCTGATAATATATTTTGTTTTCATTTCCTTAACTGTCTTATAACATGTATACACTTATTGATGTCTAATAAGTTGTCATCTTAGGAATCAAGCAATTATTTAATCTATAGGCTGGTGTATTTTGAATGAAGCCATTACATGTTCCACTTTCCTCAGCTCCATACTTCTGCATGATGTACTTCCATGACTCCAAATTGTCCTGAGTTATA